>NC_073746.1:103413802-103722731 GCF_029784135.1 Toxorhynchites rutilus septentrionalis
CCGGAACCGGGCTTTCTTTCGATGCTATTTTTGTTGCCCAAAAGGGACAAGATGTTGTAGGCGCCGGAACAACGGGTGTATCCGACGTCCGCAAAGTGCCGCATGATATCCGTTCTCGACGCGGCGAGATACCGTTCTTTGAACGTGCACACTTCTGAACGTCAATTTTTTTCTGCTGACTCATGGTTTACTATGATTGATGCTGCCTGGGTAATGTCATCAGTGTGTGTAAAATAAAAAATCGGCAATTTTTGTCCATTTTTTTTAATACAAACTTTACTTCTCCCGGAAACATTCTACGCAAAAAATAATAAGGTTGGGCTTGTAGTATGGCATGTATCCAAGTTCTGCTGGAAGTCGCGGAAAGTCACATAATATTACGCCGATTTGACTTAATTGAGAGAAGTTTTTTTGGATATCTTCTCAGATTGCCTATTTGATAACCTCTGCCATCGTAACTCGAAATACATTCAATTTTAGGGATCATGTGCCAACACTTCACATAGATTGGAGATTCACAACAAAAAAATGGTTTAACGGTTGTATTTTGCATCATCTTGTTCGAATCCAAAGCTCCTTCACATTAAATGTATGGACTAAATAGAGGGACTCAAAATGAAAGGGGTGTAAGTCGATCGATTTCTCTACATCGTCTCTCTTTTGGTCATAACTTAGATGCAAAAACATTCTCGGCTGTATTTGACAATGTGGAAGATAGATCAGAACCTCATCTATCGTATTCTATAGCAAACTTAAATTGGAACGGTTTTGCAGTTGAGTTATTGACTGAAGAAAAAGTTAATGAAAATCTCTTAAATCCCTTTCCGTCTGAGCCCCTCCATTGTGGTACAAATAAGTCGGTGATCGTAACCTTGTGCTGGTTAACTATTTGCATTCTGGTTCTTCATAGTTTTAAAGAAAAACAGAATAATGATTCCGTCGGTCACCAAGCGTCACCACACATTGTACGACGTATCTAATGACGCGTGTTATCCTGATGGCTGAAAGACTGACTTTGGTGGACGATTATGTCGGCCGTAAAATGGACGAATAGCTCGAAATGGGTTTCTTTCACTGAACCTGGTTTTCCGAGAAAATCTGCACAATTTGCTGGCATTTTCTCAGTTTATTCTTAATGAAATGGCAAATCAAACTAAGCAAGTGACCGCTGTTCAAAATGACGAACATATCAAAAAGTTTGTGCCAATTCAAAGTTCTATGTCATTGTAAAAAACAGCAATTACAACGATAGCGATCGCTGCAGACATATTCATTCTATTATCCATTTTGAAAATACGCACCCTGTATGTATTTCCTAAACATTAGTTGGATACTTAAGTAGTCATGCCATCTATGTGTTTTACGAACTTATGAGGTTGTTCATAAATCGTCTCATTGTGACTGTTTTTTTATTCATTACAGAGCCATCCATGAGTTGAATTTTGAACAACATCGGCGGCATTGCATCCAGGTAAGAATTTAGTTGTTCATAGGAAATGTTTTAGTGTGAAAATGAAATTTGACCTCATATGGAGAATAATTTTTTTTGCACTGATTTATCCAATCGGTTGTGTAGCTTTCATGATGATTTATAACACAATATACGCATAAAGGGGTCAGAATTTCCGTTGTTGAAACTTCAGTTTACCCAGACTTGCCCTATCTGATGTCTGCATACACACAGGAAAAAGTGAGCGATGGTGGCTATTAGTAGTTGATCGACATTGCCTAGTATTTGCCAAAATAACGAGTATTAAATATCAGAATTTTTCTTGGCCAATCAGAATTCATTTCTTTTGAGGCGCCAAAACTACTAAAAATCGACCGTCGCTCGCATTGAGTTGTGCCTCTTTTTCCAGTAATTGAACAAGAAATAGCAACTTAACGATATTTTCCTTTTTGCAGATATCGTTTTGAACTCCCTCGATCTACGCCCAGAAGAAGCATTAAGAATTATGGTGGGTACAAAAAGCCTTCTCTTTTTAAGGCTATTTATTTTTTTATGATGAAAAATAATGAATATTACGTAATAATAATGTCGAACAAAAATATTCGATTGGTCTTACTGAACCTCCTTACAAGATTTCACGAACTTGTATGTCATTGAGTCGAATCTCATTTGTCTCTTTCTTATCTCATCAATTTCAGATCTGGCTGAATTGTACCTTTGATTCTTCGATTGTCTAAGCCTAAAATGTGTTAAGGTAAGCAAAGAAAAATATCTTTCATATAATTTATTATTTTTATGATGAGTTTAAAATGTTTGGGAACAGAATTCTATGTTGTTGAAACATACTTACCCATATTAGCTTGCTTGATCTGATCACATTTGGAAATAGAGACCAAGGTTCACGCAATATTAACATCAATAATTAGAAATTCTTAATTTATTTCAGGAAACGTTTGTTGTCGGGAAACAAACAAGCAAACACTGTAGCCAAAGCATCTGAAAATAATTAAGGTGAGACGACAATTTAACACATTTGTATTATCATTCCGTAACTCGCATTGAATGATGATTTTTAATCAATATACGCATTCGGGGACAGAATTTCATGTTGTTGAAACTACAGTTTACCCAGACTTGCCCTATCTGATTGATGCTTTTGTCGCCGTTGCTACAATGATCAGAAAACTGATGTTCAAATACTAATTGAATCTCTCTGTTCATTTCAGGAAACGCGGAAATGAAAACTCGGAATTTGTACCAATTTCACTTGTATGAAGAAGGTGAGTTGCATATTATTTATTCAAAATTTTGTTCAATTCTATGAATTTCTATATGTCCATTCTAATGTGATCGCGGTAAAATCCTTTACTGCGTTTGCTTCGCTATTGGACAAGAGCAAATTACTTTATTATTCTGGTGACCAAATTGATGACTCTATGTCTACTTGTTTTTTCACCGTGGAAACTATTGTTACATTTATGACATAAATGTAAATATAGCGATTCACTAATAGATCAAAATTGTAACATTCTTTTTTTTCTCTTCAGGTTTGTCAAACATTGGTAGAATGGTGCGCATTTTGTTCCGAGTTCGCCTTATCAGAAGAGATAGGCTTTGTAAGGTATGTAAACTTCTGTTCTTTGGTACCAATCATGCAAAACACGACTTAATAAAGAACCTACTGCATTTCTTGTTGCACCTTGTTCAGACTTAGACGATGCTAATGAATATAACCCATTTGAGCGGGTTCAATTGTCAAAAAAGCTTCTGCTTTCCAAATTGAAAGGAAACGACAGTATAAATTAATGAAAAAGATTAATTGAGAAAATAATCCAATTTCACTCAATCCCCATTAAAATCAATCATTCGAAAATGACTCGATTGAGCGGAAGGAATCGGGAAGAATTTAATTCCTTAGTTTCAAAAATGACAAGCACTGACAACAACATCCTTCAAGGGTTATCCTACATCCTCCCATCCAATTTTTTTTATTCTTTATTTGAGAGGCTTTCAGCCTCCTGGGCTGGTCCTCCCATCCATCCTCCATCCATCCTGCATATTTATTAAATAGTGCTTAGTCTATTTAAATTGTTCGCAGTCATGATTATTCACATACAAACAAGAAAAAAGCGTTTTCCATCACAGAGTTGTGTTGGTAACGCCAACCATGCATATTTGGGCAGAGATGTAGTAGAATCAAATAGAGAATTAAATCAATCCCATTGTGTTATTTTCAAACATTGTGCCTTGTTTTTGACCGGATTTAGTTTGTAGATTCATGATATGACTCAGAAGTGGTAATCCTAAAAGAGTTAGATTTCCATACAGTCCACACTTTTAGAACCGACGATCGATTACCGATTTCGATCCGAATTCGAACAGTTTTTTGTGTGGGTGATTCATCTTTGACAACAGGATACGCTTCAGTTGCAGAGAAGACTTCCTTTTTTCTGACTCAATGGTCTTTCCTTGGATTATTCTTTTCAGTTCAGCAAATATCGGGAATTTAAATAAATTATTGCTGATTTTTCGATCATGTTCGGAAGCTATACATTAGAGTGGTCGCGAAAATGGTCATGTCAAATTTCGAAAATCGACCAGATAAAGGAAATCAGGGCTTTAAAAAAAAATTGATGCCAAATGTCTTAAAGTTGCATGAAACGTCGAGATCTAGTGTCATCTCGAAATTTTTTTTTTGTCAAAAATCGACACTCTGGGACTTTTGGGGTTTTTTTTCGGAATACGAGACGAAAAGTATGGTTTTGGGTTGCCAATAAAAACAGTCGTCTCGATTTTGCATTCGGAACTTTGCCGCTATCAACGAAATGAAATGAATCATTTCTTAATGGTCATAGATTTATATTAAAACGCAGAGGTTCGAGCCTTTATTAGCCGACCTTCAGGCCACGGTGACATTACTTGCAGGTTCTTACGAAAATGTGGCTGTACGAATCGCATGCAATCGTAAGAAGTAAACAACTATATAGAATTGTATCGGTGTTTTTACATTGCTTCCCCTCGCTTCTACACATTTTCAAAGTGTTAAGGAATAATTTTTTGAATATATTTTTTCTGAAAGAAAAATAAATTTTCTATATTTTAGCTGTCTGTACTTCTGTCACGTACCACTAAACATCCTTGTTAACACTCCCCTAAAGAGCTACAAACAGCACTCTAAATAGTTGACGCGTAGACATTTTTCAACGATTGTGACTTTCTACTTCGAATGTGAGTTTCTCATGAACAGAGGTGTCAATCATTTTACACAACGATCGGTCAAATACATTCTGCTATGTGTCCAAGCAGGTTCGTCAACAACTATATAGCGTTTTACGAACTGTTCGGGCTCGGATCAAAAATCGGTATAAGGTTGTCGGTTCGAAAATGTGGACTGAAAATTATGATAAAAATCTTACATTTGTAAGTGTCTACAAAGGATTACCACTGGCGGGGTCCTGTCATGGTTCTATAAGTTAAGTCCGGTCGAAAACAAAGCACAACGTTTGAATTAGCAAAACAAGATATTTTTTTTTATTATACTATTATTTGGAGATTGCATTAAAACTGAAATACTGTTATATTTGTTTGCGACTCTGCACTCTCTATGGGTGGGGATTATGTTGTACATTCACACACTCGAAATAAGTGCCTGTGAAACTATAAACCACTGTAAACTACTGTTATTACAGATACACGTATCAGTCTCTTCACAGAACGGCGTGTTTGAGGTTTCCGTCAACACGGGAGTCGTATAAAATTCGCTGTCCTTTCTGGAGACGACAACAAGTTGTTACATCTCAAGCAAAGTGGCAGATTTGGGCCGATTATGGTTCCCTGTCCGCTGTTGTTGGTAACGACAACTGATTTCAAACTTTTTTTTTATTACAATAATTGTTATAAACAAATATCACCCTTTTTTTCTCTTCTATTACAGTTCTCTTCTACAACTGGAGTGCAGTGTGTCATAATTAATTAAAAGGTGAGTATTTAATTGTTCGAATCGAGCGAGTTTTGATGAACATATTTGTCCTCTACTAGTCAATCACTTAGCGTTTGTTTTATATGTACCTAAGTGATCTCCGATGTGGACAACATCAACGATATGGTACGAGGAATTGTCTTCTTACATGAACCAGTTCCTTACTGACCATATCCACATTTCATTTTTAATTCGTACTCCAAAATTCGAAACTCTTTAACTCTTTAATTCGAACTTCGCAATCATGTTGATTCTTTATTCTGAAAAAAATTCTTTTTTTCAGAATAAAGAAACCAAAATAAACACGGCGCCTTGCTCCCGCTGGCTACAGATACCGGAATAATTCAAAGGTGCGTAACATATTTTATCAGGCTTCAATCACTTAAACATAAATTCGCTCCGTTTATGATGATAGCAATTCTATTTAGAACATTGATGTACCGCTCCAGGCTGAATGTTCATATGTTGTTAGTTCTAATCTGAAGAAGAAATTTGCGAATTCCTCATTTCATTTCATAGTTTGTCCAAATGATACTAAACAGTTTTCTTTTTTACATCCACTGATTACAGTTTTAGATTCCAAGGCTACTACAGTTCAACGAAACTTTCCGACTTAGGTAAGTTAGTTTTTTTTTATATATCCCAGCATCAACTGAGAGTTGCTTTAAATAAGAGATTAGAGTTTCTTGAACGTTTTTCATACTTTCTATTTGAATTCATAACTTTTTTTATGATGTGAGTAATATGTTGTTGATTTCCTTAAAAATATCATGATGATTTAGATTTGTTCAGTTATCCCTGTCTTAGGAAATGATGCTGAGAAAGAATCGCACTGATATATCACTCTAGCTTCCAAACAGACCTCTCAGGTTCTCTCTCTACCAATGAAATGTCAATAATTTTGAATGGTTTTTTCTATTACAGATTCGACTGATGGGAATTGAAAGTGGAAGCCTGCAGTGCAATATGCATTCATCTGAACAAGGTGAGCAGCATCAATTTTCCAAATAAAATGTTACAACTCATTTCGGAGGCGGTAATCGATATTTTATAAATGTTTCTATGATGAACTTAGAATCATTCAGTTATCCCTGTCTTAGGTAAAACGATGCTGATAAAAATTCGTACTGAAAAAAGTGACAACATGAATAGTATATTGATCACATATCAGCCTTTCCAAGAGAACAATGTGTTACATTCGAATATTTTCTCGTTACAGCTTACAGAGGGTCGTGATAGTGATGGTTGACAAGTTGTTTATAAGCAGTTTGATGCGAAAATGGATATATCGAATTGAGGTAAGTTGAAACTCATATGTGCTGGTATAAAAGATGTTTTCATGTATGTTTGCTTACCACGAGTTTTTGTTAACCGTACGAAATACCATGTTTGACGAGTGTTTGGGGCAGTGTTTCAGTTGCCCTTAATGCTGACTAAACTATGGTAAATTATTATTTGTAATTGCATGTCATTTGTTGCACTCGATAATTGGAACAGATGTCAATTTTTGTATAATTACATACAGTTTAGTTTGATTCCGGTAATGAATAAGGATACTGACCGAAACATCAAATTGTATCCAATATGTCTTATTTGGAATAATTGCTCATGTCATTGTCTTTTTACATTGTTGAGCACTCCTAAATATGGACAAAACTAACATGCTCATAGGCCTATCCTGATTTGTATTAATTCCAAATCTAATCATCAATTTTTGAGTGACAATTTCACACTTTACAAAAAAAAACAATGATTCATTTAATTGTAACACTTTCTCTTTTCCAGATGCCCCAGAAAATTGTGAAAACAAGAACAAGCCCACGGGAAGATTCTTTTAGGTAGGTTACCCGGTAAATTTTTAAAACATTTCGTCCTGACTAGAGCCGTCCGACCGCCTCAATGCCTGGGTCAGGCGGTCTCAAGATGGACCAGAACAATACTTGACCTTTGACACTCCTGTCGGATGATCTTGGCCAACCTTCTGCTTTCTTCATCTTGGATGCATTTGTTACATGTTTTCCTTCCAACGTTATGAAATATTTTATTCTGATTAATATTTATGTTTCTTTCGTTTTCTGAGACGAACCAGCCCAGGAGGCTGAAAGTCTTAAAAATAAAGAATAAAAAAAAATTTCTTTCGTTTTCAGATCGTGTAAACAGAGGGAAAAACCACGATGAAGGTGAGTTGTAGTAATAAACGAACACGTATAAACAGTTATTTTCGGTGATGAGTTTCAATAAATATTCCTTACCTACATTACTTGAGAATTCATGAAACGATACAATTACTGATAAAACATGATCTAACTGTATTTCAACAGCCTATCTTCAACAATGGTTATTAATGTTGTCGCTTGTCATTGCAGATGTTTGGCACTTCTTATATACGGTCCTGGAACGATACTGTGTTTTGAGGTGTGTAACAATTCCATTATACTCGTAAAATTGTTCATTTTCATGATGATAGCAAAATATATCCTTACCTACATTATTTGAAAACAATGTGAAACAATAATTGATAATACTGAAACAAGCAAATGCTCCAACAAATTATTCCCAAAATAATTGGAACTAACGTTTTTTTTATTTCTCCTTTTTTGCAGGTAAGCCCCAACCCGATGCACCCTTGTTGATTCGTGCTGTTCAATGATTATGATTATCGAATAGGGAATCGAATGGAATATAAATTTCAAAGTTATCTATATTTTGATATAATAATATTAATTGAGTTGAAATTGCACAATAAATGAAAGTTGCAAATCATTCCTGTTTTTTGTAGTCCGAAATTCCTTTACTCAGTTTTTCATAGAAGTAGTAGCAACCTCGTTCAAAAATTTTATGTCCTAGATATCTAATCTTTAGTCTGTGTATGAGTCTATGTCAGTGGGATTCAATTTTTTTTCAGAAAGTTAAATAAAGTGTTAGTCATGGTGCCGCAGGCCGCAGAAAAAAAGAAAAGGGTGGTGTCCAAGACATGACCATACTGTTAACGTAGGACTACGAAATTATAACCGAAGAGAAACAAAAATTTATAGAAATTTAAAAATGAAACTATCTAGTAGAAACCGTTGGTAGCACTAATAAGGGCCGATGAATGAATACTGCCATGGAGTGCGGAGCGCAAACGTTTCGCGATGCAACAAAACGCCAATTTGAGCAGATTTTCAAATTAACTCCTAGAATTTTCATGTACTGTTTATTGCTTGCTGTCTAGAGCGACAGGACAGCCACATCGAACCTTTCTTATTTTTACTGTGCCTGAACGATGTGAACCTTATACTCAAATGTTTCAAGCTCTCATACGCCGATGACTCTAAACTTTTTTCTGTATGATAACATGTCCAGAAGATGCACATTTTCTTCAACAAGAACTGACCATTTTTTCCGAATGATGAGTCTGAATGCCGACAAAAGCTCTGTCATTTCATTTGCTCGTAAACGCTTTCCTCATTACTTCGATTATGCCATTGCCAATAGGCGTATCAAACGAGAAGCCACCGTTAAGGATTTAGGCTAATAGTCACGTCGAGACGAGTAAAATATCCCATTCCAGTACACGAGTTTCATTGAAAGGTTTTATTTGGTAGACTGGAGAGACTTCAGTCAGTTTTTCTCGGTATGATCAGTGATGTCAAATGAGAAGACATGTTTTTGTTTTGAGACAAACAACAAACAGTTTTAAAATTGATCAATCGATACTCCTTTCTCAGTGCCAAAATATTAAAAAAAACAACAAAAAGGAATAAGTTTCATATATCTTTTGGTTTCATTGATATTTTTCCTCGAGCATATGGTTTTATCACTCAGACGTTTTGTTATTATGGATTTATTGGGGGCAATGTTTGTTCACCTAATCAACGATTTATCAAGAAAAGTTTCAAATCTATATATACGTATTTCCAATAAAGTAGTTGTTCTGAATTACTCATTTTCGTACAATATGTGAAGACCCTTTTCGTGCCGTGTTCATATATTCAAAACAGTCATCTAGCATCCCTGAATACGAGTTCAATGTTTACATTTGGTTGTGTTGTTTGGGAGAGGTCCATTTGAAAATCTGTAAAATCTTGCAATTACTGAATTGAATTTGATGGTTGCAGTTGAAAACATACATTGCTTATGCAATACTAGTTTAGCCGTGAAACAATTTTTGAAGATAAAGGCGGAGCAGAAGAATACCGATGGTTTCAACCAACAAGGTGAACAAACACATCAAACAAACTAGACGATTCGACTGATTCATCGACGAGCGCGGCCAAACGGTCGTCGAGCCAGACGAGCTACTCGTCTGTTTTTAGTCGAGCTCGGCTTCTGGAATATGAAAACAAACGAGACGAGCGCTCGTCTGCTCGTCTCGTTTTCTGGAATAGGGCCCTATATAATTACTAAAGCCTCAAGGTGTCTTAGCTTCATCTTTCGTGCTGCAAAACAATTCACTAATGTCTACTACCTGAAGGTTCTTTATTACTTGTTGGTTCGATCCTCCCTGGAGTATGCAGCAATTGTAGAGGCACTACATCACCAAAACGACATACAACAAGTAGAGGCAATTCAACGCGAGTTTATCCGCTTTGCTCTTAGACGATTGCCTTGGAACGATCTTTTCAATCTCCCAAGATACGAGGGTCGCTCAAAAATATGTTTCAGTGTCTCTGAAATAGCGGAAAAATAAAGTTAGGGCAAAAAACCAGGTGATTTTCGTAATCTACGTTTTATTTTCTATTTTTCTACATAATCGTCGTAATGTTCGAGGATTTTTTCATAACGTGGCACGAGTTTTTCTATTCCGAGCGCGAAGTGCGTAGCGTCCAACTTTTTGAAGTACGATGTAACTGCGTCACGAATCTCTTCGATGTTATCGAATCGTTTACGCCGACACCACGCACTTCGCGCTCGGAATAGAAAAACTCGTGTCACGCTATGAAAAATGCCTCGAACGTTACGGCGATTGTGCAGTAAAATAGAAAATAAAACGAAGATTACGAAAATCACCTTGTTTTTTGTCCTAACTTTATTTTTCCGCGATTTCTGAGGCACTGAAACTTATTTTTTGAACGACCCTCGTATGAGGATAGCTACCAGCTAATCGATCTAGATCCCCTTTTAACTGAAAAATGTTACCAAGGCTTGCTTAGGGTCTGACGTGCTGCAATCTCACTTCGACTGCCCTGCTGTATTAAATAAGCTCAATTTCGATATTCGTCGTCGAACCCGATCGATTCGCACGATTTCCTCCGAATTCTGGCATTCCTCACAAATAACGGCCACAATAAGTCAATTAGCAGTATGTGTCGTGTGTTTAGCCGTTGTTATTGTGTATTTGACTTCCATTTGTACCTAATAGAAGCAGGTTTCATGAAGTGCTCGGTTAGTTTCGTTAAGCTTAGTATAATGTGTTCCGTTAGTTTAGTCTAGGTTAAAGTGACCAGATGGTCAAAGGTCTAACGCGGGACACAAAAAAACAAAACGTTATGTATATACGTTATGTGAAAATAAACCATAGTTTAGCGAGTCTCATTTATTCGTGAAACACTTAACATGTGTCCTTGCAATTAAACCTGATCTGTATTATTTCTTTCTAAGTATCGTCATTCAGTTGTGATTTTTCGGTGGTTTAGATTTTGTTTACGCCTGAAAATCACTGGCTCAGTTAGAGCATTAAAGCCTGGCAAGCACGATTCAAATTCAACAATTTTCTTCAACGGGGATCAGCCTATTATGCCAAAAGATCACTGGAGAATGGATAATGGATCGGCTGGAGATAACATTGTCGCGTAGACCACCAACCTTCCCAACATACCCCAGCTTCGGCCTATAGAAAACTTTTAAGCGAATGGCCATAATGAAGAGATAGCTGACTACCAAAGCCACGGAAAGGTAAAAGAACATGTCGACATACATCTTATCATCAGCCATGATTGAGGTTCCGGCCAACATTTGCTTCATTTGCGATACTCCATCAAACAACCCTGCCTATTCCTGTCCAGCATATACTAGTTCTTTCGGCTTATTTAACACGTTAAGCAATGACCGAGCTAGAGGACCAAAGATGAACTTTTCGTTTGACTCACGTTGGTCCCAGCGGATCAATAGGGGACTTTTATAAAAATCTTTATAAATCTTTATAAAAATCTTTATAAATCTTTATAAAAATTCTAAAAATATTTTTTTATAAAAATCAATTTTCCGATTTTGTTGCTGTCGTTTCCAGTTGACACTCTCTAAACAAAAAGTCCACTGTCGGTGCGATTAAACCAGCTCAACGTATTATTCGTTGAATGCATTGGAAGCGCTTTTGAACAGTCTGACAAATAAAAGTTTTATTTTGAGGTTCATCCATTTAAGAAAATCAACATGATCAAATTATAATACTGAAATATATTGATATCGCGGGACATTTTCGTTTCTTTTGCCAAAAGCGGGACGTTTCGCGGGACGTAATCCTACGCGGGACATTTTGTTGAAATGCGGGACTGTCCCGCGTAACGCGGGACGTCTGGTCAGTTTAGTCTAGGTTACTATTACGTAGATTAAAATTCATTGACGTTAGATGTAAGCATAGGTTGTGTAATCAGGATTAGGAAATCTGTTGATATCTAAGAGTAGAGAAGGTTTTATGCCCATTTAAGGAACAAGGTTTGAATAAGCCACACTTAAATGGGCCTTTCACTTATTCCGGAATAAATAAAAAATAAATAAGACAATGAAACATTGAACTGAATATTCAAGTAATTTCTCAGTATCTCTTAGCGAAATGACATTTCCACGCTCCAAAAAACACTCAGAATGGCAACAGAAAACTCGAACCGAACCGAATCGGGTGTGATGTGGGGTGCCGATATCGACAGCAACTGCTACGGTACAAATTTTCACCTTCAATTTTTCCACTGTAGAACGCAACTTTCACCGTTGAAAATTTCTTCATTTTCGGCTGGAAATGCGCTGCTCTTTGGCGCTTTTTCAACCCGGAAACAATGCTCGAAGTGATTCGCGGTTTGTCAGTCATCCTGATGGCAGCGACAGCGAAGTTTTCCAAAAGGGCCTTTCTAGACTAGAAATCTGAAAAAAAATAAAAAGAAATTCTTCATATTTCTGAAGCTAAGGAATTCAAAAATATACCCCAGAAAGGACTTTTCGAAAATCCCATTATTTATTGAGTTATAGCCATTTCAGTGATGCGGTATCTAATTTAGTACGGCCATAACAATTAACTTCAAGTGCGTTTTTTCTCTAAACTATTTTTTTTCAAACGGACGTACACGATATCTTAAATTCTACTGAGCCGATTCATGTATGTCGAATTTACCAGCCCTATTCTGTATTCCGACGGATTTCCATTTCGTTCGAGTTATAATTTTGCATTGCCTATTTCGAACGTTTTGTCCATTTAATGTTCGAAGAGAAAAAACAGATCGAACGGAATGCAAAAACAACTCGAACGAAATACAGAATGGAATTTTATCAAGTCGTTCGGAATATTTCGAATCGATCGAAATACAGAATAGGGGTGTACATGAATACAAAATTTACATGAATACAATCGCGCGAACCATTGAAAAATCATGACTTTTTTTACTATTTTTCAAAAATCAGGAAACCTGAGAAAAAACGTTTCGAGCATTATTTTTTTCTTCAAACGGCCGCCATTTTGCCTAAAAGACATGTTTTTGACTTGTCCGAGGTTCATGCGATAGTGGCATTTTGACTGATTTAGAACTGTGAGATTTTTTATTGTTTGAGATAACCAGAAGGGAGTTCAATTTTTGTTTTATTGTTAAAAAATAGATACAATAGATGATACAGTGAATCTTCGATGTAACGTACATTTTACTTTCAAAATTGTACGTTATATCGAAGCATAATAAAGAACTCAGGATAGCTTATATTACTTTCTTGTGTTGCTGTCTGTGTAAGATAAGTAAATAATGAAAAAAAAGTTCAACTAGAAGATGAAATCAACCCTTCTCATGATCATACTGTTGATTGAAGCTTGAATGATTTAGAATCCGGAATCATAAAACCAATTATATCTCAGGATTGGTTAATGGAAAAAAAATGTTTTTGTATCAAAATATAGATAATTAATTTTTTTTATTCAGAATATTGTAAAAATTATTCCTTCACAGTTTCGATGAATTTTCGTATCAAAGTTTGGGCTCTCTGTTGTTCAACCTCAGCCCCCATTTTATTCCACGATCTCTTCGAATCTGCAGCATCCCGAATCACTTATGCACAAATTCCACAATTCCACTTCGGAATTTCCCAATATTTTTCGATTGGGCGGAATTGGGCGCAATTGGGAGGATTGAGGTCTTTTTCAATATAATCGATCCCATTGTCACAGGGGATTACTGAAGCACCCTTCGATAGTAGTGACTTACTTACCAAATATGGCCATAACTTCACTGGACGTTTCTGCAGGCACTCTCCCCTATACATTTTCGATTGCATTGTCTTGTTTTGACAAAAACCTTGGTTTTCTGTCCACAGCTGGAAATCCCAGCCAAATCAAGAATTTCCTGGCAAAGGACCTGGCCGGGTAAGGGAGTAAAAAGTGCCCAAAACCAAATCACCAGCTGTATGGCAAATATTGTATAGAATATCAAATATGAAATTATGGCAGTTTTTTTGAACCCCTATGTGGTTTAACATAGGGTCTATGGTGAAAAACGTATTTTTTCGTTTTTTAGATTTAGAGATTCAGTACTACTCTAATTCATATTTAAATATCTTTTTTTTTTCGGCTTTTCTAGATGCATGTCATTTCTTCAGTGTTGCGCGGTACAAAAATATAGCATGCGACTCCTGGCACGGTTCTTCTCGTCTATCGCTCTCTGACACTCGGCATCAAACCAGCCGTTACGCTGTCTTCCCCGCGTCGTACCTACCATTTCTCTCGCTGTCGTTTCAATGGTACCGTGAATAGTACTCCACAGCCCATTTATATCCTGTTCCTCCTGCTGTTCTGCGAACCGTTGGTTCAGTTCCCTGGCGTATTCTTCTGCCACGCTATCAACTTTCAACCGCTGTATGTTGAACCGCATCGTCCTCTCTGTGCGAGATTTCAGCACGTTCGATAACGCGGTTCCTACAAACTACGAGATAATGGTCAGAGTCAATGTTTGGTCCGCGAAAAGACCTGACATCAGTAACATTCGGAAAGTGCCGACCGTCAATCAGTGCGTTATCGATCTGGGAGCAGGTCATTTGGGTGCCCCCAGGTATGTTTCCGAATATTCAAACGTGGAAAATAGGAACTACATATGGCCATTCCTCTGGTCGCGGCAAAGTTTATCAGCCTCAGGCCGTTTTCATTGGTTGACCAGTGAAGGCTGTTCCTTCCAATGACCGGACGGAAGAATTCCTCCCTCTCAACCTATGCGTTTGCATCTCCGATGACGACTTTTACGTCGTGTTTTGGGCACTCGCCATAGGTTCGTTCTAGTTTTTCGTAGAAATCATTTTTTTACGTCATCGGATTTGTCGTTGGTGCGTAGGTGTTAATTAAACTATAGTTATACGGTCATCTCCACCGGATGACTCTTGTTTTCTGTTTTCCCAGCATTTCGTAACCGACGCCCCGATCTGGTACTTGGAAGAAGTATGTGCAATAGGGTCTACTGCACGGAATTCCCTTTCTCCGGGATTTGGCCACCGAACCTCCTGAATCGCTGCGATTTCGACTCCCTGCAGCTGTAATTCTCGAGCAAGCAAGCCCACTCGCGCCGGTTCATTGAGAGATCTGACGTACCAAGTACCTAATTTCCAATCGTTTACCTTATTCGTGTTACGTGTTCGTTGCCTAGGTCTCTACCGATTAATATGTTCCGTATTTTTAAATTTGCTGTTCGTGGTTAGGATGGGTTTCGGTATGCTACCTTACCAGGGTCGCGATCCCTACATCCTTCTGATGAGGCTGCCATCTCAGGTGTAGCCGGCGGGATACAGCATTTTATTCTAAGCCGCTCGCTCCAAAACATACACTGTTTGGGCCGCTCCTCCTAGAGATCAGACGCACCGATTTTTTTGGGTTGAGACGCTCATGGCGGCGTCGATTTAGGGGAGATAGTGTTAGGGGCCCACTATGCATCTCCCGGCCCTAATTAACTACTGCTGCTTTTTCAGGGGTACTTATTCATTGTCTATTGTTCACCTACCCTCCATATTTGGAGGCCATTTCGCTATCCATAACCTGCGGCCCGTCCGATTCCTTGCAGCTAGGCTGTGCATTTTGAAACTCGCGTTGAACAATGCAAGAAGCGTATTGATCCCTGTGATGTTATCACTACGACACCCATATTGAGCCCTGCGAGAATCACTATGACACTCGGAAAATGGCTATAGCTCGGTAAATAATAGGATTTTCGAAAAGTCCTTTCTACGGTATATTCTTGAATGCCTAAGCGTCATAAATATGACGAAAAATTTGTTTAATTTTTTTCAAATTTCTAGACTAGAATACTGCCCTAAATGATATTAACGTTTCCAGAGGAACTTCGCCATCTCAACGTAGTATTACTTGCGTTATTTATATTAGTAATTAGTTGAGATTTCTATGCCGAATAACACGCCTTGAAAGCGTTCTGAGTGGCAAGTTCTAGAATACGCGTGACCACAGACCAGAACGGGAATCGATCCCGAACCACCGGCATGTTAGGTGTGCGGTTAACCACTCGGGAACCTAGGGGATTAGGTTAGTTGTGGTTATTCAATCGGATAGGAGGCATACAGCGAGAGGAAATATGTACAAATGAAACATGCCATTCGTCAAATCAACGAAGTGTTGTAAAGTATGACTGATTGTAATTGTGAATCGGAAAATAGCATTTGATTTTTCACGGCCATCCGACGACATGTTTTTGGGTCAATAAGTAACAAACATCACCGAACGTTCTCGTTTCGAAATAAACTTACTCCTATGTATAGTACAGTCGAATTTCACTCGTTGCACTAAGCTCTTAGCCCAATTTGTGAAAGACTTTCACTCGTTGGGCTGAACTGTCAAAGTCGAAAATCGATCGAGGGTCACACCGATTGTTTGTTGTTATGGGAAACGCAGAAAAGTTTTCACACCACTGACGTTTATTTCATTCGTGGTTGAGTTTCGTTCTAGGTTGGATTAATTGGTAAGTTCTTAATGAAGTTTGATATTAAAATTAGCGTAGATTTAATATACGTTCATTTCGATCGCCAGGCTCAAAATGGATGGTTTGCAAGGATCCAGTACGAACGTTAACCGGAAACGGAGGAGCAATTTCCTGACGCTGGTGGAGAAGGTTCGCATAATTGAAGATTTTGAAGCAGGAGGTGGTACGCATGACTTTCTTGGGAAGAAGTACGGCGTAGGATCTTCTACGGTCACGAGAATAATCCAAAAGAAAGAAGCAATTCGTGAGGCGGTGGACAAGTTCAAGGAATATGGTGTAAATAATCGAAAAACATTGAAAGAGCAGACGTTCCCTTTGCTGGAAGAAGCTCTTTACATCTGGATTTTACAGCAGCGGCAGTCCAACATTTTGTTGACAGTGGATATTCTTAAAGCAAAGGCGGAGCTGCTGTTTAAGATGTTCCAGGACCGGGGGCTCTATGCGGTGCACGGTTTTTCTGCTTCGGATGGCTGGATGCATCGTTTTAAGCAGCGGTTTGGATTGCGCGTGAAAGCCGTAACAGGAGAAAAGGCATCGATGAACGTTGAAGCGTATCTAAATTTCAAGAAGGTTCTACAGAAGAAGATTCAGGAAATGCAGCTATCACTATCCCAAGTCTTTAATGCAGATGAATCTGCCTTGTTCATCAAGCTCCTAGCCACATGCTCTGTCGTTACCTGTGATGAGACCGTGGCAAGCGGACGGAAGCAAAACAAGACAAGGTATAAAGATCAGGTGTATGATGCTGATCATAATCCAGATTGGGTAACCAGTGAAGTGTTCTCTGATGACGAGATTTTGTCATCAGTTCTCAAGAAAGATCAACCTGAAATGCAAGAAGAATGGTTGGTAGACACAGAAGATGGAAGTAATTCGTTTGATACTTCCATTACTAGTACCGGAGATCCTGGTTTTGGCGATGCAATCAAGTCAATTGATTGCCTAGTTCGCTATATGAAGCATGATGTTGCAGAAGTATGCCGTTTGAACGCGCTGCGTTCGAAAATCACTGAAGTTGAATGGTTAAAACGAGCATGTTGAAGAACTCTACCATTTTGTTGAAAATGAATTTACGTGGTTTGTTTAATTTTGTTTGAAACGTTTAAAATAAATATTGTTTTTGTTGAATAATATTCGATTTTATTTATTTCAATGATTCATTTAAAATTTATTTTAAACCTAAAAACACCATCCACGAGCCCCTCGAAAACAATTTTACGTTGTCAGAATTGACGTTTGTCTTCGATTTAGTTGGGCTATAGCCCAACGAACGGGAGCCCAACTAAATCGAAGCCCAACTAAATCGAAGCCCAACTAAATCGAAGCCCAACTAAAGATAGCCCAACGAGTGAAATTCAACTGTATGCGGAAATGAGGTGGTGCAAAAATACACTTCACCAGATGGTATGAAAATCGACGCGATACATTTATACATTTATATTTAACTCTTCCTTTGTATCGTGTAGTGCAGCTGTGTCTGACATCAGCATTGAAAAAAGACTGTTTTCTGTTAGTTGGTGCGAGACTGTGACTTGAATGATGATGATCTTGGTTTGAATTACAGGGGTTTCAACATTGCTCAGTTCATTCGCCTCTAGCCTAGAGAAAGGCCATTTGGAAAACCTTGCTGCCGTCAGGTTGCTACCTAAATTACTGATGAACCGTGAATGCTGTGAAATCGCAAATAGCTCGTTTATACTTAATAAATTGAAAACGGGCGGATTAAATTGCAATACTTTGTCTATCCATATTTTATGTACCATTAACTCTATTCTAATTCAATTCCACCATTAATAACTCTATCATAACCACACGTCTGAATGCTAAGATCATATGCAGGAAGAAAAAACGTCAATGACAATAATACTTATTCCTATTTATTATGATTTTCACCCCTTCACGTATAACGTCGAACCACACTCGTGGCGATTGGACTGTGCCAGAACGTACAACATCGAACCTCACTCGTCGTCTATCGATGTGAAATGGATACGTGTCCCGCATCATGACTACTACGATTGCAAGTAAGATACACACAATCAGCAGAGTATCGAAACGACTTACTGTGCTCGTGTTTGGGCCCTGTTGTTGGAAATTAAATCGTACGGCAAGAGGTTAAGATTTTGGCACTGAGAGGAGTCGATTAATAAATTTTTAAAATTTTGATAAACATGTTTTCACATTTGACCTCGCTGATCATAACACTAAATAGTGACCAGTCTTGACATTTCAATGTGATTCGTGCACTGGAATAGAATATCTCTCGACAGTGGCTGGAAGCGAGACGAGACGAGACGAGACGGATTGTTCGTTTCTCTTCATGCAGAATAAGGGTCATAATGTTCTGACCTCCTTTTCATCATGTGTTTTGATTGATTGTGTTCTAGACATGATCGCATAGTTGACGTAGGATTACATTACGATATTTATAACATGTTCGAATATCGTTCAATAAGCTAGGCCACAATCGTAGTCGACCACGTGTTAGGCCATAAAATTCCACACTGGCGTCCGTAACACGCGACTTTTGGAACAATGTCGAGTACAGCTGGAACGACAATTTTTTATCGAAATAATTACGTGCTTATGATTAACGGGCATGTTCCGGCAAAGTTCACATCGTTTCCAGAAACACACAGGGACACAAAACTGGTAAAACCTGGCATCGATAATACAGTACTCTAAATACGTATGGTGGTATTAAAAATAGAATAAGAAAACAACCTATTTTGCTATGTTATAAATTTCTTTTATTCAGATAAATGGTATTTATCCGCATTCTCTTCACATGTCTAGTAATGCTCATTACATCAGAATTTGTCTTATTTTTTATCATTATAGTTTACTCTACGTGTCATCCGGATTGAATTGAATTTTTTTTTGTTCAAAAGTATACGGGAAAGAAAAAATCAGTAAACTCTTTCTTGCGATGATTTTTTTCTTCTTCTTTTTTCTTTTGTATTAAAGTGGAAAATTGATTATCGATTATTTAAATTTATTTTTACAAATTGGTTCAGTTGAGCTAAACTTGCTGCCAAAATAGGGAGCTGCCATTTATTCGTTCGCGGCACTCACGATGCGTACAAAACCGTATGGCGACTCGGTTTTATACTAATTTTAACTATTATGAAGCGACTTCAGAATTCAAAACTCAGTATTACGGTTAGTAAGTGTTCTGTTTGTACTTTATAGTTATGAACAGTGCAAGGAGCGTTTTTTGGTTTACTATTCCATGGAACATGGAACAATAGTAATCATCTGCCCTTCATTTTGGTCTTATTTGTGACTGATGATAAGTATACGCTAGATTAAAGTTAAGTGCCGGCAGCTTCACCAGGTCATTTATTGAAATCATTATGGTATTGTAATAGAACATGGATTGTTGAATGAGAAATGTAGAACCAAAACCAGCTATTCACTATTGAAATAACAAAAGTGGTATCTACCCGTCTACAAAACGATGTAAGCGTGTTAAATCATAAGATCTAGGTCCTACAGATTGACTCACTGTTTTAGATTTCTCAAAACCTATCCTTTGCTTATTAAAGCTTTATATTTACTTTGTGAAAAGCACTATCGTTGTGATTTCTATTACACTTGTTAGAACAATTGTTGATTCCTGCTAATAACATTGAGTTCAACAATGTTAGTAACCAGTTAGTGTTAGTCTACTTATGGATTTTGTGATTAACCCTTAGCGAGTGATTCAATATTTTCTCGCTGCTTGCTTTAATAGTCTCATTCTAATTTTTACAGTCGGGTCGTTCTATTGTAGCAGCTAAAGGAAGAAAAGGAACAAAAGAAACGAGAAAAAAGAACGAGAGAATTTTCGATTTACTAACTAGTTCAAATTGTTTGCGGATTTGCAGGAAATCAGGGGAAGTACTAAATGGTGACACATAGGGACATAGTAGATGGAAGAAACGGTCTCTGAATTTGATATGGAAAACGAGACAATGATTCGATTCATTGTTTCGATTGTTGTCCATACCATCTTCGATTTTGTGAAAAACAATTTCGATAGAAGAAGTTATTGGAGAACATTCAGTAAATATAAAACTAACTACAGTTGCTAGGAAAACTAAATAAAGATATACGGTTAATGAATACTATTTCACAACGTTAAAGATTACCTTTTGATGATCAACAACCATTTAGAAAGATAGTTGAGAAAACAGTAACAACAATTATTAGAAAATAGAGGCAAATTGTCTTAAACTCAGTACTCGATCTAGATAGAATCATGCGGTTCGGTTCGACATGTGGAAAAGGAACCATGAATGCGGTGCAATCTCGGTTCAATCTTGGAACGTGTCATCTACGCGTTTATTAATGATGAAGACAATGCATTTATTTAAGAGATAATGAAGAAACCTTGGTTTATGCAATTCAACAACTGTAACTAGTTGATGCTACAATATTTGTAAATAGTTTAAAAGGTGTTTGGATTTTCTCAACGAGATTGGCAATTGCTGCACAATACAGGGTGGTCTTGAATGTGTCTTTCGGAGTATATTAGATTCTTCTAAAAACAGGTAGTTACACAAATTTGATATTCGCACCGCTAAACCGATGTGTCACCACACACAGTCAATCACAAAATTGAGCACACACATGCTACTTGGCGATACCTTCATTTATTTGGTACAGATTATTTTTAATACATTCATTCTTTTGATGCATATTAAATACTTACACATTTGACTAGATAATATTGAATTTCGTTTTTTGGCTAATTATTCAATCTAACCAGAAGATATAGGAGATAAAATGAAAATCTAGGCACTGAACATTAGGGTGCCAATAAATTTATGGGAAAAAATCGACCCTAAAATTTCAAAAAGTTACCTTATACAAAATGTTTACCACCTCGGAAAAATCCCATATGAAAAATTTCAGCTCAATCGGACTTAAGTCAAGTGGGAGAATGAGCAAAGGCATCGTGCACAAATTACGTAACGCTAGAAATCCGGATTTCGGACCTCCTCCCCCCTTTTTCTTCTTCTTCTTCTTGGATGGCACTAACGTTCCAGTGGAACTTTTGCCTTCTCAACGTAGCATTACTTGCGTCATTTTTATTAGTAATACTTGGTTGAGATTTCTATGCCGAATAACACGCCTTTAATGTACTCTGGAGTGGCAAGCTCTAGAATACGCGTGACCACAGTGCAAGCCGGAAGAATTTTCTTTGACGAAAAATCCCCCGACCAGAACGGGAATCGAACCGGAACCCCCGGCATGATAGTGTGAGACGCTAACCACTCGGCCACCCCCTCTCCCCATACGTAACGCAATTTCTTATCTCTAATACACAGAAAGTAACGCAACTTCGACCCCTCCCCCCCTTTTCGCACTACGTAATTTGTGCACAACGCCAACGTTCAATGTTTGAGTTTTTTGAAAATCGAAAAATCACCCAGGGGGCAGTAAAGGAAATCGAGGTTTTCAAAAAACAGGAAGTGGGTTATATCTATGGTATAACCGCAAGGGTGACGTAGGACTATCGTTGATTTAGAGATCATTTGTATGAAGTTGAATCTGAATTCATTCTGAATGAATGAATATTTGGAGAACTTCGAAAACGAGAGCGTTACGTTGGAGGCACAAGGTTTTATGCATCCAATATTGGATACGGAAATATCCTACTGTTAATTGCGATTGATTGAAAAATCACAAAACCTAATGTATTTGGTCACAGTGTTACATGGATAGAAAACATTGAAATAAACTCTTTCATATGAATGTAATTTTAAATTCCCAGAGGAACTGGCAGATTATTTTCAGTAACGATTAGA
Organism: Toxorhynchites rutilus septentrionalis; assembly: GCF_029784135.1. Taxonomy (NCBI): domain Eukaryota; kingdom Metazoa; phylum Arthropoda; class Insecta; order Diptera; family Culicidae; genus Toxorhynchites; species Toxorhynchites rutilus. The sequence goes on from NC_073746.1 coordinate 103,436,174, forward strand.
TATTTCCACATTTTCCTCGATACTGGAAGCCCACCAGTGGTTAATGCTAACTCGATAACCATTTGTTAATAGCACTTGATTGAAACATATTTGGTCACAGTGTTACATGGATAGAAAACATTCAAATAAACTCTTTCACATGAATGTATTTTTAAATTCCTAGAGGAACTGGCAGATTATTTTCCGGATCTTTCTCGATCCAAACGGAAAGAATTCCGTGCGTGTATGTGTGTGTGTGTAGCGGCTGCTTCGAGATCTTCCCGGGGAACCGTTTGTAGCATCACTCTCCTCCTGATGGATTCCCTTCTGGCCTAAGGTGCACAAACAGGCTCTTGGTGACACCGTTCATCCGCGCTTTCATGATAAATGAAGAGCTTCACCACAACAGCGACAACATGCTCCAATCGCTGTTCAATTAGAACTGAGTGGATTTCCGAGCGGCGCTCGCTTATATACCGATTGGTGATTTCAATAGCCTATTTTGAAAGCAAATTTAAGACTATTGAAACAAGTTTTTGGATCAGAAAGTAACAAGTATAGAACGCGTAGACATTTTATCTTTCGAATGAAGTGTTGATCATACCATTTCGTTCAGTTGTTTAGGAGCTATTAACACTCAAAATCTCGGTCTCCGGCGTAACGCTTTCGTTTTCGAAACTTTGATTTTACACCCCGGTATAGAAATGAAAGACGTAGTCCTACGTCAAAAAATGTTTGATAATATGTCTTAAAATCGTATGAAACGAGATCGAGATTCAGATCTATTCTTCTTCTTCTTCAATGGCACTAACGTTCCTAGAGGAACTTCGCCGTCTCAACGTAGTATTACTTGCGTCATTTTTATTTGTACTTAGTTGAGATTTCTATGCCAAATAACACGCCTTGAATGCATTCTGAGTGGCAAGCTCTAGAATACGCGTGATCACAGTGCAAGTCGGAGGAAATTTCTTTGACGAAAAATTCCCCCGACCAGAACGGGAATCGAACCCGACCCGGCATGTTAGTTATGACGCTAACCACTCGGCCAAGGGAGCACATCTTCAGATCTATTGTCTTCTCGAAAAAAAAATTGTCAAAAATAGACACTCTGGGACTTTCGTTTTTTGTTGGAAATACGAAACGAAACATATGGTTTTGAGTGCCAAAAAAAATAGTTATCTCGATTTTTCATTCAGAACATACTGCGAAATGTTGATTTGCACGATAATATACCCTATGTACAATATTAGCTCATTCGGACTCAATTTACTAGTGTAGCAGACTTTTAAATTTGAGTTTTTTGAAACCGAAAAATCACCGGAAATCAGTGTTTTCAATTGTTTTTTACGCCAAGTGATGATTTTCCGATTTTCAAAAAACTCAAACTTTGACCGCTTTGCGCCACTCTCCCTTAGGCTGATGTCACATTAGGCGGATTCCGCGAGTAAAACCGCAGCGGAGAATCTACAGTGTATTTTGAATTAGCCATGTCACACAGAGCGGGGCGGTTTTGGAAGCGAATTCATATCGAGAAAAAAAAACCGTCGCGATATCCGCGGCGGCGAATCCGCCTAATGTGACAACAGCCTTAAGTCCGATTGAGCTGATATTTTATATAGAGTGTTTTTTCTCGAGGTGGTGAACATTTTTTATGGGGTAACTTTTTGAAATTCAAGATGACCATTTTCATTGGCACCCTACTAAAAATGTAGGAAAAACTGAAAGATTTCGAATGCTTATAACTTGAGCATTTCTCAATAGATCGCAAAGATGTTTGCATCAATTGATAGGAAATATTTCTACGTATCTATCGCAATGAATAACATGTTATCACCGGCAACGACCAACGAGTTTTCATTTTGTTGTCATCCAATGGACAACCATCACCCATCGCTTTCGTGTAATCGGTCCTGCACTCAGTCACTGACACTGATGCAGAGTTGCCTGTGGCTGCATTTAGTTTGTCTATAAAAGTGCATTGACAAAATGAGGACACAAATTTTTACATCACGAGAACAAGAATGAATCCATTAACGCTTTTCAGGGCCCCCATACTTTTCAAAAATGATTTATTATGAGTTATTACAATACAAAAGTTCGATGCATTCTGAAATGATATCCGAAATAATAAAAAAAGTTAAACTGATTTTTGTTTGCTTGGGGAGCTTGTGTTAACTTAGGAGTAATGTTAGAAGGCGAAGATTCCTCAGCAGGATCTAGAACGGTATTTTTGCGGTTCTGACCTTGAGCAGGTGGGTGGGAAATCTCTGTTCGCAGATCGACAACAGGACCGAAACCACTTAGACGACATAATGGATAAAAAAGCACAACTGTGTCGAGCGAACTAGGCGTTCCCATGGAGGTTTCATCAGTGCATTCCAGTTCAATGAACATTCAAATTGTATATGATAGCAGAGTTGTATTATCCTTATCGCTGGAATCGGGACGGAATGCAGGAAGTGAATATAGTAATCAGCACACATCACGACACCGAATAAAAACCGTTAATAGTACTCGGATGCATTTTCCGTAAAAGTTGGATCCTGCACCTGGTGATGAACGGGTAATCGTGTGAACATTACGAAAGAACCCTAGAACAAGCATTCCCAAATTGACTATCAAAGTAGCCGGCACCACCGGAAGACCTGGCAGCGCAGACATCAGACAATCTGAGAAGTCGTGTTGCCCGTAAAAAGCCTTTCATCAAAAGGTGAATATGGAAAAACCACTAGAGTTTGCTAAGGTATATAAGGTAATCCTTGTATGGTTCATCGATTTGGCGATGGATTAGAGCCTTTCTCGAACATCCTGGAACGTAACCTGCAGTTTTCCGTGCGGAAATTGAGTCTCCCTCGTGATTACTACTTTCAACAGGATAATGACCCGAAGCAACTCCGCCTACGATTGTCCAGAATGAGAACCAGGGTAGAGGGTCTAAAGCCCCTGAGGAGAATGGTTGTAATAATTGTTATCCATGGTGATCATACAAAGAAAGAAATGGATAAACTTTAGTCAGATCACTCACCACAGTGAATCCTGATTTTTACCTCCCCCCACTAACAACTATCCCTTCTCCGATAATCGCTAGGAAACTACGATATAAAGGGGACCCTTCTGGCCTTCGGGCGGTGAATATCATACTAACATTCCTTCCCGTCCCCTGGTGAACGTAAGGACACGACCGGCGTCGTATTTGACTATTTAAAGCTCGATTCGCTGAAACTTGCACAATAAGAATGGTTTGCTACACCCAAGCGTCATTCGGTGTGTTCTTTGTGCAATTTCGTTGGTTCAGGTCAATCACCGAGAGCAACTACGAAGTGTACCAAATCAAGCTTAAACTCAACAGGATAATGGTCTGAAGCACACTACTTTCATCGTGCGGGAGTGGCTGCACTATAATGTTCCCAATCAACTCAAATCTCCTCCGCAACCATCTGACTTAAACCCTATTGAGCATCTATGGTGGGAAACCAAGAACCGTCTGAACAATAAAAATCAAAGGAACAAAGCGGAACTCAAGGCAGCGATTAAGGAGATATGGGATAGTGTTCCGTGTAAATTGACCAGAAATCTCGTAGAAACGATGCCACGACGTTTATAGATATTGCCAGACGTCAAAGGGGGCCATTCCAAATACTAAATGATTGATTTTATATATATGTTTGCATTTCTCAACCGATGTAGTACGAACAGCTTTCAAATAAAAATTATGAATGAAAATTAACTTCTCCGTATCAAAATAGTGTTCAATGTGAGAGGAAAACTTTGTTTTCTCCATGTGGTAAAATAATCTCTTACAAAAATTGTATCTTTATTATAAGTTTTAGTGGGAAACTAATATCGTATCCAGATGTCGACACCGTACCGTTGTCATCGCGGATACACTTCATTTCGTTTTGACCGTGAAGGGTAAACGGGAATGACATGATTTTATATTCGAACGATTTTATGATGAATATAAGCCGCTTTTAATTATTTGAGGGGCTTAGAAGGAAAGGGGTGTAAAGGATTTGATCGATTTCTCTTCATCAACTATTTCTTAAGTTAATAATTCAACTGCAAAAACGTTCCAGTTTGAGTTTGCTATAGAATCCGATAGATGAGGTTCTGACCTATCTTCCACATTGTCAAATTCAGCTGGGAATGTGTGGCAGCTAAGTTATGACCAAAAGAGAGAGTCGATGAAGAGAAATCGATGATGTCACTCACACCCCTTTCCTTTTGAGCCCCTCATTTACTTTTCAAACACCAAAAACTCTGACTTACGCCGAGAAAAAAAACAAATGGATTCAGTATTCTTGGATTTAAAGGGAGCCGTTGATTCTGTTTCAATAGAGATTTTGTCAGACAAATTACCCTCTCAGGGTCTACCGCCTCTATTGAATGATATATTATATAACTTGCTCTGTGAGAAACATTTGAACTTTTCTTATGAAGATTCGGCAGTAAGTCGGGTCTCTTACATGGGCCTCCCCCAGGGCCCATGTTTAAGCCCCCTTTTGTACAACTTCTATGTATGCAGCCTGAGATAACTTGCAGGTGATGGAGTGGTGTCTGTCGTAGGATCAAACGAATCCGACCTGCAAGGACCCATGCAAGATACTTTGAATAATAAATTTTCACTCTGGATTCATGAGTTCATATCATATCATGCACTACTTTTCCGTTTCAATCTTGCCAGTAACAATCTCTGCGTTTGTGGCCAAGGTTATCAAGATATAAGCACGTTGTTTGGTCGTGCGAGGTGTGCGAGGTTGGTCGCCAGATCGAATTTAGAAAACTTCCTTCGGGCCCGAGGAAGACAACCCAATGTACCGGTGAGAGATGTGTCGGCTTGGTTAGACCTTGATTACATGTTCCAAATATATGTTTTACTTAAAGCCAGCGATCTTCGTGTGTGATCGTTCCTATATCCATATACCCTGAGCCTGTCGAAATGAACGAATAAAAAACACCACGAAAACTCAAAAAATAACGAACTAACACGGGGCGTACGCTCTATTTTGCGATTGACTGTACGTATTTCACATGTATCGGTGATTGTTTATAATGTCCTGTTGAATGAATCCTTAAAGCGGCCCTTACACGATCAGTAGCATTGACATTATCAGTATTGACAATAGCAGCAAGAATAACTCCATTCCGAATAATCATTATTCTTCAACCCTACACGATCATTTTTATCGCTTGGATGAATGCAGCAATTCTAGCCATCATAGTCGCAAGAGAAATGAACACATTTTCGAAATGAAAAATAAATTTATTGTATCATATAAACATCTCCATTGATAATTTGAAAGATTTTCTGCAAACAATGAAAAATCTTGAGCGAAACTTGTTTCTAATAATGATTTCTGATTATAATTTCAACAATTCGTTCTGTCCTTAGAATATCTTTCAGTAATGGATGAAGAAGGTTCAGAATAATATTATATGTTATGAGCATTGAATAAAACATTTTGAAATGCTTTTCATTGATCTATCAACAATTTAAAACTGTATTTATCATAGTAATTTCAATAGCTTATGCTTGATTCATTATCATTTAATACCTTCGTAGATGTCGACACCGTATCTTACCTGTATGCTGCATCATCGTATTTGGGCAACAGATGTCGACACTGTATTGTTGCCATCGCGAGTTATAATTTTGAGCTTGATGCTCCATCTTGTGAAGCAAAAATGATAACGGATTTTCAGGTGGAATGGACAAACTTTTTTTAATCAAAAAATAAAAATGAAAATCATTTTCTTCGTATAAAATATGTTCCTCTATGTAATAGAATAACAGGTTTTTCCACAAATAGTGAAAAAATCTTCAACTGAAATAATATCTGGGTATAACTTTATTTTATAATTATGAATTTTAGTAGGGATTTTAGAAAAATTATAGAAAGTTGATTAAGTAAGGTTCAGTGCTACGTGTTTTATGCATTGAAGTAACAACAAGTTATAACTTTCATTTAAATTCTAGAAATTCAAAATTCTTTTGGGCCCACTAACCTGACAGAGAGAAAACTACCTCACAAAGAAATATTTTAACACAAGATGTCGCACAGTATCCTAGACACCACGAATGATAGTGTACCTGCCCTTTTACAGAAATGATGGAGCGAGATCAGAAAATCCGGATTTGCATCATCATTGTCCGTCATAAAAATTTTGTCAACTTTACACGATCATCGTTGTTGTAATTCTAATAAGTAATGTAATTATTATTCATCGTGTAAGGGACCCTTAAGGATAGTGTACGAATGATTCAATAAAGAAATTATGTTCTATTCTCAATTTCATTCTAGACCACCGTGTATTTCAGAACAGTGCGCTAGCACTGGCAATAAATATTTACGAGTTTGTACATCACCTAAATTGTGGCTAGCGTGAAAAATGATAGTGCTGAGAGAGGAAGAGAAAGTAGGCGGCACACATCACGACACCGAATAAAAACCGCTAATAGTACTCGAATGCATCTTTCCGTAAAAGTTGCATATAGATGTCACTACCGTACCTTTCTAGTAGTCTTCGTTTCAGTTCTGGCGGATAGGTAACGTAGATGTAGTGTTCGCTTTGTCCTAGCTCGCTAAATTCGGTTCCACCGGCTGTCCCACTTAGGATGGCCGCACCGTCTGCCACGGTTGCGTTCGTTCCCTCAGCCGTGTATCCGTACCCGCCTTCGTCGCCATATTGTACTTGTGCAGCGTGGATCTGTGGTGTATGTTGCAGATCAGTTCCACTTGAAGCTCCTGTCGTTGCGACGTTTATGTTAGACATCTGGCCTAGACTGTTGAGACTAGTGGCGGAGTGGCCACCGTCTTGCAGATGGTAGATACTAGCCGACTGGGGCTGCAAATAGTGTCTTCCATGGGTGGGACTTGGGTGAGCAGTAATTTGATTGCTTCCAATTGGGCTGTGGTCCTCACTGCTGAGTTAATTTCAAGTTAACATCGACACAGACACATATAATATTACACAAATGCCAAAAAAGTATCGAAAAGAGACATAAAATGGACGTTCAAATACTGTCAAAACGTTATGAAAGATTGAAGTGGTGGTAAAAAAAGTATCTAAATTCACATCAATGTTTTACGGCACAATACTCACTCAAATAAAATCCATATGATGTAGTAGCACAGACAGACCCCCAGTGACAGAACCATCACTAGCACAAATACCAATCCCCATGGGAAGGGTCTCTGGTCTAACGGTCCATCCTCCCAGTATCGTTCGCACGACAAGTACCAACAGACCGCCCGGTTCAACTCTTCTTCCATGCTTTTGAAGTCTTCTAGAGATAACTGTACCAGCAGTCCAACGATGCAATCGCGGACCAGTATTTCACAACGAGTTTTCAACTGATCAAGCTCCTCCGACTTGCAGTTAGCTTTCATTCGTTGCATTGCCGACAAATTCTGCTGCTTTCGATCAACGGGTGGCAACGAGGAGTCGACAAGATTTTGATCGCACTGCGATGTCGCGTTATTGTCGTTATCATTTTCATCGTCGTCTTCATCCTCCTCATCCTCTTCGTCCTCATCGTCGCCATCATCGTCAACATTAACTAGTTGATCGAGTACATCTGAAAATAATGAATACAGCGTAGGTCTTTCAGAGACCTTTGTTAGATTACCTTCGTCGGGAGAATGTTTGTTCGCTCGGCGTTTACGATGTTCGGAAGCATCGCAATTTGCAAGCTGATTCTCCTCGAGTGAAGATGTTTGTGTTTTGTGCCCATTTAGGATATCATTTTTAAGCGTTTGTAGTATCTTAGGGAAGAATGATTTCCTAAAAAAAACAAAAAACGGGAAGGTAGGTTGAGAACAGTTGAAAACGTTGTGATTCCGACACAAGTTACGCACCTCACTGGCACTTTCGCCAAATCTCTTGGACCGGAAGTTGAGAGCGCCGTTCGGTATGCGGTGGACTCGCTCCACACCTCGATGTCGGTGGACATCATGTTCGGGTCCCCACCGAACGAGAGCGTTGCGTCCTTCGCAATGAGTACTTCACAACGCATCATGTCGCAGTAATCCGCCAGGCAGACGGCATCTTCCGCCATGTTGATGTTGCTCCGGTGGCGGCTTTCAAAGTGCATGTCGAGGTGTTTTTCCTCGAAGAAACTCTTTCCACAGAACCCACAGGTCCACTGGCTGGGGCGGTGCTGTTTCTTAGCGCTTTGCTGCGGCCCAAAGATATCGCGCAGTGGGTGAAACGGGCACTCGAGAGGGAGTTGGACCTGGTACTTCTCCAGAATAGGCAACCATTTCGATTGCACTATCTTTCGCACCACACGGGAGCTGTCCCTTGAGCAGGATATTTTGAAGACGCTCGGGCCGGGCCATGGTATAATCGACAGGAAGCAAATCACTATCACCTGCGGGATTCAAGCAATGTATTGTGTTTTTTTTATAATTATTATTCATGATAAGATTTTCAGCTAAACTGGGGCCACGATATATACTGTTTCATATTTTGATGTCGTAATGGCTCCAAACTAACCAGATCTTTTTAAATTAATTTATAACGTTGATATTTAACAAATCTACACCCAAAATAGTTCTGATTTATTATATGAAATGAGTTTTAAAACAACAGAAAATGTGCTACTCTTCCATACTGGTACAGACAGGGTTGCCAAGTGTTTTTCAGTAGAGTCTGGCTGTTGGTAGATAAAAACCAGGATTTGTCTTATCAATGTTTTCTTTATTTTTCCGCTTAGAATAAATTAATAAAAGTCTGGAAGATTTCAGATAAATCTGGAATGCTGGCAACGCTGGATACAGCATTAGAAAAGTGTATATGCCATAGTAATATTGAATCAACATGGGCGAGCAAAACAAGAGACACATTGCAAATAAGCACACATGAAACCTTTTCGCATACTTTGCCAAATACACGGCCCAGAACGAAAAAAATATAGATTTACGTTTGAAACGGAAACACTTTCCAACACTTTCTTTTGTGTAATATTATCACGGATTTATGCAACAGCATTAGTATCTGTGGGGATAGCGTAGTCGTGTAAAACAGCCCTACATCCCAGCCGGCACTGGTTCGATTCCTGCTTGATACCGTTTCGATATCGAAATTGTTTTGAATGCTCAACGAAAACCTCCTATAGCACCAAACTTCAAGTTCGTTTTTCTCGAAATCATAGAAATGTCACATGGTCCGGTCTGACTTAACGTGTGTTCAATAAAAAATGAGAATTATTTCAATACCTTTCTGTATAAAAAAAGGGCGTATTTTTTTTCTCACCCAGAGAATTACTTTCTGGGCTCCCTAGAAACGGATTGCTCGTTTCTTTTTGCTCGGGTGCTGTCAGTTCGATTAAAGATGGCGTCGAAACAACAAGCACTTCGCGAGTGCGTTGTACGGATCTTCGAAACGCGTGAAAGTCAAGGAAAAAAGTTTACAGTAGATCAATTTCGGGACGAAAATGTGTCGGTGAGCACTGTTTACCGGATCCTGGCATCCCGGAACGTCGAGCGGAAGACCGGTAGTGGCCGTCCGGCGAAGATTATGACGAAAAAGAAGAAGGAATCTCTGAAAAAGCTGTTCGACAACAAGGACTGTACGAGTTTGTGTGACGCCTGCACGGCCCATTCCTACATCCACAGAACCATCAAGCAAGAGGGCATCGTCTGTCGGAAGAAGACTAGGTCCCCAGAGTATACGGATGAGCAGATAGCGACCGTGGAGTCTCAGTGCCGGTGGATGACGAAGAATTATCGCGGGTACGTACCCAAGGAACGGAACCAGACCAATTTGCCCCAGTGCCGTCCGATCGAGAATTTTTCGGCTACCTCAGTGCCCTGGTCTACAAGGATAATACCAACGGCTACGGATACCAAGCAGCTGAACACGAGGATCCGGAATTGCAGGGGTCGGTCCGCCCCGGTTGTCACCCTTAGGGGGGTGACACCCATGACCATAACGAGTATATTATATTGTAAAAATAAATCATGATTTTGAGTGAAGGTAACCGGTTATTACTTATGGTATTATCTAACAAAACAAGTCACTTCACTATGCAAAGTTCATGTTATAGCATCTTTCATGGTTTTTATGTTCATTATTTCGTCATACTACATCTTTCATTTCTGTACTGGGGTGTAAGTCTCGAAAACGAGGGGGTGACGTTCAAAGTACAAGGTTTTGATCGTTAATATCTCTCTACCGGATGTACAAAGTGGTATGAAAATAACATTATGCGAAAGATGAAAGATCTGTGAGAGATGTTTTTCACTTATTGACCATGAAAAATTGATTCAATAGCTCGCTCTAAACTACTTCGAAAGCAAACTATTTAACTCCTTATAAATAGTGATAGCTTTTTGAAATAGCCTTGCGTTAATCTTACGGTTATATCACATATATAACCCACTCCTAGTTTTTTTTTGTTTTGGGTGGGAGAAACTGCAGATTCCGTTCGTCCCGTTCGCAGGCTATCGATCACTCCGACCATGTCAGGATCAAATGAAGGAGTTCAGGATTTGTTGAGAAGGCTAAACAAAAAATCCGTATCCATATGGTTCGTAGACTCTTTGGGCTTTGGGCTAGTTTTTCTCGCTGTTGAAAGGAACAGACTAGACGAAATGGTTATTAAGAAGGTTTTATTAAAATCCATCCATTAAAAATTTGCTACTGAAAGGAGAATTTCTCAAAGGATGAGTTAACCAGGTGAAAGACTTCCCGGGCCCGGTCCAACGATGGAAGAGGGAATGTTGGAGTGCATTTTTTTTTTATTTAAATCGTTTATTTTTACAGGCTCAGTTACATAGGTTTAAAGGAGCCGAACTCCTTACTGTATTGTTACTAGTATATATACATTTTTCCTTAATTCTAATGTTAATAATATAGGAAACCGATTACTCGCGGTCGACTCGAGTTTAGAAGGGTGACATATTGGAGTGCATTATTAATTTTAATTTTTTTAATTTTAAAAGAAGCCGAAATTTTGGAAGCAATTTAAGCTCGACACATGTTATGAGCACCTGACAGCGAAATGAAAAAGTCGATTTGACAAATTGACAACTATGAAGTTTCGGAAAAGCAGCTTTTGCTAGTGATACCAAAACTTCGTAGACATTTCAAGGCTGCTGAAATTAATTCTAATGATGTCATTAATGAGATTGCATTGAATGTGATACAGTTTAACACAAAGAATCGGTTCGGATTTCCAAGAATCCGTTCCAAATCGTACAGTGAAGCTGTTTCTAACCGTGTACATTTATGTGGCATCTTGTGAAGAGGCTTATTGCTGCGCATTCCATTGAGTCCGCAACAAGAGAGCGAAAGCTCACTCACGAGAAGACTTTGTACTATATCAATGTCAGTCTCAGCTTCCGAAGATATTCATTTGATAAGATTTATTTGAGTCATATTTCGACATCCACAAATAACAAATAATATTTATTTTCTTATTTTGTAATTGATGTAATGATTATTCATTCGAAAACGAAAACCCGATCACGCTACGCCACTGATCATATACATTGGTTATGATCAACTTATTTTTTTTCAAAGGGCATATTCAACATAATTCGTCTTCTTTTCAAGAAATCATGACTCAAAATCCAGATGTCTGATTAAAATATGATGTTTGAAAAATTTGTTGGAAAATTAATGAACTGCACTGCATTCTTTTTTACGCGATTTTATTTTACGCGATTCTCTCAAAGTTACGCGATGTTTTTACGTGATTTTATTGAAATTACGAAATTACCGTCGCTTCGTTGGAAAAAGGAAGAGAAGAGAATAAATTCTGTTAGAGCGTGTGCGAGTGTGGTTGTGACGTGAGCGCGCCGGTGATGGGGCAATCTTTTTTATGCGATTTTCTCGAAATTATGCAATTTTTTTGTGCGCACGCATCAGTCGTGTAAAAAAAGGATTTAGTGTATAATATTTTAAATACACGTTTTAAACGGTGAACAAAATTCTTCATGCACAACTCTAACATTACGACTTCGATGTTGTTGAAAAGCCGAGTTATTTCTTCTTTAAGTTCCTCCAAAATTTGTGACTTATGACCATAGCAACGGTCCTTCTCTTACCCCCAGAGGAAGTAATCGACGACGATAAATGTTAAAATTCTTACCATAAGAGGACGAAGTTTCGTTAAGGCTTCGGTTTTTCGAGTAATTACAAATTTTACAGAACACGTGTACACCTTGGCCCTGATTCTCGAATACACTTTACGGTGGAAACGAAATAAACGGCACGCCATTGAACTACGTTTTACGAGTTAGTGAAGTGAAACTCATAATAATGAGTTTTCAGGCAGAATGACCACATTTCAAATAAAAAATCATTAATGAAAATTAACTTCTTCGTATCAAACTGGTATTCGATGTGAGTGGAAAACTTTGTTTTCTTAATGTGATATAATAATCTCATACAAAAATTTCATCTGAAGATAATTTGATATTATAATGATAAGTTTAGTGGGAAACTAATCTCGTATCCAGATGTCGACACCGTACCGTTGTCATCGCGGATACGTTTCATTCCATTTCCAGTGTGAAGTGTATTCGAAGTGTATTCGAGAATCAGGCCCCTTGTTTGCGAATGCCTAATAAAAACGAGATTTATATATATATATATATATATATATATATATATATATATATATATAAATATATATATATATATATATATATGCAAAGTATTGCAGATCACTCCCTTCTTCATAAAACGATCTTTTTATGCATAATCTTTCGGAAAAACACAAAAAAACTAATTGTTTGTTCTCAGTATTTCAAAAAAACAACATCAAGGCTAATTTTCCAATGTTGATATTCTAAGCGTAACGGTCCCACCATGAATTTCTAGGCCTGTCACCAAGATTGATTGATTCAAATTAGGGGATCTTTTCACATTTCATTGAACAGTAGTTCTTTGCTTATAAAAAAAAACCCAGTGTATTGCTAAACCGAAATGCTTAAAGCTTCTGGTAGACGAATATGCTAGAAAACTTTGAATGCGTTTTTTTCTCAGTTGCTGATTTTGGCATATGGGACAACTATGCTTAGAACGGCAGAAACGGTCGCTGTATTAGATGTGTTAAAATGCGGGATCCTCAGATTCATTGATTATCTCACTTTATAACATGTCCATCACCAAACGAAACACAAAAACACAAAGCTTGTACATGGAAAGCGAATATATTTTTATCAGAACCGTGAAGTATAGTTTCCATTACCTTTGTTACAATGATTACAAAATGGGATTTTATAAAAATGCAACACATGCCGTTCGCGTGACTGTTTAGCGTTACTACTATTGACTTACACTGGCTCCCACTAACCGAAACCTAATAATCCAACAGAACACGTTGTCTGCCCACGGTCGGTGGTAAATCAATTCCGTTGCAACCGTGTCCGGGTTGAGGTTCTGGGCGACTGAAATCTATGAAACTACTGGAAGCATTATAAGCATGTACAGGTTGACCCAAAATTTCGCACCACATGCTTTCCGACGAGCGTCGTCGTCATCGTTGGTGGCTCTCCCCAATGGTAGTTGATGGCGGTTTGTTCAAAACCCGCGCGCAAAAAAAAAACAAATGTCAGCAGCGTATGCACGAACGACAATCACCTGAAGGAGCTTGTAGGTAAGTGGATTCTCCTCACTAGGGATGTTCATTTTATATTAGTGACATGATGTATCGCATTCCGGGAATTATGTCTGTTTGATTTTAAAAACTAAAATACGGTATTCTTAGTCAATAATTTCTTAACTGCTGACTTGAGATTTCAAAATCGAAACTTCAAATTTTAGTACAAGATATGAGGGTAACATAAAAAACTGTCTTTGCTGCTGTTTCCTAAATTAGCATCAAAGGTAACAAATATTCGGCTGAATTAAATGATATTATCCATGCTATTTTTTTCGGGAAAACTTTGACATTTCGATGTAGCTATTTCGCATAATGTGAAATCGAAATTTCATCACTAAAATATTCTTATTCTTTTTCTTGAATAATATAAAATACAGTAACGTCTCAATTATATCAAGCTAAAAAAATAGCGTGATATAATGGAAACGTGATATATTCGAAACAGACAATTTTTCTAAAGTGAAAAATCTTTTTTTCTCTTCTATATGTACATTTTTAATATTAATTTAACAAAATTTATTAAACAATATTCATTACAATATTCATCACATGGGCACGTAAAACCACACAATATTACATAGTATAAGAGCTCCCACAGACTGCAGACTTTTTATCGACCAATACTGCCGTTCAACGCATAGTTGTCCCATGTTACTTTTTGACGATTTTCACTTTTCTTCATAAAACGTTGTTTTTATGCATAATCTTACGAAAAACACAAAAAACTTATAGTTTGTTCCCAGCTTTTAAAAAAACAACATCAAGCTCAATTGTCCCATGTTGATATTCTATTCATAACTGTCCCACCATGTATTTTTTGTACATCCATCTATATATATATATATATATATATATATAAATGGAGTGATGTCTGTCTATCTTTCTGTCTGTCTGATTCTTATGAACTTGGAAACTATTGAGACGATCGGCATGAAAATTGGTATGTAGAGGTTTTTGGGGCCGGGGAAAGTTTTCGTGACAGTTTGAGACCCCTCTCCCCTCTCTAAGGGGGAGCTGCCATACAAATGAAACACAAATTTCTAAATTTCTCGAGAATTAATCAAGCAAATGAAACGAAATTTGCCGTGTGAAGGTGTTAGGGTGCAATAAATGATTATATGATGGTTAGATACCCCTCCCCCTTCTCTTAGGGGTGGCTGCTATACAAATGAAACACATTTTTTGCATTACTCGAGAATTAATCAAGCAAATTAAACCAAAGTAGGTTTCTATGGTGGTTGGATACCCCTCCCCTTTTTCTTAGGGGTGGCTGCCATACAAATGAAGTACAAATTTCTGCATTACTCGAGATTTAATCAAGCAAATGAAACCAAATTAGGCATATGGAGATTTGAGGGTACAATAAATAATTCTTTGGTGGTTAGACACTCCACCCCCCTCTCTAAGGGGGGGCTACCATACAAATGAAACACAAATTTCTGCATTACTCGAGGATTGATCAAGCAAATAAAACCAAATTTGGCATTTGGAGGTTATCAGTGCAATTCTAGGCATAACAGTCCCACCATGAATTTTTAAACCCGTAATCAAGCTTGATTGATTCAGTGAAGGATCTCATCACATTTCATTAAACAATAGTATAGTGCTTATAAAAAAACCCGGTGTATTGCTAAATTTAAATGCTTAAAGCTTTTGGTAGACAAATATGCGAGAAAACTTTTTTCTCAGTTGCTGATTTTGTAACATGGGACAACTATGCGTAGAACGGCAGAATAGTTTGGTCGGTTTCTCAATCAGTATTGAGAGGTATGCAAATGTGCACTTTATACCGATTCAGTTGGGTCGGTTCGCCAGTCCAGTCCAGTCCGACCAAACTATCGGCCGGTTCAAAAACTTCAGTGTGGGGGACAGTTTCGGGTGTGTGAGCTCTTACTCGACGCACCTGTTAGGGGTCTCTAACTAAACTATTATTGCAGTGTTTTTCTCATTGCAATTTCTCTTATTTTTCTCAAAGATAGTAATCTAAATGAGCTATGACCTAAGTCTAAGTTGTTTCGTTCCGCGGATTCTATTGTATCACATAAATTTTTAATTTCTGTTTTGTGCGGATTACATTTTGTTGATGTTTAATTTCATCTTCATCTTCATCCACATCGGTATCTTCATTCATTTTTGATTGCCAATTCTCTTTACTGATATGTGACATATCATTCCGAGCTCCGGTACCACTATTTGAGTCTAAAGATCTGAAGTCATAAACAAGACAGAGAGAGACAGAGAAATTTTGTATTCACTGAACTGAATAATAGTTCTGCATTACACCTATTTGCTTGAAAGATTTGGTGATGTTGGTTAACAAAACGTTCAATCAGGACTCAAATATCTAAAATAGTACATCTTTCAATGTTTTTTCGTCATTGCCTTGTTCAGTGTTTCTGAGCATGATTGTCATTACTAGTTTTTCTTTGTAGATTGGTTCTATTATATTAGTTATTTTTTTAAACTTTCCCTGATTCATTAGTTGCATTTGGTTGCATTCTGTGATAGAAAAAAGTTTTTATCAATCTATTATCAGATAATGTTTAATTTAGATTGATTGATTGAGATTTAGATTGCAGTTTTATTTTAGGATAGGAACTGGCAATCTTCCGGCGCAAACTGATTTTGAAACTATTCACAAAATAGTTGCCATCCAAGCATTAAGGTAACTGAAGGTATCGTATCGCGGGTTCTTCGAGCTTCCAATTATCATCATTGTCAGATTCTGAGTATCAGAAACATAACAACATGGTATGTAAGTTACCGGGTTTTAACAGTTCTGATCCTAGGAACACAGTTTTCTTCCAAATGAGGTAGTATAACGTTTTAATGTTTCGAAAAATTAACCAGATTCGTCGTAATTATAGACCTGGTCAACGTTAAAATACTGATTTTCAGTTCTTGTATTCATTGCTCAAAAATCGGCCGAATACAACATCTTAAGCATCTAATTCCGAAGCTCTTTTTAAAATTATCGCACCACTGAACATGAACGACGCAGGTACACCCAAATTGCCCCGTAAGTGAATATCTTCAGAAGAAATGATATTACTAGTGATGAAACAGATGGTAGTTTGGCCGGATATCGGATACCGGATATTCGGCAAGTTTCGAGACCGGATAGCTGGATATCCGGCAGCCGGATATTCGGCTCTTTATCTGCGAATACGAAACTGGGAGAAACTGCATATGTTCATGAAACAAATGGAGGATTACATTTTAGGGAGTTATAAACACATTTTTACATAAAAAATGAACTATTATTAAATTTTCCGTATAGAATGAATATCCCTTAATAGAACATCAATTTTTCTGCAAAATATATTGAACTTTTTTCTGTTAAGGATTTATTAACAGAAAAGGTTACAATGATGTGAATATGTTGAAGTAATTTTAATACCAGTCGAGAAAGAGTAGGTACTACGATTTCAAATAGGCGAAAAACATCAATTAATTATTTTCATTCAAGATTTCAAAACTTG
The DNA here is from genome assembly GCF_029784135.1 of Toxorhynchites rutilus septentrionalis. NCBI lineage: Eukaryota > Metazoa > Arthropoda > Insecta > Diptera > Culicidae > Toxorhynchites > Toxorhynchites rutilus. The sequence continues at coordinate 103,453,253 of NC_073746.1, forward strand.
AAACTGTCCTCAGGGATGATAATCTGAGAGAGGATACACTTACCTCACCACAAATCAAATCAAATGGAGCAAGAGAGACGAAACTAAAGCAAAGCTTACGAAAACATTTCGACTCGTTCGCAATCACGTTCAATACGATTGATGGTCATTAAAAGGTTACAATGATGAAATTTTTGTGAATATGTTGAAGTAATTTTAATACTAGTCGAGAAAGAGTAGGTACTACGATTTCAAATAGGCGAAAAACATCAATTAATTATTTTCATTCAAGATTTCAAAACTTGAAACTGTCCACAGGGATGATATTCTGAGAGAGGATACGCTTACTTCACCACAAATCAAACCAAATGGAGCAAGAGAGACGAAACTAAATTAAACCTTGCGAATACATTTCGACTCGTTCAATACGATTGATGGTCATTAAACTCTAAGAAGTACCCTCAATTGACGAGGATTGCTAGAATTTATCATTCGGCTCCTTGCAATAGTGTTAAAAGTCATAGTGTTAATGAATTAATGTTATGAGTTAATGTCAATTTAATTTAAAAAAAAAGATTTATCTTGTGTTAATGAGAAATTATTAATTTTTTCTAATATCCAGAATCCGGCCGGATAGCAAATATTGGCCGAATAGGTCGGATACCGGATAATTCCCGGATATCCGTTCTATCTCTAGATATTATAAGAAAGTTATTTGAGAAATCACATGTATACAGCCGTTTCGAGCTGACTTTATTTTCCTTCAAAACAAAATATTGATTTTTTATTACGCAGTAAGTAAATTTTCTGTAATCTCAGTGAATACGACTAATTACCCCAATTGGCATGAATGCTTCAAAATATATTTTTCTGTGAAATTCTTATGTTTTGTTCAATAATTTGAAACTGATCTTTTCATATTATTCCTTATGTTTCAAAAAACGTGATATAAACAGTTATAAATTCGACAGTGATATAATCGAGACGTCAACTCAAAGTTGATTCGAAATTCACCGTCTTTTCAACCAAACTAATCATCTAACCGCTTTCTCCCATTTTCGAAAGAATTGAAGTGCTGTTCAGCGAATACATGTCCCATCGATTAAAACAAATTGTAATCGGAATGAGCCAAGTCAAGCCAGCTCTTTCTCATGCGGGTCTTGTTCGGTGTGACGGTACATTGCCATCAAGAAACATCACTTTGTTTTGTCTTCTCTGATATTCCTGTCTTTTTTCGATCAGACCGGTAGTGTTCAAAATTGAAGGGCTCAAAATGAAAAGGGTGTAAGTGACATCATCGATTTCTCTACATCGACTCTCTCTTTTGGTCATAACATAGCTGAAAACACACAGCTGCTGTATTTGACAATGTGGAAGATAGGTCAGAACCTCATCTATCGAATTCTATAGCAAACTCAAGAACGTTTTTGCAGTTGAGTTATTAACTAAAGAAAAAGTGAATGAAGGGAAATTGATCAATTCACTTATACCCCTTTCCTACTGAGCCCCTCAAATGACAGTTTAACTGGCTTTCAAGAGGTCGTACCAGATATCACCTCGATTATCCCAGAAAAACTCACAACGTTGTGTTCTTTCCGAAACGATCCGGCATTGCGGCCTATTGTGCCATCTTTGTCGGCGATTTGATCGAAAAAGCTTGAATATTTTTTTCCGCTCTATGGCGAGTAGGTGCGCTTTGAACGTCCTACGAATGAAGAACACTGCATTGTAAAATAAGCTTTCCATTGATAGTACATTTCATTGAATTTTCTATACTTGCATAAGAAATGTATTAGATAAAAACTCCTAGTCCTAAATGCTAATCCTGCCCAATCAATCTAGTGTTAGATTTAGTTATTATTAAATTGTTAGTCTTCATTATATTGAGAATAATTTTTATTTTAAGGTGAAATTTTACTCTGTAAAAGTTAGATGATAAGTAATTAAGTCTGATTAATAAACGTTTTTGTAATAAAATAAAATAAAAAGAAACTTCTACAATCAATTTTGGCTTGGAATAACTGTTTATATCACGTTTCGATAAATTGTGAAATTAGAACAATGTTATGTTCGGGAAGAGCGCAAATCGCTATTTGTGCATCCCTACTATATGATTGAACAGAAAGCCCTCCTCGAAGGAAAAGTATGACTTCATTATTTTCTTGCACGTCACCACCGCCGAACGGGTGGAAAACATGATTCTGCCCACCACCAGCGGCTTCCGCTGTACGAGGGTATGCATGGCTTACACCACAGGATATTCCGAATCATTGAATCTTTTTTTTTCCTCGCGTGTCTTGCCAATAACTTCCGACACCGTCGCATAGACACTGAATCAAGGGTGGAATCGGTATGTTTGGAGTACCTATCACCAAATTCTCTAATTAATGAGTTCCTTTGTATAGACTCTTGGTTGTTTTATTTCGGTGCCATTGCCGCAATTTCCGTGGTATTTATTTCCTGATTTGTTCGGTTTAGAAGAATATTGTTTAATGTGTCTAACAGACCGTCTCTTTTTTACTAGGGAAACGTTTTCCAGTTGCTCATGGAGTGCTAACCATGCACGCAACGTTTGTTGTAGACATACACTTTATAGGGATAGTACTCGGCAAACACCTGCGGGTAGGAAATAGTCGCAATTTGCATAGAAAACAATGATGGTGGCCGATTTGTTTAGCCATTCGCAAGTGGTATTCACGATCTGCGAATATGGGGTACACATATTGAATGCATCGGGAAAGCGTTTATGGATTGTTGGACACATAGTCCATGATTTCCCTTCGCACCAACGGTTGGTATAAAACACTACACCCATTGCAACGTAGGTATAATTTTCTGTAATTAATGCACACATTTCCACGAAAAATCGTCGTGAGGAAATTGAGATAGCCATTATTAGTGCTGTCCGGAAATAAATTATACTTAAAGAAATACGGCACGATGGTGTTGACGGTGGGCGTTGCACCGTTCGTCGCGGCTGATTCAATGAAAAAGTGCTCAAGGAAATGAATGGCCCCCACCTGGCCTTACATAAGCATGCTTGATATGGGTCAGTACAGCAGTGGATGGATGGAATTGTTCATTTTTGTTTGCTCGCGCTGAATGAGAATGCCGGCAGTCCTTGAGAAAATCGATTACCGGAGCCCATCGAAGAAAAAGCCATCCAGTTCCAGTTCTAGGTAGTTGACGACCCCTTAAATATAGACACGATACAATCTAGGATGCTAAGGATAGCCATCAAATTGGTGGTGTAGCAATTAAACACATAGTTTAGTCTGCAGTGTACGAATAGCGATGTTAATCGTAGTTTCTTATTAGATGTGATGATCATGATGATGATTATACCAATTTTGGCATTTAACGTTAATTGTTTCGCGTTATTTTGGATTATAAGAAAACCGAATGATGATGTGAGACAGATTATTTACGAATCTAAGTTTTTTCCCGAAAGTATGTAGCATTATTGATTCGATCATGTTGTTTGTTGATAAGTTTGATGATGATGATGAGTAATCTGGAGGCCATTTGAAGATATGATCAAAAAAGAAATGAAAAAAGAAAGAATTTGTAAATCATAGAAAATCTAAGTTGCGTTCATATTTAAGAGAACTTACTCATTTGAAGAAATTTTTTGAGCTTCAAATTTCGATTATAATTTTATACATCTCAATCAACGAATTATATTCTGTCAATAAAGTACCGGTTTTTTTTATTATGTTTGTCAATCAATAACTCCAGCAATAAATGCTGGTTCGGTAAATCCTAGGATAAAACTTCAAATTTCAAAAATTCATATCACCATTTTGGTGGGTTCGTCACTGCACCACTGTACGTCAAACTTTGTTTCATTGAAAGGGTGTCCAATAAAAAATAAAAAAAAATTGAGATAAAAGTTTTTAATATTATAAATAATAAATAAATTTGATTAAATTAATATTTTTTTCTCTTTTGTACAAAGAAAACGGCCTGAAGGGAGGCGATCTGGCGTAGTGGTTAACATCCGTACCTTTCACGCTAAGGGTCACGAATTGAAGTCTCACTCCCAACATTCTTCCAACGGAATAAATTCGTTGGACCATGTGACGAACCAGCCAAAGGCTGAAAGTCAGTATAATACAGCAAAAAAAAGGAACCCGCTGCTGAAGCTCCAAAAAGGTGACGGAGATACTGTAAGTGGAAAACTTCTTCTTGAATGGCGTTATCGTTCGCTGTGGAACTTTTGCCGTCCCAACGTATGCATTAACTAGCGTCATTTATTAATACTTATTTGAGATTTCTTGAGCCAAATAACACGCCTTGAATGTATTCCGAGGGGCAAGCTCTAGAATGTGCGTGGCTACAGTGGAAGTCGAGGGAAATTTCTCTGAGAAAAATCCCCCGGCCAGAATGGGGATCGAACCCGGCATGATAATGTGAGATGCTAACCACTGGGCCACGGGTGCACTTAAAGTGGAAAACAATTCCATGATTAAATTCCTTCGCTTCGATGACGGTGACTTTGATGTCCGGACGATGTTCGATGGTGACAATGTTGACATTCGAAAACACTGAATTGAAAGCATTCCTCGATCAACGAAGGTTTTCTTCATCACATAGTCGAATTGTCCGATGTCAACAATTGTAATTTTTGCACCAACGAATTTTCGTGTTTCGAATGAAAACAGAAATGGACAAAACTTTAGGACGTATTCGACTTGAACGAAAACAAAAATGGAGTGTTTAGCAAGACACCACTCAGCTTCATGTTGTCTAACCGTAAACCCTAGCTGTAATCGTTACGTAACAAACGTCCATTTTTATTGATAAATAACTCAACGCGTCCTTATATTATTGAGCAGCTGACTTCGATGCTGGGACGGAATAAGCTGTGTTTCCTGAGGCAAGATGATAAAGCACGTGTTGTAATAGGCCAAACAGCGGTCGATAATGCATCTCGGTTTTCAGTTTTTGTTTATGGTAGAGCACTTTTTCTGGTAAAATTATTTGACGGAGCACCTGAATTTTGACGTAGGACTACGTCTAACCGGAAGATATAGGGGGTGAAATGGAAATCTAGGCACTGAACAAGTAGGAAAAAATGCAAGATTTGGAACGCTTATAACTCGAGCATTTCTCAATAGATCGCAAAGGTTTTTGCATCAATTGATAGGAAATATATCTACGCATCTATCATAACGAATAACATTTAATTTTTCTTGAGATAAATAATTGAATAATTGTGAAATATCAAGCATTGTCCAAATGCACTATGTGACCATTTTTGATTGGTCCATTTTGTGCTACTCAAATCGTACCGACCAAAACGGGCAATTAGAGCAGCAGCGAAATAGAATGAAGCACGATTGGAAAGGAAAAAGAAAAAAAAATGAACGAAACATTGGTCGCGGTCTCACACATGCGTAATTCTCGAGCCAGCCAGTCAGTTTAAAAATCCCCGCTCCGCTGCCGTAACGATCATTCTTTGTGTGGACACCGACTGGACAACATCGTTGCTGGACGGGCTGGACGGCGAGGGATCGAGTGCCTTTTTCAAGGCAAGAGGGCGGAGGTGGTAGCGCTGGAGTAGAATAGAGTAGAGTTTTCAAAGGGCCTTTCTCAAGGCTAGAGACGAATGAACTGCAAAAGTTTAAAGTCTCTATAATACAATACCTTCCTTCCTTCCTTCCGTAACGACCATTCTCATTCAAACCGTACACCACATCGGTTCGCATCACAACACATCAACAAACCAACCCAACCAGCCATGTCTGGACATGGTAAAGGAGGAAAAGTGAAGGGAAAGGCAAAATCCCGCTCGAATCGTGTTTAGTTTCGGCCGCCGAAGTGATCGAGTTAGCTGGCAAAGCTGCTCGCGACGATGAGAAAAACTGCATTCGGTGGACATCAAGACAACAGGCAGTAGCAGCGAGTGGCGAGTGGCAAACGCAATCGCAAAACGGCAGCAGGTAGCAGAAGAAAAAAGTTTTTCTTTTTACTTTGGTGGCAAATCCAGAACAAGACGGCATCGAGGGCGTTCGAAATGGTTTTTTTCAAAACCACGAGTACAAAGTTTTCTAAATTGGAACCATTTCATAAAACAAGGCGCTTATCAGGGCCATTAAACCTTTCAAAAAAGAGTTTACGAAATACAGTGCTTTCTAAAATAATATCCAAAATAATAATAAAACACAAATTGATTTTTTCATAATTTGTTTGCCAGGATCTGATGAGTATGTGAATTTGGCAGTTGTTCTGAGGTTATTGATAGTTGGAGACTTTCCTCATTATTCAATTTTCACCAATTCTTAAATTGTTTCCAGATTTAAAGTACAGTAATTTACAATTAGTTCGACATTTAGCTAATTGGACGGACCTGTAATGCGACATATTTATTTGGACATTTTTGTAAACATAGAGTTCGGGGTCCAAATTACGACCCCACATTGAAAGTCGACACTGTACCACTGTCATCACAAATGTTCAATTACAGGTTAAAATTACCTCCAATCCGACACTGAGTAGTGGTAATGCGACGTGCCATTGAATGTAATTTACTGTACAATATGTCACAAGCTGAATGGGAAGAAATTTTCCAATTGTGCAAGCTGTGGCGAGTGGCAAACGCAATCGTTAAACAGGAAGGTTTAGATGAACAATATGGGGATATCGAGTGATAACAAAACAATAAACGCAATAAACGTGTACCGCTAAAGTACAAAACGCGCGGATCCGCTGAAAAATATATCATTCTCTTTCAAACCGTAAATCAGTGTGGTTGTATGGCATCATTTCACATCACATCGCATCAACGGATTGGTGACGGAGCACCAGTAGTGTACCTAATAGCGGTTATAGAATTTCGGCCGCCGGAGTGCTCGAGTTGGCTTGCAAAGCTGCTCACGACAATAAGAAAACCCGCCTACAGAACAGAGCACATTCGGTTCGGAGGCAACAACTAGTTTCAGCGAGTGGCAAACGCAATCGCAAAACGGCAGCAGGTAAAGGGTGTGTCACATCAAATTGCATCACGGAAAAAACGCTGTAGAAATTCGCCCAGTAGACCGATCCTTTTGAAAATTTAAGACAGTAAAATAAAAACTATTAAACAACTTTTGGCATTTTCTTTTTATTCATACTTCGAGCCCAAGCCCGTATGCTCGCACCTTCCTCTTTACCCCGTCCATAAGGTTCTGTACAACGTCAGGTTGTAGTTTTTTTTGAACAGAAATCCATTTTCTCTTGAAGTCCGCCTCCGATTTGACAACTTTTGGGTTCTTCCGGATCGCCTGCTCCATAATCGCCTTGTCTCTATTGGGCGAAGCTCTGGCGCGTTGGGCGGGTTCATTTCCTTTGGCACGAAGGTGACTCCGTTGGCTTCGTACCACTCCAACACGTCCTTTGAATAGTGGCACGAAGCGAGATCCGGCCAGAAGATGGTCGGGCCCTCGTGCTGCTTCAATAGAGGTAGTAAGCGCTTCTGTAGGCACTCCTTAAGGTAAACCTGCCCGTTTACCGTGCCGGTCATCACGAAGGGGGCGCTCCGCTTTCCGCAAGAGCAGATCGCTTGCCACACCATGTATTTTTTGGCAAACTTGGATAGTTTCTGCTTGCGAATCTCCTCCGGAACGCTGAATTTGTCCTCTGCGGAGAAGAACAACAGGCCCGGCAGCTGACGAAAGTCCGCTTTGACGTAGGTTTCGTCGTCCATTACCAGCCAATGCGGCTTCGTCAGCATTTCGGTGTACAGCTTCCGGGCTCGCGTCTTCCCCACCATGTTTTGCCTTTCGTCGTGGTTAGGAGCCCTCTGAACCTTGTATGTACGCAGGCCCTCCCGCTGCTTGGTCCGCTGGACGAATGAACTTGACAAATTCAGCTTATTGGCGACATCCCGGACCGAACTTCTCGGATCACGTCTAAACTGCTTAACTACGCGCTTGTGATCTTTTTCACTGACGGAGCATCCATTTTTGCCGTTCTTCACCTTCCGGTCGATGGTTAGGTTCTCGAAGTATCGTTTTAGTACTCTGCTGACCGTGGATTGGACGATTCCCAGCATCTTACCGATGTCCCGATGTGGCAACTCCGGATTCTCGAAATGAGTGCGCAGGATTAATTCACGACGGCTCTTCGTTCGACAACATTTTTCCAAATTTACGAAAAATTGACAGTGAAGCATGGCCAACGTGATCTATACACTCTTATCTGATTATAAACGAAAGCTGAAGATATAATTCATAAAAATTAAATTTCTACAGCGTTTTTTCCGTGATGCAATTTGATGTGACACACCCTTTAGATGAAGGAAAAAGTTTGTTTATACAGACTGCTTTGGTGACAAAACCAGCTACCGTAAAACACCGCGCTTTTCAGGACCATTAAACCATTCAAAGAAAAGTTATTAAAAGTTATTCACAATACCAATGCATTCTAAAGTGACATAATATGACATATAATATAGACTGATTTATTTTGTTTATGCTTGTTCTTGATTGGTGGTTGGGGCCTTTTAAATTGATCATTCAGTTTTCACAAACCCATGCTTGGTTTCCGAATTAAAAGTGGCTTCAAATTACAACATATTGTATGCAGCATGGCATTAACGAATTTTCTCGGTAGCAAGAACTGCTTTCTTTGGTTGATAACTGATGTTGAAAATTGACTGACGTTACATCTGCATTGTATAGAAAATTAACTAAGGAGCAACATGATGAGCTATGTATTTCCTGCTGCTCTGTTCTTATTTTAAAGAACTTTAATCCGAAGGTCATCCGTCCCTGTATTTACTGTTGGTTTTTCAGAACGCTTCTAGCTCGTTTATTTCTCGACAGATCGTAGAGTTCGTCTCCAAAACCTCAGTTTTTCATTTTTATTTACTTTGTTTGCGGAGACTACAAATCTTACAATTCATTCGTTTCCGAAACCACAGTTTAAGGTACGGTAATGTGCTCAATAGTGAAATATATGATAGTGAATGAGCTGATAACCATCTATGCATTCCCTATCACAGCCATCATTTTGATTGTACGATATGTGTATACGCCGAAAGATGCCCGGCGTTGAACATTTAATAAGTACAAAGCCTTCAGAAAAAAACAAGAATCAAGTTTGTAAGAAAAACGCAAAAACACAATACCAAAGGTTCTTTTCAGAACCCCCAACATGTTCATGAAGAGTAAACAGTAAACTAATCCATTTTTCAGGTAGATAGGTAGGTATTCACGTAGGAGAAGAAAATAAAAAAACATATTCGAAATATATATTTAGCAAAAGCTGTCCCCTTTGTATAGTCCTACGTCACTCCGGTTATGTTCCCGACATTACCCACCCGTCTTTTTTTAATTAATAAAACAAATTCTATTTGCATTAACATTACCCAACTGGGAACAAATCTTTTTCGGTTACGCGTCGCAGTTACACGATATCTGACCCAAAACAAACAAGATCAATCACTATATGCCCAATGAAATTAAATTAAAGAATTGCTTTTTTCAAGGTGGAACCCATGGAACAGCATGGGGTTCACTCTACGATGACAACCGTGCCACTTTGATTTATGATCTGTGTGACAACTTCAAATTGACAGTTTTGAATACTGGGGAAGCAACTAGAATAGCCAACCCTCCTGCACGGGCAAGCATGCTAGACATATCACTTTGCTCTTCTTCGTTATCCCTGGATTGCACGTGGAAGGTAATCCAAGATCCCCACGGTAGTGACCACCTGCCAATAATTTTATCGATCGCCAATGAATCAGGTTCTCGTGAGTCAGTCGATATTGCGTATGACCTCACGAAAAATATTGACTGGAGAAAATTTGCAGAAATAATATCTGAAGCACTTGTTTCAATGCATGAACTTCCTCCACTCGAAGAGTATAATTTTATATCGAGTTTGATTTACGAAAGCGCACTTCAAGCTCAAAAGAAACGTGTTCCTGCTACCACATTACGACGTCGTCCTCCATCACTTTGGTGGGACAAGGAGTGTTCAAAGGTCTACCTTGAAAAATCATCCGCTTTCAAAAAATTCCGGAAAACTGGACTAGTGGAATGGTTTCGAAAGCACCAAGCTCTAGAAGCCAAACTAAAAGGTCTGATTAAAGCAAAAAAGCGTGGATATTGGCGAAAGTTCGTCAATGGTTTGTCAAGGGAGACCGCTATGAGCACTCTTTGGAATACGGCTAGGAGAATGCGTGGCTGGAACCATACAAATGAAAGTGAGGAATACTCTGACCGTTGGATTTTCAAATTTGCAAAAAAGGTTTGTCCCGATTCTTTTCCTGCACAAAGCGTCGTACGCGACATTCCGCTCCAATGCGACTATGAGAATTTTTCGATGGTGGAATTCTCAATTGCCCTCCTCTCATGTAACAATTCAGCTCCGGGGTCGGACAAGATTAAATTCAACTTGTTGAAGAATCTTCCCGACTTGGCAAAACAGCGTTTGCTGAACTTGTTCAACAAGTTTCTGGAGCTGAATATTGTCCCGCATGACTGGAGACAAGTGAGAGTGATAGCTATACGGAAACCCAACAAGCCGGCTTGCGATCACAACTCGTATAGGCCGATTGCAATGTTATCCTGTATTCGTAAATTGTTAGAGAAAATGATTCTACTTCGTTTGGACAAGTGGGTCGAAACGAACAATTTGCTGTCAAATACGCAGTTTGGCTTCCGCCGAGGTAGAGGGACAAATGATTGTCTCGCGCTGCTAGCTTCTGAAATCCAAATCGCATTTGCTCGCAAAGAACAAATGGCTTCCGTTTTTCTCGATATCAAAGGGGCATTTGATTCAGTTTCCATGGAAATTCTCTCAGAGAAACTTCATAATCGTGGACTTTCACCAATTCTCAACAATTTCCTGTACAATTTACTGTCAGAAAAGCACATGTTTTTCAATCATGGCAGCTTGAAATCTTCTCGATACAGTTTTATGGGCCTACCACAAGGCTCCTGCCAAAGCCCCCTCTTGTACAGTTTTTACGTCAATGATATAGATGATTGTCTAACTAGAAACTGCACGCTGAGACAACTTGCAGACGATGGAGTTATTTCCATCACGGGTACTAATCCCGCCGTTCTGCAAAAATCCTTGCAAGATACCCTGAACAATCTGTTCACGTGGGCTCTCAAGCTGGGTATCGAATTCTCTACGGAGAAAACCGAAATGGTCGTTTTTTCTAGGAAGCACGAACCCGCCCAATTCCAGCTTCACCTATCCGGCAAAACGATCAAGCACTCGATGTTTTTCAAATACCTTGGAGTATATTTTGACTCTAAATGTACCTGGGGAATACACATTGCGTATTTGAAACAGAAATGCCAGCAAAGAATCAATTTTCTCCAAACAATAACCGGAACATGGTGGGGTGCCCATCCAGGAGACCTCATTCAGTTATACAAAACAACGATATTATCAGTGTTAGAATATGGCAGTTTTTGCTTCCGATCAGCTGCCAGGATTCATATTCTCAAGCTGGAGAGAATACAATATCGTTGCTTGCGTATAGCCATGGGGTGTTTGCATTCGACACATACGATGAGTCTCGAAGTTTTGGCAGGAGTACCCCCGCTTACTCTTCGGTTCACAGAATTATCCTACAGATTTCTCATCCGTTGCAAGATCATGAATCCATTGGTGATTGATAACTTCGAAAATCTACTCCAACTGACTCCTCAGTCAAGTTTTATGTCTTTATACCATGAGTACCTTACCCACGACGTGCACCCTTCACCAGGCATCTCCAACCAAGTTTGCTTCCCATACTTTTGCAATTCCTCTGTCATTTTTGATCTGTCCATGCGACAAAAAATCCATGGAATCCCAGATCATCTACGCTCAGATTCTATTCCGCCGATATTTTCGGCAGAATATGGGGGCATAGTTAGATCTGATAAAATGTTCTTTACTGACGGTTCATTCATAAATGGGTCCACTGGCTTTGGCATCTTCAATGAAAATTCCAGTGCCTCTTTCAAACTCAAAGATCCTTGTTCCGTGTATGTTGCTGAACTGGGTGCGATATACTACGCACTGGGGATCATTGAAACATTGCCCATCGACCACTATTTTATTTTTTCAGACAGTCTCAGCTCATTAGAGGCAATCCGCTCAATGAAGGTTGATAAACGCTCATCTTATTTCCTAACAAGAATAAGACAACTATTGAGTGTTTTGGTCGTAAAATTATTCAAGATTACCTTAGCATGGGTTCCCTCTCATTGCTCGATTCCGGGGAATGAGAAAGCGGACTCGCTAGCTAAGGTGGGCGCTTTAGAAGGCACTCTTTTTGAAAGGCAAATTGCTTATAATGAATTTTTCCACATTCCTCGTCAGTATATGCTCGTAAGTTGGCAGCGCATGTGGAGTGGAGATGAGTTCGGTCGTTGGTTACACACGATTATCCCTAAGGTCTCGACGAGGGCATGGTTCAAGGGATTGAATATAGGTCGTGATTTCATTCGCGTGATATCTCGGCTTATGTCCAATCACTACAACCTAAACGCGCATCTCTATCGCATTGGGCTCGCAGCAAACAATCTTTGTGATTGTGGCGATGGCTACCACGACATCGAGCATGTTGTCTGGTCGTGTATCCGGTTCCATGCTGCTCGCTCTCAGCTCTCTAGAGCACTAAGAGCACAAGGCAGACAATCGGATATCCCCGTCCGGGATATCTTAGGTAGCCGTGATCCTGATCTTCTGCTTCATCTATACCTGTTCCTCAGAAACGCCGATGTCAACGTTTAATGATGTTTCCTTCGTTGTGTCCCCGTTTCATATCCCTCCTATCCAAACGATAAACTTTTACTTAGTCGCGGCAATACATACACACACTCTTTACAGACACACGGGCCAAAGGTTGTGCAGTCCACTGATCATTCAACAAGAGCCAAAGGTTGTACCGATCATGACAACTCTACACGAACTGATGATTGCGCCGGCTAGTGACCATTCTATCCTGGATTCCTCGAGTCGAGAAAGACGCACCACGCTAGATATGAGGTACAGACTAGGGGGGCGTTGCTGATTAATGGTCAGCTGCATCCCAATAGGAAGTATCCCGTGTCGGGCACACGTACAGAGCATTGGAGACAGCAACATCCCAATTACGAAAACACTTGTAATACTAACCTCGAGCCAACCGCGAGTAATCGGTTACATATTACTAACATAGATAATAAGAAAAATTGTATTGAACTCCCGGCCCCGTGAGGCTAACGCCATATGAGCCTTTATAAAAATATATATTTTGGAAAAAAAAAGGTGGGTTTTCAAGTGGGAGCATTTGCTATAACTTCGAGGAGCACAAATTTCACGCGGAACACCATTTAAAAACCCCTGTTCTAGGTCACGATTTTGTCACGGCAGCTAATCATTAGTTTATTTCATCGGTTATCGCAGATGCAGATAGAAGCTAGGGAACTTTGGTCATGCTGGAGCAGTTGGATACGGGACCACTGTATGTTGCAGTTTGTTCAGGAAGGTACTGTTCTCCGAACATATGGGCTCGATAAAAAAAACGTTAGCGAGCTCCCTGAATTCGAAATTATTAGGTATTTTAACTATTTAAACCAGTTATCATAATTAATGTGGATGGAGGACTGGACGAGCACCCTCGTTTTAAATAGGTCATAGATATGGCGATTCAACATTTTGATTACAGGCAAACCTTTTTTTGTGCGGGGGATAGGGACCGCACAAAAACTTTGCCTTTTCGGATGCGCGTGGCTGTTTTGTGCTTTTAGTTGCATGTCGAAACGTGTTGCTGTTAGAAAAATGCAAAAACTTAGAAAAACTGATGAGAGGAGGGGAATGATCTCAGAAGTGGATAATTGAGACGCAAATTTTATTTTTTCGCACTGAAATGCATATAACTTCGTCAAATATGCTTCTTTTCTTCGCACAAAAAAACCACACAAGAACAGAAAATCGCACAAAAAAACCGCACAAAAATAGGTTTTACTGTAATTGAATCTTAATGCATTATTCGTTGTTGCAAATGTTCGCAGTGCTTTCAACAGAATTGAATGTCGAATGGCTCCTCTTTCCGGAAGCTTACAGCTTTCATACTTCATCATGATAACTACGGATTTCACATGGATGAAAAACTTGAAACAAAGGACCCGAAACTGGAAGCGAAACATTTTGAGTATGCAGCGAGATCGTTAAAAGTTATGTGGAACAACCTAGCAATCGATTGATATCTCATCAAGCAGATTATATCAAGCCCGCAAACTCCCAAATTGATGAATCGGACTTTTTAGGATATTCACCCGAGTAGTTTGCTCGTCACGTGAGAACATCCCATTACTTTTTGCAAGTAGTGAAATGTAACGACAGGAACTGTTGCATTGAAACAAGGAGTAGTTACTGTTGGAATTGATACAAAATTGTTTAGTCCCGATGAAAACCAATTCTTCAAATTTGAGAACGTATTTTTGGAATTCCTAAGAAAGATACCCTTTTGTTGCGAAGGTGACAAATCTCGAAGCTCGATTCAGCTTCGAACCTCTGAAAACGAACATCAATTTATACCAGCTCCAGTTCCTCCCAGTTAAAACTAGATAGTTTGAAAGCACAAATCCCAACAGATGTTAGCATTAATTTTCCTTCTCTATTTGATATTCTATTCTTGGATCAAGATGATTTCAGTACATTTCGAAGAACTTGGAATTCGATATACGATATTCACATGCTTCACTCTGTGCCTGCAAAAAAACTGAAAACGCATAGTAAGCCCTCAATTTAGAGATGTACAAAGAACACTAAGCTGAGTGGCAGACAAAGCCCGCTTACTGAGCTTACTAAGTACTGTGCATATTTAGGGCGCTTGCAGAGTGCATATGTATTAGTGATCTGTTGGGCAGGAAAAAGAGATCGCTGCATAGGATTCACATGGATCGACAAGATTGAACTTTGTTTAAATAATTATTTAAGCGAAATAGAGAAATAGAAATTACGCGCTACACTATATCAATAACATGCGAAGAAAATTTCTGTTATGACTTGACCCATATCAATGGAAGCAGATTGATTATTTGAAAAGTTTCACAGAAACAATGCAAATTGCACATTGCGATTGTATAGCCGGATTGTGTGAATTTAGGTTCCGTGCATTCAGGCTTCGTGCTTTTTGCCTTAAAATGCTGGTCTCGTGAAGAAGTAGACTATAATAAATATTCGTGTGCAGATATCCTTAATCGGTGGTTAGTCCCGCCAAAAAAGCAGATGATTATGTTGAAATTAAGAACGTTTTCAGCCAGAAAGATCAACCAACCCTCAGATATGATTTCCGGGTAACTGAATGCTCTGCGTAGAAGTGAAATATGGTTATAAGAAAATTGATCGGAAACGAAGAAAATCCATCAATTGGCTAACTCATGGAAAATACAAGGAAGCATTGGAACGTGAGCTCTCGAGCCTCTGTGTCTTGAATCTAGGTCCGAACATACTGATAATCCTTTACTGTTATTTTTCCGATTCAAATCTAGTGGGAAAGTCGCTCAATGAACATCGCGAAAGAGGTGCTAGTAAGTTAAGCAATATGCGTCACACAAAAGCTCTTGTTCGGTAAATAGCTTGCCTAACTGTTTCACAAAGTTTTCTATGAAATATTTCGCGCTAATAGGAAGATCGCAACTCTATTTAAATCATCTACAAGAACGTCGATTTATCCGCTCCTGCTGCATAGAAGCTACAAATGTAAACAAATGATGTTTGCTCAACAGATGCTCTGCAGTAACGAGTGTTAAATAATAAATGAGAATTTTTTCAATCACATATAAAAAAAAAATTTTTTTCATCGATTTCAGTAGTATAATTATTAATAATGTATTTTCTTCAAAAAAATGTCAGTGAATGTTTGAGTAAGGGCCGTGGTCTGCTGTTCGACGCAACTTTGTCGCGATGCTCTTACAAGAACGTTGTATGGCACTTACGTCCATTTTCCGGATACAATTCCGGATTCTTGTAGACAGTTGCTTCGTGTCCTTGACCCTCCAATTGTTTTTATACACTATGGCACTGAGTGAGCCAAAGAAATCCTCTGTTGGGCGGCACTGGGGCAAGTTTGTTGGGTTACGATCTTTCGGAACAAACGGTATCTTTTTCTCCTCAAGATACGCCAGCGTCTTCTTGGCGTAATGGGAAGACGCCTTGTCCGGCCAGAAGACGTACTTCCCATCCGCGTGATGCTCGTTCAGGAACGGCAGCAGGATTTTATCGAGGCACTCTTCTCGATAGATTTGTTGGTTGATTGCCAGACCGCTCGGCTTTCGTCGTCCAGAACGAAAGACGTCCCGCGGTATTTTTTGGCCATTCACCGACACTGTGATTTAACCGTCTCAATCTGCTCCTTCGTGTAGGGTCCGATGGATCAATACGTGGGAGCAGCCATATTTCCGACCGGCGTCACGCAGGCTGGTTGCGTCCTTGTTGTCAAACAGCTTCTTTAACTATGTCTTCCTCTGCTTCGTCATTATCGTCACCGGACGACCACTTCCGACCTTCCGCTTTACGTTCAGGAAACCCAGGATACGATATACCGTACTGACAGGTACATTTTCTTCCTTAAAATGTGCCACCGTGAACTTTTTTCCTTGCTAGAAATGCGTTTCGTAGAACCGTACAATGCGTTCGCGGAGCACGTGCTGTTTCGACGCCATCTTTGCTTTGACTAAATTCAAACTAGCAAAACCAAACACGCCTACTGTTTCTAGCCCAAAGAGCAATTTTCTTGGAGAAAGAAAATTTTACGCTCTTTATTTGAGTTACTGAAAGGTATTGAAAAAAATCTCATTTTTTATTTAACACCCGTTATGTGTAGCAAGAGCCCTATTGGGTGACACAAATCTTCCTCCGCAACGTATTTTTGTATTCTTTATGCATTAGGAGTAAAACAAATAATACTTATTCAACCCCCCAATGGCAATGGATTCTCCGATTGAATAACGCACTTTGAAAATAAAAATCATGAACGAAAATTTACTTTTCTGTATTCAACTTGTATTCCATATAACAGAGAACATATTATTTATATTTATATAGAAGATCAATCAATGAAGAGCTTTGCGATTGAACTCAAAAACATTCTCTTAGAAAGTATTCATATAACAAATCAATTTTGGGCGGGAAATTCGCCGGGTCAGGTAGTTATGAATATTTTTTGTGTACAATTTTTGTTTTATTGTTAAAAGATAAATAAACAAATGAGGATAAAATTTATAGTAAATATATTCAGTGTTTAATAATAAAAAATCTAGATATAATGATTTTTGTAAAAAAAATCCAAAAATGTTGATAGTACTTTGTTTCTCACCAGATCTTGAATCCCCGTGTAGCATTGAAATCTATATTAATTTTCTGATGATTACAAGAACAGCTCATATCAGGAAAAAAACGCAAGTGATGGAAAAAATAACCGAAACGTCTACGGTGTGTGCTAGTCAAATGAACTTGTTACATTTGAATAAATATATTTTTCGAAAGGCTATGACGGATTGAGCATTTGAAAAATTTTGCTGGACTTATTCTGTATGTTGGAGGGTCTTCGTAGCCACATTGGTTGCGCGTTCGCTTACTAAGCGATCGATCGAGAGTTCAAAACTCAGGGCCCTCAATTGACCAGCATTGTGTTGCTCTAGAATAACTACCTCCACGCAACAATCATCAGCGATGGAGATCGACCCACGGTCGAATGAACATCGATTCATCCATGCAACTGCTCTGCTCTGCAAGAAACATCGGGCTGTTGTGCTATATATTAGGCTGTCAAAAAAGTCCTGCGGTATTTTTTTTGAATTTTCATTTGTTCATAAAATTAGTTACAATCATCTGTTTTAAGTCAAATATGCGCCGTTTTGTTCGATGACTTGTTCCCAACGAGATGCCAACTTCATAATACCCCTGTTATAGAAGCTCGCTTCCTTATTGGCAAAAAACTCGGATAGCCAATTTTCACAGGCCTCTTTTGTGGCTAACTTCTGACTACCTAGCTCGTTCGCCATGGACAAAAACAGGTGGTAGTCACTTGGTGCAAGGTCCGGACTATATGGCGGATGCAAAAGAACCTCCCATCCGAGCTCCCGGAGCTTCTGGCGCGTCACCAAAGAAGTGTGTGGCCTGGAGTTGTTCTGATGGAAGACAATGCGGCCTCTGTTTATCAAAGATGGCCTCTTCTTCATGAGTGCTACCTTCAAGCGGTCCAGTTGTTGGCAGTACAGGTCCGAATTGAGCGTTTGGCCATAGAGGAAGCAGCTCATAATAGATAATTCCTTGACAATCCCACCAAACACACAGCAGAACCTTCCTGGCCGTTAATGAGGGCTTGGCCACCGTCTGAGCCGCTTCAGCGGGCTTTGACCACGACCGTTTGCGCTTCACGTTGTCGTAAGTGACCCACTTTTCATCGCCAGTCACCATCCGCTTCAGAAACGGATCGATTTTGTTGCGATTCAGCAGCGATTCACATGCGTCGATACGGTCAAAGATGTTTTTTTGCGTCAACGTGTGTGGCACCCATACATCGAGCTTCTTTGTGAATCCAAGCTTCTTCAAATGGTTAATAACGGTTTGATGACTTATCCCCAGCTCTTGGCCGATGCTACGGCTGCTACTATGCCGGTCTTTCCCGGCTAATTCAGCGATTTTGTCGCATTTTTCGACGACAGGCCTTCCGGAGCGTGGCGCATCTTCGACGACCTCTACACCAGAACGAAAACGTTGAAACCATCGTTGTGCGGTGGAAATGGAAACTGTATCGGGTCCATAAACTGCACAAATTTTATTGGCAGCTTGAGATGCATTTTTGCCTTTGTCATAGTAGTACTGTAAAATATGTCGGATTTTCTCTTTATTTTGCTCCATATTTGCGACACTATAGCTCACGAACGACTTAACCAAACAAAACACCGTCAAGGACTTTCCAACAAGCTATAGTATGACTCGATACAATGAATACAACTAGAACTACGCGCTTACAACGACACCTCGCGGAAATACCACAGGACTTTTTTGACAGCCTAATATAACAAAACAATGATCATATCAACTGTCTCCGCTGTCCGGTGGTCTAACTGAACAATGGAAGAACAGAGCAGACTCTCACGCCATAAAATTGCTACTGTGCAATGTACAATTTATAGATACGATAAAACATGTAACATGTACAATATTATAATCCGGCTATGTTACAGCTAAAAAATGCCAATGAGCTTAAATAAAATAAACAAATGGGATAAAAAAAATCTGTATATTTGAAATAATCCAGCGGAGCTTTTTGTGGTGGAAGTTGCAGTTTAAATAGCTTCAGGATGCCTTCTTTTTGACTGATTAGAAAAGCGGTGCACCACGTAAGGTAAGTGGGGGTGATTTGAAAATCCTTCTCCCTCCCTTTATCACGAAAAGTACGGCTCAACTTGGATTTTTATAATGTCATATGCTTTTATTGTTGAACCGTATGTAAGGTAAATGATCTTGAACTTTAAATGCAAATCGATTTTTATAACATATAACATATAATCGATACGAGTTTAGGTTTGTTGAAAAGCCCCAAGTATCTAGTCGCTAATACTACCATAAGGCGTTGAAATTATTCAATTTTTTTTGTTTGGAACGATTTTCCTCAAAGAGGAATTATGATTATGGTTTGACCACCTCTGATCATGGTTTGCCCAAAAAATGATTATGGTTTGTCCGGCTGAAAACATTCGAATTCTCAAATGGATGTTGCATTTATCATTGCTTGAGTTTATTGTCATCATATTCATCCATTCATAATTTAGGCTTTCTTCAGAATATTGCTGTCGTAACCAATTATTCCTTTCTTCCGAAAATCAACCACTCGAACCAACAATAATCCAGAGAATGAATTGAGTTTGTTGTTCATGCATCTAACATAAAAGATTCGCTCTCGTTTATAACTCTCAGTTTCCTATAGGCTCTCTCATTACATTCCACAGTTCCTTCTCCTTTCTTCTTCCTATCGTGGAGAGAGAGAGTACAAAGCTTGTCAGCAGTTGGGTCAAAGCTACGTAACAGATAGTTCGATTCAACGAAATTCTAACGAATTCCGAACACTCGACTTTCCACTATCATTTATATTCTTTAAAATGGCATCATTAATACTATCTCCCACAATTGCATTTTCTTGGGCATTTTAAAAGTGTTCACTTCAAAACAGAAACTTAATTTCTGCAATACGCGAAGGACACAATAAACAAACTACAGCGCACCAAGCTGTTACCATAGAAATCATGTGGACAAAAGAGCAATATTGAATTGGACAACTCATGATCAGAATTGAGTTCATCAAAACGCGTTAATTTAATGGTTTAGCTATGTAAATCTGATACAAATGGTGTGCAAGCATGATGTTTACAATACTTGTAAATGTTATAATCCAGAAAAGGTTGAGGGTTTGAAAAATCTGAAAAAAATTGTATGTAGGTTACGAAATGCTGAACCTAATGCAATCAATAACGCGATTTTTTTCAATTTTGCGACACCTCTAATTTAACACCGAACATTTGATGCAGCGAAACTGCTGTAAGTTTTAATAGTAATAAATATAATAGGAGTACCAGTGAGTTCCATGGTTTTATTTTTCAAAAATTAACGGTTCGTCGACTAACCACGAATCGATCCAATTTTTGACTTCATCAAAATTGGAGAAGTGCTGATCAACCAGGTTCTTCGTCTTCCAAGTCAAAATTACCACTTTTAAACCGTGCAAACCACTTCTGACACGTTCGCTCAGTTGGAGCATGGTCACCATAAACTTCCATCAAGATCCGATGACTTTTCGCAGCTTTTTTCTTCATATTGAAGTACTGAAGTAACACTCCCCGCAAAACACTCTCATTGGTACGAAATTCAGCTTCAACTTTTTGAAATATACTGAAAAAGACGCGCAATGACAGTAGCTTTACAACGAATGTGTGGAAATTTGATTCATTGGAATAATAATCAAGTTACGCCATTTGTTGTAAAACCGAAGAAACTTACCACTATGCTTAATAAATGAAATAAATTGCATTTTAATTTTTGCATTCTGTGTGGGGTGATACGGATACGTTTTTGTGGGGTGGATTGGTCATACAGGTTAGAAACTTTTCTTTGATCTAATTGATTCGAGATGCCGTGGAATTACAATAAAAAAGGATGGACAGACAACGTTCGAAGAAAGGGGAACTTGAAAGAGCTACGCGGCCTGCAATCAAGGACGGATTTTTTTTATCGTACAAAGCATCGAAAGTATTTATAAATGCTCGAACAACACTGAAGAGATTCATGCAAAATTCGTCGGCCGCATCATCAGAATTACATAGAACCGTTTTATCACCTCAATAGGAATTGTTGTATTCTCGACCTGCAAAATCAGTTATATGGGACCTGATCACGAACATCACTGCCACGTACGCTTTCACGTCACTTACGCTTCACTTAATCTTTTTGTGTCTATCATCATTGTCACGGACAGTTGCGTGTGAAAATGAACTCCGTGAAGTAAAAGTGTTCATTCCCGTTTATAAGAGACATGTTGGTTGCATAATGTCGGGTGTTTGAACGTTGTGTCGGTTGCATAATTTCGGACGTTTGAACGTTATGCAAGTAAAATAAATACAGCGTATGAGATAATATTCCATTTAATTAATCGTATATTTTAGAACGACAAGTTTGCGATTATACCTCGATGATTAGTTTGCTGAATCAAATGCTGGCTCAAAGATGAGGAGGAATACTTCGTTGCTCGGGAATAATGTAGTTGTTGAACATATGGGCATGTTATTCTACGCTAGACATAAAACATGACTATTATGTTTAATACTCGACATCTCGCATATTCTTGTACTTAGCTCTGTCTTACTCGTTTTAATAGTGAGAAATATTTAGAATCATTTTTTATGAACCGTTTCTACAATTTAGATGAATAATAATAATATCTTCTATATCTCATAACAAACACGAATTTATCCTCCTCACGATCAGTATAATCTGAGCTACTTCCATATGGGATTCTGAAATTTATTCATCTTATCCTTCCCATTCTCGTGTAATTTGATATACGGGACACGAGGTTTGATTTAATTATTTAAACAGAAACTGGTCAGCAGCGTCGGTCAGAAGCATAATCTTCATAGAAAACATCTGATGGGTTTCAAGGAATTTGCCAAAAGCAGAAAGTGATTCAGATTTTCTTTAGATGGGTATCAAAATTATGGGAAAAAAACTAGAAAAGAATTTAAAAACAGTATCTTGTGAATGCTTAAACTCATTTTTCCTTGTTTTAAACATATTATCACTTTTTAATATTCTTTCATTCAAAGTATGTCTTCAAAACAATACCGTTGAAAATATCTATAACGTAAAAAAGTTTTAACTATCGTCCTGATTCTGGTATGGGCCGCCAATTGTGAATGTTTGAATTAGAAAAAACTAGCTCTGCAATGTTGGAAAAACTTTACAGTTATTATTTTATATTCAAAATACCAACAAATCAACATTATACAGGGTTTTACATTTCGGGCTTGTGAAAGTATACAGCCCTGCGCTGACAACCGTTCGACATAGCTGTCAACCAAAGCGTCATATCGTTAGTTGAATGTCTGCCATTTTACAATATGGATCGTTTTAGCATCGCACAACGTAATAGTATAATTTACTATAAAAATTATGAAAAGCCGGCAAATGTGTTTCGAGCATTACGGACGGATTTTGGTCGTCATGGACGGCCTACAGAGCACACAATCGCTAATGTAGTGCGTAAATTCGAACAAACTCGATCCGTAGCGGATATTGTGAGACCTGTGCATCATCGTAATGTGCGTTCGGCCGAAAATATTGCTGCTGTTGCTGCCAGTGTGGAGGATGACCCGAATGTTTCGATTCCACGGCGTGCTCAGCAATTGGGCTTGTCAAACACGTCATTGTGGCGAATTTTGCATTTGGACTTGCACCTACATCCATATAAAGTCCAACTGGTACAAAAATTAGAGCGTGTGGCTATGTGAACACCCAAAATTTCCGTATATGGGGCTCAGAAAATCCACACGTGATTGTTGAGAGGCCATTGCATTCGCCAAAAGTCACTGTTTGGTGCGCATTTTTTGCAACAAATTGAAGATATGATACGGATGACATGTGGTTTCAGCAGGACGGCGCCACGTGCCACACAACACGACCGAACATGGCCATATTGCGCACGAAATTTGAGGGACGCATAATTTCGCGTTTTGGTGATGCCAATTGGCCGTCCAGATCATGCGATTTGAACCCGTGAAAAGTCATCGAAAATTACCTGTTCCGGATCAAGGTGTGCGAGGAAACCCTAGGTGGACATTTGAATGATGTTGTATTTCACACATAATGGCATAAACCAAACTTTAATTTGAAATAAAAGTTTCATCGAAATTCGAATTCTAAGTGTGTTTTATTTCAATTTACTTTCGGAATTTAAAGTTGGAAAACCCTGTACATAATCAATCATGATCGTATTTGGGCCAGTGGCCTTCATTGCCATTTTATGGTGTTGCAACTCTCTCTTAGTCTAATCCTAAAAATAGAAACAAAAAAATCTGTTCATTCAAGACAATCGGAAGTAGAACTCCGCCATGTTTCAATGGACCTACGGGAACAACATTTTTAATCGTTAATTACATCCCATAGCGCATTTACCGAGTTCAAATAAACAAATTTACGTCCTCTGGATAAGTCAGAATTTCGTTCTAAAAGTGCCACCAGGCGGGTAAATTGCTGTTTATCTTTTTTATCTTTTGTTTCTTAAACAAGACAAGACAAGATCCAAAATGTTAGCAAAAAAGCTAAATAAATACGAAATTAAATTTACTCCATTCCGCGTGACTAGCTTTCACCATCTAAAACACAAGTGACAAATATACCTGTTTTTCCCCGTGACGTGACAGTATCGTGATATTCATAATAACACCGAGTTCATCAAAATTGTCACGACGGATGAACTCTTCTGGATTCTACACACACGGTGACAGCCGTAATAAGGTTGTATACAATTCACTTCGTTTTCACCGTGAAGTAACGTTCGTGATCAGGCCTAAGGTTTAACGTCAAGTGATATTCGGGAAATGGCATTTGAATTGACCGGAAAAAAATAAGCTTACTCATTCATTCAATCTCAAAACTCGTTCAGCCGGAATAGATTGATTTAACGGATGCATGAAGCACCTAAAATATCACATTCAACAATCATTGTCACCGAATATCTAGGGTATGCTACATGTCGGGTAACGCCATCCTTTTGTACCATAAAATTTTGTTGCTAGAACAGGCATTGTATGAGCTCAATGCAATTCGTCTGGTCTGGTTTTTGCCCAAACACCTGGCATCGATCCCAGAACTCTGTTACTGCAGGTTTCCAGGTTTGAAACATCAGCTGTTAGAACCGCTCAGATGTAAACTTTCGACCCGACACGATATCTAATCTTTCCTGAGTGCACTTCAGAACCAAAAACCGCAATATAGTGTTTGCTGAGATGTAATCGTAACAGACCCACCCTAGCGTGCGGTTGTAGTTATAAAGTAAACAGGTAGAGCTTTGATTGAATGAGTGTATGATTTTGTGTTCGCGAGAGGCGGATGATGGCATGAAATCGATTTTTCTTCGCCAGGCACACTCACTTTTTCCCGACAAGCCTTCACGGCCGCGTTCGAGACGAGTAATATGCGGTATGATGTGCTAAGTCGCAAGAGCTGTGAACTAAATTATTGAGTAAATTGTAGAATGAATTGGGGGAAAGCTGATCACATCTTGTTAACCCAAAAACACATAAATAACGAGGAACGATGCAAATGTAATTGTGTACTTTTTTGAAGCAACCCTTTTGGCAGTAGCCGAAAACAGTTTTTGGCTCGAATCCATTTCTACAGGAGTGGATGCATGGATTTACACCACAGGCAGATCAACAAATTGGAAAGTTTTTCATCGAATTCGTTTTTCTTGCTGTATATAGTGTGTGAAAGGCACTCAACAGTCTAACCGATATGAACTGTTACTTAAACTACCTGTAAGAGCAAGTGATTAATGGGTAAATGACGAAAAAAAGTGTGTTGAATTCTTTACACAAGAAATCTATAATATCTGTCACTCTCACATACTCAGAAATAATCAGAGAAAGATAATTTATTATTATTCACTTCTGTTCCGCAACGTGTGTTTTCAGTATGTGATACTCTGTACCAATTCCTTGCAGTTACACAGAAGGTATCTTATTCAATTTCAATATACATCCAATATTTACCTCGATATTAATCGATTTAGTCCACATTCATAATCCTCTTTCATATATGATGGGGGTGTGAAGAAAAATTAATCCACCTGTCTTTCGTAACAGTAACGACCACCGTGTTCTTCCGCATCGAATTTCACAACTTTGCTAAATAATTGTCCATTTAACAGGGACGTGGATTTTATGAATATTGTCCGAAGTCGATAAATCCTTTCGAGAATCGAATAAGAAAAAATGGAAAATCTTCTATATAACGCCTGAATGCTAGCTATCGTATGAACACACCAAAGAGTACATCGGCAAGAAAGTTACTGGCGACAGCTCCTGGCTCATGCCGAGTCTATGTGGCGAAAGGACGATTTTCTTGCACCAACACTTATGAACCTTCCATGTGTCAATTCAGCAAGGAACAGGGTAGCGAACACTGGGGAGTGAAACAACTACATTTGGTTTGTTGAGTGGTTTTTGATTCTTGCTGATATTCGTAAAAATTATGAGTTGCTTGAATTGTTTTGAAAAATTATAGAAAATATTGTGTAATGGAATGAGATATGTTAAAAACCGCCCTCTGTGGGTAATATAAGACGATTATCATTAACGAATACAATGATCATTTTTTCTCACCACAAAAAAACATCTTACTTTATTATATAGAACACATATTTGAAATAGAAAAGGTAATTTTCTTTCCTAAGTTGTACCTCCTGAGTGAGTTTGTTCAACCCATTGCCATTTTCGCTTCAAAATCAACGGAACACGATGCTATATGCCTTTCGATTTCGATTAGAATTCGAAAGGCATATAGCATCGTGAATATATGCGAATTTCGAATTTCGATTAGACTAACAATGCACAATAAGATATGTAGAACATATGGGAAATCACTTTTTCGAATAAACCCAGGTTTTTTTTCGCGGGAGATACGTACCTCGTAAAAAAACCGCGTTAATCGGAAAATCCGCGTAAAAAAACGCATTAATCCGAAAATCCGCGTAAAAAAAACCGCATTAATTGGAAAATCCGCGTAAAAAAAAACATGTCACCTAATGATAGATATAAAATGGGACTATTCTTACGTAGAACGGAAGTAAAAAGTTGAGTGTTACTCGCTTACGAAAACGCGAAGTTTTTTCCTACAATTTGGTTGGTTACTGGTAGCTATAGTTTGGTTCATCTGCTGTTGCTAGAAGATTCCCTTGTGATTTGTACACTCTACTGCCGATGCAGGTGTAGCACCACTGTTGGACCGTCCAGAGTTAAGTAGACAGGGAAAGACATTCACGAATCGCTGCCCGTAAAAACCTCGTCCCGTTACCCAACTGCGGTGAGCTCACCGTTACCCAACACATAAAATCCACGTAAGAATCGTGATAAGGTGCGGCACTTATTTCCTTCATAAGCGCTAAGCTCCGTTACAAGCACTAATTATCGTAATATGCTCATAACATAACAAACATAAGAGAAAAATGTGAGCTAAGGGGGAGATGTTATATTGCACTGGGCTGTTGGATAATCCGTGTAAAAAAAAACGTGTGAATTTGAAAATCCGCGTCAAAAAACCGCGTTAATTGGAAAGTCCGCGTAAAAAAAACCTCGTAAAAAAACCGCGCAAAAAACCTGGGTGTATTCCTTCACATTTCCAATTTTTCTCGTGGCATTTTCTCGTCCTTAGAAAGATAAACAAAACAAAATATATTAAATTCTTTAATCTTCGATTTCGGCCAATCAGAACGCGGTATTTTTCGTTGAGATTTTTCATTTGTTCGATAGTTAGTTTCATAACATATATTATTTCATTCAATGTAAAAAACTGTTATGGAGTGCCGAAATCGATTGAAGCAAAAATCTCATCAATCCATCATGGAATTATTGAGCAATACGACATGAAATTGGTCATTTTTTACGATGCGATCGATTTTAGTTTTCCAATTTGTATCCCCAATATGTTCCCGTATTTTCAGTATTTCGAAACGCATACTAAATTCTGTGGATGCGATGGTGATTCATGAATCGATGATTGGTTTGAAGAACACCAGTGACGGAATTTTATTCGTTGGTTCATTGATTTGTATGGTTCAATCGCAATAGTCTCAGGAACCTGATCAATTCAATAACATTTTTACAGTACTATTAATGCCCGATTCCATGAAGCTTCAGTAGTAATTCTACGATACAATAATACCCTCCGGGCAGCACTAAAATTGATGTGGTGCAACTTTTCATTGCACTTCCGCCGTCAAGTGGAGGACAACAATTTAGAAAAGAACCAACTAAAAAACTCTGTGTGTGGTTGTTGGCTGCTTGCTACCTGAAGCGAGATTAGAATTATCAAAGGCATAGCTTAAGCTTAAACTTTTCTCTCGTGCTTTGCTAGATTGCTCCGAGTAGGCTTTGTGCGTATTTTGAGAACTCATTCTGGAGCACAATTTAACACGGTAGCTAAATTGAAACTGGCGATAGGCCTTCTTGTTTGTTTTCAAGAGGCTTTAAACTTTGCAGTTCATTCGCCTCTAACGGTAGCCAGCAGTGATCGCAGTGTGCTGGTTTTTTTTCCCTTGAACAGAATGATGCACAATAGCCAGGCGCAGGTTGTACCAGTCAGAACGGGTCAATTTTCGTTTAGATGATTTCCAATATTCAATTTTTGCATTAGTATTTTTTACCAAATTTCAAGAAATAGAATCCGCTTGTTAGCACCTTGACAGGCGCTCGTTAGATCATTCTATAGCTACTAGATGAAACACGTTCAGTTTTTGATGTGCTTTAAAAAAACAATAAAATAGGCTAATTGTTTTACCCTATCACTCTATACCCTATTGCCTTTACTTCAATTTGGTCTGTCTTAAGTCAGAGGGAACCAAGTCATAAATCTAAAAATTTCGAGGCATTAGGTTAACCATTTTGGGAAATACATATCACATTTATTCGATTCAGATCAGATTTATCAGAATCATGCGTACAGCAGGAAAGCGTATCTAAATTGTTTTTCTCGAAATCATAAAAATGTCACATGGTCCGGTCTGACGTTCTTATATATCAGGGTGTTGCTAAAGTTTTATGCAATGCGCTCACCGAATGGTGTAATAGGTGAATAGGTCACCGAGGGGCCAGCGCAGTTGCTCCTTGCACGACACAGTGTATGCCTGGTATTGAAAGTCGCGCATGATGAGTCATCTCTTCTGTGTGAAAAGCATTAAGCTGGTGATAAATATGCTATTCAGTATTGTGCCAGACACTTAGGAAGCGATTGGCCTTTGAGGGTAAGAACTTTTGAAACAACCTGACGAAATAAACAGTATTGAGACAGTTACGATTTTAGTATTTTTGTTCTTACCGATATCATTGTATTCCTGAACCAACTCGACGTAAATTTTATTTTATTAATGATCGATTCGATAATTCCCCATCTGGTTGGAGACCACAGTGGAACTTTGGAAGCTTGCTTGTGTTCAAAATATAAGCAGTACGTTGTTTTCCATGTTTCTTTGACAAGGTCCGTAACCCTGAGAATTTTGTTCGTGTTTCTTCACGACATTTCCCACAGCAAGCTGAAGTGTGTGACTTGCACATCTGTTGAGTCAGACAGAGCAGAGGCTCAAATTCAACTGCAAGTGAATCAAGAAATTCGTTATCATCGCATTGATGTCCTTCGTCATGGAAAACGGTTCCGGGTAAAACATGTTAGCTCCATTATCTGCTGTGACAAACAAGATTTGGTCGATAGAAACCCCGTTAAACTGCAAAACACCAATATTTTTTTCTGCCATTCAAATGAAATACAAATTTCTGCATAATTCGAGAACTAATCAAGCAAATGAAGCCAAATTTGGCATGTGGTGGTTTTAGGCGGCAATAAATGTTTCTATGATGGTTCGAGACTTTTCCCCCTCTCTATGAGGGTGGCCGCCATACAAATAAAACACAAATTTCACAACTCGAGAACTAATCAGGCACTAATGAAGCAATTTATTTATTTATTTTTATTTACAATGATTTTACTTCCCATTGAGAGTATAGATATTCTTCACAATTTTTCGCCAATGAACCCGATCCATGACTGCAGTTCTCCAACTCCCGGCTGCACCGATTCATGCCAAGTCCTGCTCCACCTGGTCCAACCACCTCGCTCGCTGGGCTCCTCTCCTTCTTGTTCCCACCGGATTCGATGCAAACACCATCTTAGCGGGGCTGCTGTCCGACAATCTTGCATGCCCTGCCCATCGCACTCGTCCAGCCCTGGCGACTTTCTGGATGCTAGGTTCTCCGTAGAGTTGCGTCAGTTCGTGGTTCATTCTCCTTCTCCATACTCCATTTTCCTGTACACCACCGTACATTGTTCTGAGCACTTGACGTTCGGGATACCAAGCGCTTGTGACTCGTCTTGAAGCATCGTTCATGCTTCGTGCCCATAGAGAACAACCGGTTGAATTAGGGATTTGTACATGGTACATTTCATACGCGGTCCGAGTTTGCCCAATGGAAGGCATGACTTCCATTGACTATGCGTCTTAGAATTTCATGGCTGTAGTTGTCATTTGTTATCAATGAGCCAAGGTAGGCAAATTCCTCTACCACTTCGAGCTCGTTGCCGTCGATCATAACACTACTACCAAGAAGAACTATGTTGCGATCAGTCCCTCCTGCTAGCATGTATTTAGTCTTAGACGCATTGATCCCAAGCCCAATCAGCCCTGCTTCGTGTTTCAGTCAGGTATACAAGTCCGACTGACTAGACTTCTAAATCAACATGTCAAAAGGGCCTATCTTCTTTGATCGATTCTCTTCATCGACTTTCTCTTTCGATAACCACGGCCTTTCAGACAGATTTAGCTCCAGTTTTGCCATGTAGTTTTGCCATAAACGAGGTCCGCTTTTACACTTCTTATCGTCGAACACATCTGGAAATGCTATTACAGCTGAGTTATTAATGAAAGAGAATCGATCAAAGAAGATAGGCCCTTTTGACATGTTGATCTAGACTTGTTGGAAATCGTGCCCGGAAGGTTGAAGCCCGCTCTCCGCATAACACCTTCCAGCGCCACGTTGAAGAGCAGACGGGAGAGTTCATCACCTGGTCGAAGTCCCCTGTGAGTCTCAAATGATTCCGACAGCTCACCTGAGATCCGCACTCCGTTCATCGTTGCCTGAATCAATATTGTCAGCTTTCGTGGAAAGCCGTGTTCGTCCATGATCCGCCGTAGCTGTCGTCGGTCGATTGTATCATATGCGGCCTTGAAGTTGTGGTGCGTAGGGACCTGATACTCGCGGCAATTTTGGAGGATCTGCTGCAGTGTAAAAATCTGATTCGTCGTCGAGAAACCGGGCATTAATCCGGCCTGATAACTTCCCACAAATCTACTTACTATTGGCGATAGACTAACGAGGCAAATGGAGCCAAATTTGTCATTTGAGGGTTTTTGTGTATGAGAAATGTTTCTTTGATGGTTTGACATAACTCCCTCCTCTGAAAGGTGGGGGAGGCTCTCATACAAACAAAACACAAATTTCTGCATTGTTCGAGGATTAACCCTTCAACGGGTCGTGAGAGCTAGACATGTAATCAACCCAAACTATAATACAATGACATGTTTACATGCTAAAATACACAAAACAATTTTTTTCAATACGCAAAACAGTTAAAAGCATTGGAAAAATTGATGGCAATATAGGGCCCTATTCCAGAAAACGAGACGAGCAGACGAGCGCTCGTCTCGTTTGTTTTCATATTCCAGAAGCCAAGCTCGACTAAAAACAGATGAGTAGCTCGTCTCGCTCGACGACCGTTTGTCCGCGCTCGTCGATGAATCAGTCGAATCGTCTAGTTTGTTTGATGTGTTTGTTCACCTTGTAGATTGAAAGCATCGGTATTCTTCTGCCCCGCCTTTATCTTCAAAAATTGTTTCACGGCTAAACTAGTATTGCATAAGCAATGTATGTTTTCAACTGCAACCATAAAATTCAGTTCAGTAATTGTTAGATTTTACATATTTTCAAATGGGCCTCTTCCAAACAACATAACCAAATGTAAACATTGAACTCATATCCAGCGATGCTAGATGACTGTTTTGAATATATTAATGTGCGATTCACATAGAACGTTACGGAGAAGAACGTCTACGTTCCGTCAACGTCTCCACCAATTCACACACGCATTGGAGTCGATTTTGACCAGTAATTGGACATTCGCGACTGGTGGTGACTTTAAATGTGGGGCCATAATTTGGGCTCCGAACGCAATGTTTACAAAAATGTCCAATAAGAGGTAAAAATTTCCAATTAAACGTATTGCATCATAGATCTGTTCAATTAGCTTAATGTCGAATTAGATATAAATTACTGTACAACCAAATCAAAACAAAATCCGAGACACAAAGTCCAGACAAAAACCAAACGAGCCGTCTGTCTCCGTCAATTATTCTTTTCTACAAATCCTGCCGGTCGTTTTCGTTGAACGTATGCTTACGGATCGTTACGTTGCCGGTGTATGTGAATGTTTCCATAAGAAGTGCATGGTAGAATAACTGACGTAACGTGACGTGACGGAACGTGGACGTGACGTGGATGTTGTATGTGAATCGCACTTAACACGGCACGAAAAGGGTCCTCACATATTGAACGAAAATGAGTAATTCAAAACAACTACTTTATTGGAAATACATATATATAGATTTTAAACTTTTCTTGATAAATCGTTGATTAGATGAACAAACATTGCCCCCAATAAATCCATAATAACAAAACGTCTGAGTGATGAACCCATATGTGCATGGTCGGTTCTTTAAACTCGATAATTATTTTTTTCCATACCATCATTGCCTCACAGGCTAAAGCTCTCAGGCTTTTAAGTCGTTTGGTATCGAAAAAAATTCGATTTTCCAAATTCCCCCCTTGGAAGATTTTCGAGGATCAAAAAATCAAAACTTTGAGCGCTTTGAGGCACCCCTAAATCATATCCGATTGAGGTGAAATTTTGCACAGGTCATTTTTTTGGACCAATTGGCGATCTAACGCAAAACGTAAACGATCGGTGAGACATCTGGATTTTGTTTTTGAACTAAGAAAATGATTCTAATGTAACCTATAACTCAAAAACAAATCACGTATATTTTACTTCCGGGCTTTCCAAGGTAGTTCTCACATACAGGAATCGTGCATTTTTCTACTTGTGTTTGATTGTGCTCTCGAATTTCCTTCTTTAATTCAACCATTGGCAACATTTTTATAGTTTTCACAACTGAAAGCGGTAAATAAATAACATGTTATATATATAAAAATGCGCAGAATTAAATTTCTTACAAACTCATCGCAATCAAATAATCTTTTATGATTATAACATTGTAATTTATGGAAAGAACTACAAACCTTCCATAACCTCACATGGCAAAATTTAAAACCATCATCACTTTCACCGCAGCGCCGCCTAGGTGTAGATTTGTACGATAGATCGCAAATAAACAAAATATACATGGTCAGTTTTTGAAATTTGACATGACCATTTTCGCTGCCATCCTAATATACATTTTCTGCATCGATTTCAAAAAAGTACCAAAAATTGGATTTGCATAGTGCTTTACAAATTCCACTGTAATGCTGCAAATATTGCAGTAAGGTCTAATTTTTGCAGGCATATTTTTAGCCTAGTATATTCTTTAAACATCTGTGAACGTTTCGTATTGATACGTTCAGCCGTTTTTTAAAGTTTGTATTAAATTAAAGGAGCATTTAATCGCAATTCGTACCAGTACAAAATCCTACGTGATTCCCAGAACGAACGATTCGTAACTTTCGTAAAGCACTATAACAATTGTGTTTTGGCACAATTGTCATCTATCCTCATCTTCTTGAATGGCGTTAACGTTCCCTGTAAAACTTTTTCCGTCTTAACGTTAACGTAATTAGCATCATTTAATAATACTTAGTTGAGATTTCTTAAGCCAAATAACACGCCTTGAATGTATTCCGAGCTTTAGAATACGCGTGACCACAGTGCCATTCGAAGGAAATTTTTGACGACAAATCCTCCGGCCAGAATGGGAATCGAACCCGAACGCCCGGCATGATAATGCGAGACGCTAACCACTTGGCCACGGGTGCATCTCACCTCATACGCCAAGCAGAATAGGATTCCAAAGTCGACGTTATTCAGAAAAACTTATTTATGTGAATTCTCTGAGGTAAACCAAAGGGAATAAACACGTTCATTCATTGCATTCAAAATCCCGATTCTAGACACCTGTTCAAACACAAAATTAAATAAAACAAACGTCGAATAAATTCATATAAGTATAATAATACAACTAATTATTTTGTATACCACAGGTATGCAAGCTTCAGCTTTTATTCTTTACAGTAAATATGGAAAGATAGTTCACTCTAATCATTTACTTTCCTGGTTTACTTCTTGGTTTTCGGCTTTTTAACGGTCTTACGTGCCTTCTTCTTTTTCAAGTTGCTCTTCTTCTTCGCTGCAACTTTCTTAGCGTCGATCTTCTTCTTGCGCAGTTCTCTGTTCTTAGCCAACTGAGTCTCACGATTCTTCTCTTGGGCCAGGTATTTGACTGCGTTGTTCTTCTTGTCCAGCTCAACGCCGCGGGCCTTGCATGCAGCAACGATGCGCTCACACCTGCGTTTCTTGGAGGCCAGAAGAGCCCGGCGCTTGGTCACTTCAGCATATGGGTTCAGTTTGACCAGCTGGAGCGTGTTGGTAAGTGGATTAAGACGACGCACGTGACGATGAACGGCTTTCTTGGTCGGTTTCAAGACCTTACGGATTTCGTCACTCTTCAACAGTCTAGCAAGATCGGTATTACCCATAAGAGGGTTCGGCAGATTGTAGTCCTTCTTGACGGTGGACTTAGTTTTCCAGGTGCCATAGATGTCATTTAGCTGGGCAAAAGCAGACTCGGTCCAGACGCAAAGACGGCCAACATGGCCACCTGGTGCCAGCTTCAGTAGATTCAGACGGGAAACCTTCATGGTATCAACACCAGGAATGTTGCGGAACGCCTTGCGTAGACCCTCATCTTTCGAGTAAATAATCAATGGACCACGACGCTGAACACGGCGACGGTTGCGCATCTTACCGCGTCCGGCACGTAGACGCTGCGACTTGTATACCTTCTGGACATCAGCCCAAACCTTGGAACGGCGAAGGAAAGAGACGGCCTGTTTGGTCTTCTGGAACTTCTGGATTTCATCCGAGACGACTAATGGCAGCTCCGAAAGACCATCGATAACATGTCCTAGAAGTAAATAAACATTGTTAGGTATCAAGATATCAAATGAACAGTCGAGGTAGGTAAAATGTAAATATTCCTCTGCTATGCTTACCTCTCGATTGAACTAAGGCCGGAACACCGGAAGCAGCAATTGCGGAAACCAGCGCGTAGCGCTTTAGGTTCACATTGTTCTTACGATGCCAACGACGCCAGGTTTTGGTTGGCGCAAACATGCGACCACCGCGGCACATGTTACCGAAGGCACCCTGGCCGGAACGATGAGTACCACCACCGCGAACACGTGGGATACGAGCCACAGCGCGACCTGTACCCCATGATTCGGCCGAGGTCTGATGACCAGCTGCTTCACTGACAGCGTATGGTTGACGCCTGTTCCGGCGCATCAGCTGCGAGATCTCACTCACAATATCGGGCCGAATCGGTGCCTTGAACACGTACGGCAACGCGATGTTCTTATCCTTCAGGGCTTCATTTTTGTCTGAATAGACACTAACCAGTGGGCGGGATGCCGTCAAACTCTATAATAGATCATGAAGGGAACATTAGTAAATTCTACGATTATAAACAAATGGTTGTTGGGACGTTTCATGTACAGGAAAATTAGTAAACAAGCCAGGACATCACACAGATAAACATCTCCAAAAAGATCTTCTCAAGAATATCCAAATGAATATATTAACACCACATTCTTTTTCTACTCCGAGTAGAAGTATCAGACATATGTATATATTCAGTACAGCAAACAATGCGCAATCTATCAAACACGTACAAATAGTCGAATTTGTACGTAATCCACCGTTCAAAATAAGCAAAAATCACCAGAACTTTATCCTACATGACTTTCTGAATCGTTTTCAACTTATACTAACCATTTTAGATCGAGGATTCACTTGTAAAATCCAAAAACTACCGCGACTTAAACTTATAAAAGCACGTCCGCCATGCCACGGAGGACAGAAAAAGAAATAGCGACAGCGGAAACGCTCAGAGCAGCCTTTTTGGACTGTTATGAACTGTCAAATTGCCGGAAATTTCAGTTCAGCGCACGAAAGCCCTTTGAATAAGCCTGTTCAAGTTCGTGGTGATCATGGATGCCAGGTTATTTTTTTCGGGTGTCTTCACATCGCACGAAAAAATGTCTTCAAATGTCTTCACAACCTTATTGAAGGAGACTAAACTTTATAACTCAATTTTGAGCAATGTTTGATAGATTATTCAATTGTTGTATAGTGCGTTTCATTAAATTTACCTTGAGATTTTGAAATAAATTTCAGTAAATATGAATATATAAATATATTTTATATTGCGCAGCTGCGAACTAAATATGAGTTTTGAAATGATAATTGACTTGATAAACCTGCGACATGCGGAGTCAATTGAATTAATTTTTTCAACTATATTTTGCTCGAAAAACAAATTTTCTACCAGCTTTTTTTCCCCATGTACTAACAGTAAAATGTTTCTCTGATCAAATGAACAAACGTTTTCTTGACTCGGGCTTTGTTTATTTACCTTTTTGACCCACCCTCAAATTTACCAGAAAAAGATTAACTTTATGCAGAAATTTTTGCGACTTATATGAGATTACTGCTAAACGTAGCTGAGAGACAAAGCTATCGAATATTCATGGAATATTTGCGTAACTCTGCGGGACGTTTATCCAGATTTTTCACTCAGAAAATGAGTTATCTGCCCAATTTTTTTTTTCAAAATTGAGTTACTTATCCGCGATGACGGCATTGAAATTCGCATTACGAAATGTGGGAGTAGGCATGACAATATGGGTTTGCAGAAGAAATGGATACACACTAAAATAAAAATTATGAATGAATATTATTTTTCCCAAATCAAATTAGTACTTTGTGTAAATGAAAATCACTTTTGATTGCAAGTACAGCGCGGACTCGATTATATACAGTTTCTGATTTCTTTTAACTGTATTGGCGATCTAACGCAAAACGTAAACGATCGGTGAGACATCTGGATTTTGTTTTTGAACCAAGAAAATGATGCTAATGTAACCTAAAACTCAAAAACAAATCACGTATATTTTACTTCCGGGCTTTCCAAGATAGTTCTCACATGCAGGAATCGTACATTTTTCAACTTGTGTTTGATAGTGCTCTCGAATTTCCTTCTTTTATTCAACCATTGTCAACATTTTTATAGTTTTCACTACTGAAAGAGGTAAATAAATAACATGTTATATATAAAATTGCGCAGAATTAAATTTCTTACAAACTCATCGCAATCAAATAATCTTTTATGATTATGACATTGTAATTTATGGAAAGAATGACAAACCTTCCATAAGCTCACATGGCAAAATTTAAAACCATCATCACTTTCACCGCAGCGCCGCCTAGGTGTAGATTTGTACGTTTGATCGCCAATATAATCGAGTCAAAACAATTTTTTTTTAATTTACCCCAAAATTTAGTTTTACCCCACTGTAATAGCCACTTAAATTACACCTTAACGGTGAAAGGTTACATTTCTTCTTGAAATAAGTCATATATGAAATATTAAAAAAAATCCCAAGCTGTAAATTGTATCACATCACGAATCACATATAATTGAGTCTGTATATAATCGAGTCTGTATGTAATCGATAATTAAAGATAATTTTATATTATAATGGTAAGTTCTGGAGAGAATATCTGAAAATTCACACAAAATACTTTAAATCAGGGTCAGAACAACGTACTTCTAGTAGGTAAATAAAGCCAAGAAAAACAATTTCATACAAATTTCTGTAATTTAAAACTGCCGTAGGGCAGACTAATCAGATAGAGAAGAGTTGGCCTCATACGAACTAATGTGGTATCCAGATGTCGACACTATTCCGCCGTCAGCGTGAATTTGAGTTAATTTTGTCACTCGAGGATTTCGTGTATGTTTATCATCAAATATTAACGTGTAGTTTATGTCAGAATCGTTCTGATGTCTAGTGCGCAGACTTCTATAATTATGGGTTATATAGGTTTTAATAGCGAATTCGTTTTCAAAACTGAGTTAGTGCCAAACTGACTCT
Organism: Toxorhynchites rutilus septentrionalis; assembly: GCF_029784135.1. Taxonomy (NCBI): domain Eukaryota; kingdom Metazoa; phylum Arthropoda; class Insecta; order Diptera; family Culicidae; genus Toxorhynchites; species Toxorhynchites rutilus. The sequence continues at coordinate 103,490,746 of NC_073746.1, forward strand.
GTAATAAAAAAACGTTTTCAGTTTCACGAAAGCTGGTGTGCGTTATATAGTCTGATTTGTTTATATTTGCGACGACAAATGTACAGTGTCGACGTCTGGTGGCGATATTAGTGCTTGGGAGCTAAATTATTCTCTATCAGATCAGAAGAGTGGAAAAATATAAAAGTTTGAATGAAAATTTTTACTTTATATTGTTTGATTACCTAACACATGTAGTCCTGACACTCACTTAACCATTTGTCGATGCATTTTCTGCTCCACAAATAATTACTATTATAATATAAAATCATCATTAGACACAGTTTTCGTTCAATATGTTATAATATGCGATATCGATAAAAAACCTCTTATTTCATCACATAAAATAAATATTCGATACGTTAAAGTAAATTTTCATTCATAATTTGGATTTTGAGAGCATGTATATTCCACCTGAATATCTATCATTATTTTCGCCTCCCAATGAAAACACACGAAGCTTAAATCCGTCTATGCGAATATATTCTCCAAATCAGAATCCGAATTAGATTACGATTCCAATAATACAAAAGCAAAAGCAGCAGGTTTTCCATTTCAATAGTCTTTATTTTTAGATTTTCCAAAATAATACTTGTATTGTATTGGTGAACCCGAGTAAGATACGGGTAAGATACGGTGTCGACATCTACGAAGGTATTAGATTGTAGTGAATAAAGCATAAGCTATTAAAATTACTATGACAAAATACAGTTTTAAATTGTTAATATATCAATGAAAAGCATTTAAAATTTTTTTATTGAATGTTCATAACATATTATTCTGAACCTTCTTCATCCATTACTGGAAGACAACATAAGAACAGATCAAATTGTTGAAATTATAATTAGAAATCATTATAAGAAACAAGTTTCGTTCAAGATTTTTTCGTTATTAACAGAACACCTTTCAAATTATTGATGGGGATGTTTATTTGATACAATAAATATAATTTTCATTGATAATTTTCATTTCGAAAATGTGTTGCTCCTCTCACGACTATGAAGGCTAGCGTTGCTGAATTCCTCCAAGCGATAAAAATGATCGTGAAGGGTTGAAGAATAGTGATTATACGGAACGGAGTGATTCTTGCTACTATTGTCATTACTGATAGTGTCAATGCTACTGATCGTGTATGGGCCGCTTTTTGGTCCTTCTGGTTACACGATATTTTTCAATTCGCAACTTTGGTGGTGAAAGTTCGATGATTCGACGCGTATCTAAATAAGATGTCAGATCAAAGGAACTTGATGTAATTTACACGAACTTTTTTATTTTGTAAAGAAGTGATTTAGTTTTTTTAGTTTCTAGAATGTTTCGTGCCTAACCAAAAACGATAAAGAGGATGAAGATTAGCTTTAATCTTGTAAACGAAGATAATTACTGCATTCAACCCAATTTGTGCAATTTTTATCGATTTCTTATACATTTTTTGAAAGAAGTGGTTATGAAACGGAGTGTATGTGCGATAAACTACAGAGTTCTATCCATCACTTACGAATTCGTCCTCATATGAAGGTTTGCACGAATTGAAGAATGTTTTTTGATGGCGTGAAATCACAAGCGAGTTGCTTTTCGTTTCAGTTGCTTCCTGCGCAGCAGTGAATACGAGGACTACCAAAACAATCAAACCCATCAACCTTCCCCTCTCCGACGACACTTCGCTCGACCAATCAGCGCTCTCCAGCAAATGCCATAACGCTGACAGTGCCGACTGTCAGACGGACGACGCGGAAGAAAAGAGAGTTCTGATGACGGGTGTTTTCGGTACGAGACGATTGTATAAAATTTGTAGTTAGTTTTCAATGAATTATCGAATGGAGCATTATTGAACTTCGTCTGATAGAATTACGTCGAGTTACGGGTTATGAGCGTTGAGAAGTTTAGTGATTAGACGAAATCATCATTGAGTGAAAGAACGAAAATGAAATTTCCCGGAGTGTGGAGCACTGTTCTACTTCAGGCAGCGCTCATCTTGCTGGTTCAAGAAACTTCTGCTGGCAGGGACTTCTATCAAATTTTGGGCATAAGGAAGTCAGCCAGCAAAAATGAAATTAAAAAAGCCTACAGGTATGTATTTTGTGTTGAGCTTTTACTCCCCTGTTACTGTTATTCCGTTTAATGGGGCGTATATATATTACTCGTAAAATCCTATCTTTTACTCATAAAATAGTAATGAAAAATAAATGTGGAAACAATCGTAGAGGAATTTAGCATGTACCAATAAATTTTATTGATCTGGTATTCGCGCTTATTTAATCACACGTCACACGAATGTTTTGTTCTTTATTCATCCATCATGAGATCAGACTGAACTAATGTATAATTGGACGAGGATAATCGATTCCCATTCCATAACTGAACAAAAACTGCTTTTCCCGTATTTAACCTGCTTGTCGTTAACTGAACAAAAATCTGATTCGCCTACTTTCAGAAAGCTTGCAAAAGAGTTGCATCCCGATAAGAACCAGGACGATCCGAATGCTTCACAAAAGTTCCAAGATCTGGGTGCTGCCTACGAGGTGCTGTCCGATGAGGACAAGCGAAAACTTTACGACCGGTGCGGGGAGGAGTGTGTTAAGAAGGAAGGTATGATGGATAACAGCGATCCGTTTGCCCATTTCTTCGGTGATTTTGGATTCGGGTTCGGTGGGGGTCAGGAACAGCGCGAAACACCCAAAGGAGCCAACATAGTGATGGATCTCTTCGTGACGCTCGAGGAGTTGTACGTTGGAAACTTTGTGGAAATCACACGAAACAAACCGGTGATGAAATCTGCACATGGTACGCGAAAATGTAACTGTCGGCAGGAGATGGTGACGAGAAACCTGGGCCCTGGACGGTTTCAGATGATGCAACAGACCGTGTGCGACGAATGTCCCAATGTGAAGCTGGTGAATGAGGAACGCACGATTGAGATTGAAATTGAGCAAGGAATGGAAGATGGTCAGGAGACGAGATTCTCCGGGGAAGGTGAGCCTCACATCGATGGCGAACCAGGAGACCTCATCTTGAAGATAAAGACTGTCCCGCACCAGAGGTTCGAGCGAAAGGGAGATGATCTGTACACAAATGTGACGATTAGTTTACAGGTTTGTACCAACGAAATTACTAAAAGAAACATGCCAAATTGAATTCATTCATGATTGTAGGACGCGCTGGTTGGATTTACTCTCGACATTGAGCATTTAGATGGGCACAAAGTGCCTGTCACTCGTGAGAAAGTGACATGGCCCGGGGCACGAATCCGTAAGAATGGCGAAGGTATGCCGAACTATGAAAATAACAACTTGCGAGGAACGCTGTACATCACATTTGACGTGGAATTCCCAAAGACGCAACTCAGTGATACCGAAAAAGAAGGTACGGGTATTGTGATTAAGCATAACCATATGTTCTTGTAATCTAATGTCTAATGTAATGTCTAATTGTTTCATTTCAGATATTAAAAACCTTCTCAACCAAGCTTCTGTCAATCGCGTGTATAATGGACTCCGATTTTCTTAACTACACGCTCAATGGTTGAAACCACAACAAGACTTTAGGATCAAAGCATAGAATTATTAGATAATATATGCAACTGAATAAACCCTTACAGGGTATTTGATTTGAATAATATACCCGTATTTATTGTGTTGCTTGTTGCTTTTTGTGAGCGGCAAATAGCATCCTTTTGTGGAGGCTTCTGACTCTAAATCCATTGGGGTTCAGTTATGGTTACCCGTACGGAATGAAGCATTTCACATACATCCCCGTACTGGACCGCGTTTTTCTTTAGAAATCAATTAAATTCGTCATATTTTTTGTGATGCATACGTTGTGTGTAAATATCTGTTGTAGATTAAACAAGTGATATAAAATAAATAAAATATTCAAATTCGAATTATTGTTTATAAATCTAAATATCTAAATCTATTTATTTTTTCTTAAATTTAGCTACAAAAAATACATATGACCCCAAATTTTATTCTCCACATCTCCACATACGCAAGTAACATCAATTCGCCTTAAGCCAGGCGCATTGCCCGCCATCTGGAAACTGGATAAATACGGGAGGGTGGCCCTGACCCGACATCCTAAATCGCAATGGTAATTCATCACATAAAATTCTGTTTTTTAGCAACTTCAGTATTGAAATGTATAGCATGACACTTTAACTATGTTTTCTACCGATCGGTGTGGTTTATGAGTGTTAAGAAAGAGGGAAACAAAGACCTAATCGGAAGTCCTTTTTTTCGACACTTTCAAAAATGGTGGTCCTAAATCAACGCTCTTTTTTGCAGCGAATCTGCTCCCAATTTGCCGGAAATGACATTATGTGGAAATAACTGACAAGCGGAAAACAAAAATAAACGTGTTTTGACTTCTGGTTTGCGACTAGCAACGAGGAAAAACTCCTACGATATGGCTTAACGCTTGAAGTGCGCTACACATACACCGTCCCGTCACCGTGAAGTCAACGTAAAGGAATGAAATGTCAAATATTCTCCCATGGAAATCGTACGGTAGCATTCACATACACCATGACCGGCAACTTTGACGTCGGCAAAATAAGTCCAAGAGAATAGTTGACGGGACGGTGACGCTATATGTGTAGCGCACTTAAGGTGAAGGTGGAATCTAGCCATTGTAGTGGTATAGGTAAACCCACGTGTAAAAATTGGGTAATAGTGTTTGTGAGAGAAGAGCAAAGCACACGTAAATAGATTAATTCACTTATCAGACTGTGTGGCGCTTCATTGACACCAGTCTTTGAATACATTTGAAAAAAAATAACAATTCAATACTAAAGTAAAATATATGAACGATATGTTCCGATGAACAATTGCAAATATAAATATATATATAAGGTGCATTTGCACATGGAGTAAAATTCTGTTTATACGCGAGCGTAACATAAGCAAATTTATAACACATGCGAATTGGGGCTCTTTTGGTATTAACAAGTGCATTGATATCAACATAATTTTATTCTATTGATTTTCATGACATGAATCGCTATGAATCTAGAATAACATTTTATTGAGTGGTTTTTATGGATGATGTTGTCTGGCATTAGTGTCGAAAAAATAACGATGCTTTCACCAATACAAACAAAACCATTGCCGAAGATTGAAAAACGAAAAATTAACTTTAGAGCACTTGCTCGAGTTTTCCGACGTTTTTCACTATACAGTGTGACAGCAGATGAAAATTTAATATCTTGTGATTAATCGATTAGAGTTTGGTTAATATTACTTGATGGGAAGTGTGCGAAAACGATAATTTTCTTCACACTGTTTCGCAAAATTATTGATTTTCGGGCGAGGGGCGAGGGGCGAGGGAGGGAGATGAAAGAAATGAGTGCCATGGTGGCAGCTAGAGATGGGCAAAACAGTTCACTTTTATGAACGGTTCACTCATTAACCGTTCATCTAAGAGAATCAGTTCTTTTGAACTGTTCTTTCGCTCTTTCGTTCAGCGGTATTAAGAACAACATAGAATGTTAGCTGGAACCCAACATCAATATACAGCTATTAATTAATATCGTTGGATTGGATAGTGTAGGTATGGAATTTATATTTTTGAAATTTAGTGGGGAAAGATAAGCTGCTTCTTCTTTAAAATTCGCAAACTGTATGTGAAAATATGTTCATCAGTCGACAAAAGTTTATGTAATAATTTGATGCGCACAAAATATGTGCGATTTTTCATATTCGCTTTTTGGACAAGACACAGGTTCCATGTAATATCATATTTTATAATGTTCATTCAGGGAAAAAAAATCAGCAGCGATTTTCACTAACAATCAATCATACAAACAATCACAATAACACGTACACGCAATAGGCCAAACAATGAATAGAAAGCAACGAAAAAACTTTGCCCTCACTATAAGATTTTATGTTTACCTAATCCATGAATCGTCCCAGCTTCCCCCAGATTTATTTCTGATAATCAGGAAATATATGAATGTTACGCGGAATTGAAAGAACACATGAAATTGAAAATATAAAGTTTTGCTTTTAAAACTACGAAAATCTAATTTACTCAAATCCAAATGTCAATTTACTGCTTTATTCATTTATTCATACGTCTCTCTTAATTTGAAAGCTGAATTCCATATATGTCGACATAGAACTTTTAAATGTTAAATTTTGAAGTGTTCATCACGGGTTTTGTTTCTGGCGAATGAACTTCTAACAGGAATCCTGGAAATGATTCCAATTTCGTTAGGAATCATTAACTGGCTGCTTTCCTGGAGAGATGATAGAATGTGAGTGTGAGAGGTGATTATTTTTCGAGAGTAAATGATGTCAAGCGAACAAAAATAAGTGAGGTGCGATGCAATCTCCAAAATCGTAAATCTTAAAATTCAAATTATAACTCTTAAGTAATTATCGAAAACGTTAGGGAGAAACTGGAACATACAAAAAATCTAATTTTTATTTCTTCATTTTCGGGTAGCTTATGACATCAAAAAAGTTTAACGACTCTAACACATAATATAATCTGATTCATTCATTACAGTGCATCGTAATTTTTCTAATTCTTTATTTTTTATTATTTCCCGCCATTGCGATTAGTCATTGTATGCGTCCATGTTAACATACTTCAGCTACATATTATATTTACGAATTTTATACTCCATTTCAGTGGCAGAGAGTTGCGGATGACACATTTGGTTCTAATTTAATGTTCCATATAGCAGATTGTATGTTTATAATTTCATGTTTAATGTGTGTGTACAAAATTATTTCTGTGTTCAGTTTGTTGATTCTAAGAATCGATAACGAAATATATCGCCGGGTCGAATGATTTCGAAGAGTTTTTCACGGTTACCTTCTCAGGTTTCTCGAAAATAATTCTTCGCCGTCGCGATTGGATCTCGATAAAAAGTAATCTTGATTAATTATAGAGTATATAGCCGGCCCAATTGATTTAACAGGTTTTCCTTCTCAGAATCTCTGTTGTGACACGTGATCGATAGTTCGCGTTTACATAATCACATCATTTACTTCAGTAAATCCTAATATTACCTCTCTTCACTAACAAATATTCCTTCTATGATGAACGCTAGGGAACCACGCTATAGTGGCGACCCTTCTGGCTTTCGAGCGGCGTCGTTATCGAATATTTGAAGCTCGAATCACCGAAACTTGCACAATGAGACTGGTTTGCTACTCCCAAGTGCCATTCAGTGTGTAGGACAGAAATTTCAATGTCGACCCCCAATAGCCAACATGGAACTCATCGTGTCAAGGGAGAGTGGGTGAGTTACAGTCGAACCTCGATTATCCGCGAGCGCGACAGCGAGTTCCTTACTAAATCCTAAATTAAATCTACTAAATCAAAACTTTAAAATTTAAAAATTACAAATTAAAAAAATTTAATATTTAAAAATTTCAAAATTTTCAAATTGAAGATTTTAGAATCACATCACTTACCGCAGTGAATCCTGATTTATTCTGAACCACTCCCACTAACAACTATCCCTTCCATGATAAACGCTAGGGAACCACGCTATAGAGGCGACCCTTCTGGCCTTCGGGCGGCGAATATCATACTAACATTCCTTCCCTTCCCCTGGTGACTGTAAGGACGTGGCCGGCGTCGTAATTGACCATTCAAAGTTCGAATCACCGAAAATTGCACAATGATTTGCTAGTACCAAGCGTCATTCTGTGTGTTCTTTGTGCAACTTGGTTGGTTCAGGACAATCACGGAGAGCAACTACGAATTGTACAGTCTACCCAAGCTCAAGCAAGCTCAAGCTAAAACTACGAAAATCTTATTTAATTTTTAACCCAAAATTGAGTATACATTAACAAAATAAACCTTGCGTTAGATACATTTTTCTCATAAATGACAATATCGTTTTATGTTCCTGTTCCGTTCTCGTTATATTTATCCATTCCGTCCAGCGCAAATCAGTTCAGCTGCACTAGTTCGTTCGCATACAGTTCGCCCGCAAACACTTCGTTCACAAACAGTTCACTCTCCATCAGTTCATTCGCAAACCGTTCTTTCGGAATCAGTTCGTTCACAAACCGTTCACTCGCAATCAGTTCGTGGGGAGAACTACCGTTCTTTGAAAAAGAACGACCGTTCGTTCACTCTTTTCGGCGAACTAGTTCTTTCGTACCGTTCGTGAACGGTTTGCCCATCTCTAGTGGCAGCCATTTGTGGCTAGCTTCCACCTTCACCTTAATGCTTAAAACTTAACGCTTAATGTGCGATTCACATTGATCGTTACGGAAAAGAATGTACACGTTCCTTTACCGTCTCCACCAATTCACACTTGCAGTCTATGGCCCTGATTCTCGAATACACTTCACGGTGGAAACGAAATAAACGGCACGCCATTGAACTACGTTTTACGAGTTAGTGAAGTGTCGAAGATAATGATGAGTTTTCAGGCAGAATGAGCACTTTTCAAATGAAAAATCATTAATGAAAATTAACTTCTTCGTATCAAACTGGTATTCAATGTGAGTGGAAAACTTTGTTTTCTTCATGTGATATAATAATCTCATACAAAAACTTCATCTGAAGATTATTTGATATTATAATGATAAGTTTAGTGGGAAACTAATCTCGTATCCAGATGTCGACACCGTACCGTTGTCATCGCGAATACGTTTCATTCCGTTTCCACCGTGAAGTGTATTCGTAGTGTATTCGAGAATCAGGCCCTATGCTTGCAGCAGCACCGTCACGTCAAATGTCAAACGAATGATTTATTTAATGTTATTCATGGTGTCGCCACCTACAACAGTTTTAAATTGCAATTGCAAAAAAATCTATGAAAATCATTGAATTATATTATTTAAATGCTTAAACCCCTTAGTCCCGACCCTTATTCAACAATAATAATATATAGACTATTTTACTACTAATCACAACTAGTCACGAATGATTTTGACTTCAAAATTTGGAATAAAAAATATAACCAAAATAAAAACAAAAACCCGAGACATAAATCCCAGACAAAAACCAAACAAACCGTCCGTCTCCGTCAATTATTCTTTTCTACAAATCATGCCGGTCGTTTTCGTTGAACGTATGCTGACGGGTCGTTACGTTGCCGGTATATGTGAATGTTTCCATAAGAAATGCATGGTAGAATAATTGACGTAACGTGACGGGACGTGAACGTAACGTGGATGTTGTATGTGAATCGCACTTGACGCTTCACGCTCACATTCATATTCCGTACAAATTCAACGCTCACCGCTCAGCGCTCACCACTCAACACAAGTACGCGCATATGCACACACAAACACACTGCCGCAACTACATGCTCTCACGCTCACGTGCTAAATATACTAAAGATACAGATAATGTACTAAAAACTGCGTCCGGTATAATGAGCACTTGAGTGAACGTCCTAAATAACTACGAAGCAAAACAGGAGATCGGTAAAGATCATATTTTTGAGGTCGGTTTTGGACCATCTTCATCATCAGTTTGGAAGAAATTTAATTCTGCGCAATTTTATATATAACATGCTATTTTCTTACCTCTTTCAGTAGTGAAAACTGTATAAATATTGACAATGGTTGAATCAAAAAAGGAAATTTGAGAGAACAATCAAAAACAAGTTGAAAAATGCATGGTTCCTGAATGTGAGAACTACCTTGGAAAGCCCGGAAGTAAAATATTGGCGATCTAACGTACAAATCTACACCTAGGCGGCGCTGCGGTGAAAGTGATGATGGTTTTAAATTTTGCAGTGTGAGCTTATGGAAGCTTTTAAGTTATTTCTATAAACTACAATATTATAATCATGAACGATTATTTGATTGCGATAAGTTTGGAAGAAATTTAATTCTGCGCAATTTCATATATAACATGTTATGTTCTTACTTCTTTCATTTGTAAAAACTGTATAGATATTGACAATGGTTGAATCAAAAAAAAGAAATTCGAGAGCACAATAAAAACAAGTAGAAAAATGTATGGTTCCTGCATGTGAGAACTACCTTGGAAAGCACGGAAGAAAAATATATGTGCTTTGTTTTTAAGTTTTAGGTTACATTAGCATCATTTTCTTAGTTCAAAAACAAAATACAGATGTCTCACCGATCGTTTACGTTTTGCGTTAGATCGCCAATTGACGAATTTACGTTGGATTTACAACCAGATGGCGCAGCGAGTAAAATGAGGATGTTTTGTTTTTTTGGTATGAAATTCGTTCAAATTTTCTAGGAAAATCAGAATTTATCTTCAACTTTCCCGGTTTCATGTATTCTTTCCACGCTGAAAACGTTAGAAAATCATCATTTTACAATGTGCTATGTGTATTACGAGGAATGGCTTGTTGTAAGTATTGTAACATTATTTTTTTTCAACTAAGTAAACGATGAATAGGGTGTTTTGCGCTAAAAACACTCCAAATCCTTCTCGTATCTACCCCTACATAATAAATGATATCAGCCAATTTGATATGATTCGATAACATCGCAATTATCCATAGTATCAATAACCGGTATGCATTATCAAACTTAAAAACTTCGAAGATTATCTATGACTTTGGTCAAATAGCGTGTTGAAACCATCGTAAATATACAAAACTCCAACTTTCTTACCATATACTGACGATATTCAATGGCTGAAATGAATCTAAATTGAAATAAAAATGAATAATCACCACCGAATCTTGCTTTTTAGTGCGTAAAATAAACAAACACCCTCACTTTTGTGGTTCTGAGCTCTAATGTAGATGCCGCATGAGCTGATTCAGCTTTACGTAAATTCGTCAATACGTGATTGGCGATCTAACGCAAAAGGTGTAGATTTGTACGTTAGATCGCCAATTGTTTTGTTGGCGGTACTGAGTCCACGATCTTTTGATACTCGTGGGTATATACCATTTTGCCGTCTAAATTTATCCAGCAATTTTTTCACCTAAGATATCTACAGGGGAAATAGTAAAACAAGTGAGCAATTTAACGAACAAAAGAGGTATGTTTTGCGAGCGAATGCAAAGGTAAATCAAGTATTATGCTTTTTTTTATCCAGCTCGTTCTCGTGAACCAACACAAAATTGTGTTGCGTTCAATAAAACAAATTAGACATCCAGTCAATGTGTAAGGGTGTAAGGGTGGGATTCTCAAAGTGGTCAATATCGACCCCTTGAGACATGTTGCAAGGCTACTGGACAGCAGCCCTGAAAAGATGGTGTTCGTATCGAATCCGGAGAGGAAGGAGAGGAGCCTAGCGAGCGAGGTGGTTGGACCAGATGACTTGACAAGAATCGGTGCGGTCGGGAGTTGGAGAACTGCAGCCATGGATCGGATTATTGCCGAAACATTGTAAAGAAGGTCTAATCTCTCAATGGGATGCAGTATCATTAGAAATAAAATAAATTTAGTGCAAACATTAGGCAATTCATATAAAAATGGTCGAGAAAGTTAGGTACTGGGTTTAAATAATCAAATTAGCATGAAGTGAAAATTTTCATCATTTCTTGGCCATTTCAAAGCAATCATTTAGTAGTAGGGTAACACGGGGTGAGTTGGACATACGGGGTGATTTGGACCACCCCTTTATCTCGAAAAGTACGGCTCAACTTGGATTCTTTATAATGTCACCTTCTTCCATTGTTGAACTTTACGTACCTAATGTAATGAAATTTTGGTAAAATTCAACATGTGAAGGAAAACAGTAGCATGAAAACATAAAGCACTTTGATTTTCAGAAAATGTGAGTTTTTTGATCGTGGTTTTAAGGTCTTCTCCGCTGATTAAACAAACTCTTCGTGTATTGTTCAGTAAAGTTCTGTTCGCCTAAGGAAGAGGAAAAATTTGATGCAGCGAAACAGTATGTTTGATAACAATAAATGAAATTAATTGCATTTGAATTTTGGCATGTTGTGTGGGGTGATATGGACACGTTTCTATGGGGTGCATTGTTCCTACAGGTTTGAAGTTTTTCTTTGGTCTAATTTATTCCAGATGCCGCTGGATTGCAAAATAAAACTAGTAGAAGAAATGTTTTTGAGTTAAATGGTTTCATTGTGATAATAATAATAATAATACAGATAATGTACTAAAAGCTAGAAAATAATTAGGCAAGTAGCAGTTAGTAGTGATCACATCCCTTTCTTCATTAATCTAGGGCATTGATGAGAGTAAAATAAAATCGTGGGCATACGATGAAACAAATAATGATGGAAATCCAACGCGCCCCACGATTTTACTCTCATCAGTGCCCTAGATTAATGATGAAAGGGATGTGATAACTACTAACTGCTGCTTGTCTTATTATATTCTAGTTTTTAGTACATTATCTGTATTATTATTATTATTTTGTATCACAATAAAAACCGTTTTACTTAAAACGTTTTTTTACTTGTTTTATTTTCTAGTTTTAGTACATTATCTGTATCATTAGTATATTTTTCTGCAATATATATTTTTTCTAAATTATAGTGATTTTCAACACTTTTACTGGTTCGTCATTTTACTTCCATTTTGGAAGAATGTCGGGAGTGAGAATTGAACTCGTGAGCTTTAGCGTTTGGATTTGCTATTTTATGATTTATTTTGTTCTACCAGTCAATCACATTCACATGTTTGTTAATAGAGTTTTGAATAAATATATATGGCGCCATTTTGTGGTGGCCGCCATTTTGGATTTGCATTTTTCATAAATAACTGTGTTCTATTAGTCAATCCTTTTCATTTGATACCCATTTTGTAGTGTCCGCCATCTTGTATTTACATTCTTTAACACTCCTATACTCGCGCATTGGTCTGTCAGACCGAGAAATCAATAACTCGTTCATTTCTCAGAAAATATCAACACCACGACTTTGCGATTCTCTCTAGCTTCGTTATTCGTCGTTCGTCATCGTTTAGCGTATCGCATGTGTTGGTACAAAGGGGACGTGTGTCACTTTTTTAACACTTTCGGTCTGACACACCGACGCGAGTGTAGGAGTAACTTTTTTGGACCAGTGCCTTTTTTCATATTCTAGAATATTGTTGAATGAAATGTATAAATTAATGTTAGTGGCGTGGAATGTTTATTGAATATAATGCATAAGGTCATTACCGGACTATTCTTATTTGATTTCAGTGCCTTTTGTAACTGGATTGAACGGATCCATATATTAACTATTCGTCGATATATTCGTCGTTAGAGTCATACGTTCAAAAGCAAAATATAAATGTTTGACTTTCGTATAGTTATTCGCTAAATATAATGGTCATACATATACACACTTGTGAAAGAATTTCACCTGTGGAAGAATAGTAAACAGTAAACTATAAACTAATCGGTAGCATATAGTAATTTTTATCAATTTAACAGTTTCGGGGATATTTTTTTATAATGGACAATATCGACAAGAAAACAAGAAAAAGAAAAGGAAGTTCCTAGAAATCCTTTTATATCATCTTTTTATGCCCCATCTAAAAAAAAGACATTAATTCTTAGTTTACCAAGAAAACAGACAAAGAATAATAGAAATATGCAAACTTCATATTCCAGAACCTTTATCATCTGGTAATTATCTAGAAGGTCGTTATACATTCTTCTCTTCGATAAAAGACTCGAAAAACACACAACAACTGCATGAAATGTAAAAAATATGTTTGTTTCGAGCATGCAGTTATGCTATGTTTTGATTCTTACTCCAATGAAACCACAATCAATTAATACGTTTTTATGTTATTTTATTTAGCTCTTTATACGTCCATGAATTATATTCAGTTGCTTACTTTTATATAGTAACAGTTAACAATTCGAATTTCGTTATTTGTGTCGGAGTATCAAAAATTACTCTATTTTGAGGAGGACGAATTAGATGACTATTAAAACATAATAAAGACGAAGAAAATATTTTTTGGATTTTTTTCATTCAATCCTATCTTCTTCTTCAAAAGAATGCCAATAAAGCCTGAAAAATACACAATGGCAACATTACAGAGAAGTTCAATTTTCGGTCTGTGACACCGTGCGCGAGTATACGTGTTATGATTTTGCACGCGAGTACAGGAGAGTTAAACATAACTGTATTCTACTTTTCCAGCCCTTTCATTTGATAACCATATTGATGGGGTTTTGAGGAAATTTGTAATCCGTCATAGGAAGTTTTATAATGACTGTAGAGATAAAGCTGTGTTCCAAATTTCAGATCAGTCCGTAAATAGGAACGGGGTTAAATTTGTATTAATGTGGGACAGCGCTACAGACAAACATGTTACAAACATACAAACACGTTACCGGTGAAGCTAAATAAAACCGTTTAAAAACATAGTACTTAGTACTTAGTTGAGTTTCTATGCCGGATAACACGCCTTGATTGTATTCTGGAGTGGCACGTTCTAGAATACGCGCGACCACATGCAAGTCGGAAGAAATTTCTTTGACGAAAAATTTCCCGGCCAGAACGCGAACCGAACCCGAACCCCCGGCATGATAATGTGGGACGCTAACTACTCGGCCACGGGAGCAGACAAAGAGTATATCGGTGGAAACTAAAAGAATTGAGTAGTCATTTTATGAAACATTATGTATATTCTCAACTATTATAGAATGTATGGAAAATATCAATTGAAACCAGCACAGATTCAGAACATACAAATTTGGGCGATGTTTGAATAAAATATAAGAATGGTTTCAGAGAGAAATATTTCGCTAACAAATGAAATTCTTTATCTTTGTCCAAGAAAAAATATATAGGTCTTTCATCCATCATATTTCTTGTTTTTACTCCTTCGGCATCCAGTAAATGCTGCATCCGTGGGGAGTGAGATGGGATCAAAAGGTATGATGCGCGAGAAACAACACGATGAATGCCACTCGATCCGGTTGAATTTAATCGAAAACAATCCCACGTAACCCTCTGGGGTATTCCCCTCAGTCCGAATCCGATGACTGGGAGGGTGGGAAAATCTTGTGCTTCCAACCACCCTCCGCCAGTCAGTTAGGCAGTCAGTCAGTCAATCGTATAGGTTCTTGGCGCCGGCAATACGCTGTGTTTCCGTGAACCGTGGTAATACAAGCACACGCGTTACCATAGCGATTGCAGTCGGAGAGTATGGTTGGGCATTCTCTCCGAGCGCAGACTCCATCCCGAATCAGCTACTAGGTACACACGGATGCCCATCTCATCTCGATGTGCAGACGAAAGGCTGGAAGGATGCTACTTTTTAGGACTTTTACTTTTCGTGCGTGACAAAATGCATCCTTGAGTGGAAGGAAGATGTGTGGTTGAACCGAGGCTAAGGCTTTTCTGCTAGTTGGAGTCTGGAGATCACCGTGAAAAGTCGTGCTTAGGGTGGCAAAATTGTGTTTTTCCTTGCTGACCGTAGTCTGCATTTTCTTTGTTGGGTAGTGAAGGAATGTCTGTGGGAGCAATGTTGCTGAAAATGATTGCAGGAGCTGGAAATATCGAGATGATGAGATAAGTGACACGAATACCAAGGACATGTGAATATTTGGCAGTCGAATCCCAGTCTGCATTGACAAAAATTTATAAAAACTGGCGTAGCGTGTGGATAATTGATAGGGATATGAAGAAAAACTCGTAACAAAGTTGTGAATCTTGAATGAAGCTGTACAACGGTCTCCCAATAGTCTCAAGGGCAATGAATGCGGAAATTTCTTTCGGATAGATGGAGAAAAAAATACTGCTCTCGTTTGGGACGTGATAATATTCGATTGAAATCGAGTGTGTGTATTTTGTTTTCCACTCAACGTCGATTACACACTGTATCTAGTATTTACATTATCCTTGAGTGTGTACTTTCCCACTGCGGGAAACAGATTCGCGAGCGAAGTGGTGCAGAAGGGAGCAAGGACCTTGCCACGGTGGATACGCCTGATAAACTCTCGCCGGAGATCACACATGACTAAAACGCGGTAAGTAGGAGGGGTTGTGCATGATGAGGTTTCAAAACTTCAATTGTAATGGACTCTCTCCGATTTGAGATTTGTAAGGTTTACGAAACGAATGATTTTCAAATGCAGATTTTAAAATATGCAAGCCAAAAATTGATATAAATATCTATCGATATTTGCATTGTATCGTTTCATTTGTTTTCTCTGATTGAGATAGGTAATGGTAACTATTTTCATATGTCTTTATAGAAGAGTTTCATGCCAACTCGTCTAAGAAGGTGGCAGCACCTTCTCAGACAGCATTGAAACGTTGTTGGTGTAAAGACATTGATCATTCAAGCATCTTTGGATACTTGAAATATTCAAAAAATAATTAGACTAATTTTTTTTCCTTGATCTTGATCTGAGGGATTCGAAGGAATAATGCATCAGAATACAAAATCTCTGTGAATCGAATTTGTGATGTTGTTTTTATTTGCGAAGGAGAGCGCGTTGTTTTGATGGAAGAACATTTTTTTCCTCAGGCCTCGAAAATTTCTAGATAAAGTCACATTAAAGATCACATTAAAAATAATATCAATTCATGTTCTACCAGTTAAAGTGTGTTAGGATCAAAATTTGGTCAAACAAAAGTGCGTGTACATTGATACTTTTTTTTGACGTAGGACTACGTCTTTCATTTCTATACTGGAGTGTAAGTTTCGAATACGAGAACGTTACGCCGGAGCAACAAGATTTTGAGCGTTAATACTTCCTAAACAACTGAACGAAATGGTACGATCGCTGGAATGTATTTCTCTAACCCAGACTTCAAAACCATGGAGTCTGGAGAAATCCACATGGAGGCGATCTTGCGTAGTGGTAACATCCATACCTCTCGCGCATAGATCACGAATTCAATTCTCACTCCCGACATTCTTCCAAAAATGGTAAAGTGACGAACCAGCCGAAATGTGTTGAAAGTCCCTATAATAAAGAAAAAAAAAAAGAAATCCACATTGCAAAATAGATGCAAGCTTTTAATAATAGCCTGTCGGCCGTTGGGGTCTCGGACATACAGAACAAGAGATGTGACGCGTAGCGTATTCTGATTCTTACTGAGTGTTTGTTCAACAAATGTCAAGACTTATATTCTACCTAAAATTGTTTGTGACCTAGACACAGGCAAAACATCGTTGGTGGTAAACATCTGTGTAGGCAAAACATCTGGTTGTTCATTATGCTTGTTATCAGTCTTCAGAAAACAAACGCAGCGCTGCGCTTGAGTTTAATTTTCATCAGCGCGCGCTCAAAGAAAACTTGTATTCTCTCTTGGTGCAAAGAGCACAAAATTCATAAGCACGACAGCACAAAATGTACCCGGTGCAGAACTCAGATACTGAACATTTCTTCTCACTTGTGTGATGCGCGTCTCATTCTATACACACAAACATCAAATTCTAGCGCCCGCTTTGTCTTCGTTCTTTCTAAGCAAAGCATAAAAACAACAGCGCGCCCCCATTTGAACCGCATACGCTTGTGTGAAGAAAAATATCTCAACAGAGAGAGCAATCCAGATTCAAGCGCGCAGTGTAGCAATACGGCGCAAATTTCAGCGTAAAACTCAGCGCAAATCTCTGCGTAAGAACGGCGCTGACAACCAAACATTTCATTTGTGTTTCGGAGCGTGCTCATTCGCCAGAGCGCATGTGTTCTTGTTACACATCAGCACTGGGTTGCATTCTTAAGACTGCTTGTTATGTTATGTAATGCGGAAGGCGGGTAGTTTATGCAAAGCGTACGAAAGAAAGTAAGTTAGGGAAATTTGTCGGAAAGACCTTGATTAAAATCACCTAGGGCCTTGTAATTTTTCTTATTTTTTCATGTGTTAAATAGCTTCCGGCATCCGGAATGACAGATTCGGACTTTGTTTAAAACCGTCAAGCTAGGCTTTTCCAGACATCTGAGTTGGTTTAATGAACGAATGCTTCAGTCCGTCTTTTTCTGTCAGTTCGTAAGCCAATTTTCTGACTTCCGCCATTAACTTCCCATAGAATCTCCTCTCTAGGTCGTTGAGACGTCGATACTTACAACTATTCTGTCGCTTCCATTTGAGTTTTTTTGTTCCTGCTGATGACTGAAAACTGTCTGAAGTGGTCCTAGCCGTGGTGAATAATTAGAATTTTTGAGATGCCGTATGACTGTTTATCTTGGAATGATAGAATTCAACGCAACTGTGTTGACGGAAGACCCTTTTTATAACATCAATATTCCTGATTTAAAAGCGAGAAAAATTACAGCTGATTCGATGAAAAGGAAGGGAAGTGATGGTAAAGACGTCGGTTAATCGTTCGATTAATTGAAATAATCGAATATCTGCAATTTTAATGAAGTAATTTTGTATCGTATAATTTTCAATAATTTTATATACAATTTTAACAAAAGGCCAGCTGGGTGTACACAGTAAGTGTCAAAAGTATTGATACTCTGTATTGCAAGTTTTTACATGTTTGAAATTTAAAATAAAAATGTAAAACTAAAAAATTATCAATAATACATACTGCCCATGTTTGTATATGAGACGTAAGCGACAAAATGAACAAAATCGACTTTGTCGCCGTTATCCATTCTACGCAATGTAATACGTCTGCTCAACATGCAAACAAACAATTTTTGTTCGAAAACATTTGAGCAATCTTGAAAAAACGTTTCCGAAAAATCACTGTTTGTCCGCATAACAGACGTAGTTCCATACAACTTTCATATATCGTTCGAAAATAAACAGTTATCAGGTTCATGTGCTATAACCTAAATCTACATTTGAATCAATTTGAATTCTTTTTAGAGTCCTAACATGCCTTTCATGATAGTGTCTTATTACTTAGCATTTTCTAATAGATGAATAAAAGAAACTATTGAAATGCTGCTCATATAATTACTGTTTTTTGTACACTACACTACGATGAACGAAGAGAAGCAACTGTTATAATTACCTAAATTTCTGCATTTGAATCTTCGAGTAGATAACGGAACAATCAGATCGTAGTAAAATTAAAATAATATTTGTTCTCAGCATTATAACTCCTCGAATTCGACATCGAATTATTCCACATACTCAGCATTTACTCGTACCGTTGGTGTAAGTCACTCCACCATCTTTATGCGATTGATCGTGATATCAGTAAATCATGTTGCTAAAATTACCAACATTACAAATTGCTTTTACAAATTCAATTAATTGAAAAACACGAACCTGCTGCTCAGGGAAAAAGTACTATCATATTCTCGCAACAAATCCAGAGCACCTTTTCGAGACATTTCACTAAGTTTCTTCCAAACCTATTTGATTTTATCCGATAACAATTGAAACTACCGACGGAGACGTTTTGACTATTATCGGAAATGTAAATACTAACGCTACCGACAGAGCAACCTGGTGATTACGTCTTGCTGTGCGAACAAATGTTCATTGAAACGATTGATTGTCTGAATAAATAGACGCACGCGTTTTTCAAGTGGAAAAAATATGTTTAATTCCGCAAAATCTCCAAGTCCCTTTTTTCTTGCTGATAATATCCTTCAACTAGACAGATTATTTCATTGGAAATTTGCATGGCTACACTTGTAGACAAAAAACAACAAAAATGCGTTTCCCAACATTAATGGTGTTGGGGATTACGTCTCCTATGCAAACATGGGCATATAGGTGTCCAGCTTTCCTACCCTGTCCGTCTTCCCCGACCTTCTCCTAAATGAAAACTCAAAACAAAAAAAAAGATTTTGTAGTGAGTCAAAATGTTGTCACGTCACGCTGGAATGGATCGTATACTTTTAGTGACGTGACAACAACTTCTTGAGACAATTGATACTCCTTTATTTGTGGACCGCTCTTCACCAAATTTTGTGGGATGTTGACCCTCATTGTTTGCTAAGAGAAACCCTGAGTATAAACATGTTTGAACTAAGATTCATCTGATAATCTAAACAAAAATCTATTTTTGTGACGTGACAACGCTTCAAAATACCCGAAAAAGTGCTTGTTTCTCATAAATTACAAAGTTCTTTCTAAGTCTACCCACTGCTCTTCAAACAAGTATTTAATTATCCATTCAATGGTATATAAGCATTGAAGTTTGGTTAAACAAGTGCAGATATATCTTAAGGAACATAAACATAGTGAAAACCTAAAATGTTTTAAATATAATTATGTAGTTTTTTATTCTCGCTCTTCTCAAAGGTTGATGCATAAACATTAGAGATGAAACGGGTATTCGGTTAGTATCCGGCCGGATACCGGATATTACAACAAAATCAATAATTTCTCTCTAACACATGGTAAATCATATTTTTTCCAAATTTTTATTAATATTAATTCATACATTAAATAATTAATTTATTGACTTTTATTATAAATATTTTAACCGACCGATTACGGTTTGCTTCGTTTTACGTCAGGCCAGCTTCAAAGAAAAGTCTTACACTGTAAACAATACTGCAAGGAGCTGAATGATAAACTTTAGCAAACCTTGGGGGTGCTGCTTAGGGTTTAATGACCACCAAACGTACGGAATATGATTGCGATGGATTCGAAATGTTTTCGCATACCAGTCGATTTCGTTAGCAATGGGATTTTTTCACTATCATTTTTGTGTGCATTGAAACAGTCCCAAAAGGTGTTGTGAGCTTCGTATGTAAGGTTTAATACTTTCGTCGCCCAGTGCATTTCGGTCGAGATTCTTGCGGGACCCAAGTTCAACTGTCGGTGCGCTAGGCAACGATAATGAATTCGGGTTCAATTAAGGACTACTTTTCTGAATGAAATCAACCAACTGCTGATTATAAAACTTATAAAAATAATTTTTCAGACATTTGTACAGTGTTGCCAATGATAATAGAAAATGAAATCCAACCGAACGTACTCACTCTATATACTATATTCGATGATGATGAATAACTACAATTTTATTAGAGAATATGGAATATTCTGTTCAATCGATTGCGAATATTCTGTGGGTATATCATACCAAGAACATATCATATAATCGACATGTAGTGTCGCTAGTACCTTATTGCCCATAGTTTGGCAAGTTTCATTCATCAAGCAGATTGTTTGCATAATGTCAGGCGTTTTCATTGTTTGGTATGCGAAGTACAACAAAATATATTGCTTGTTGCATATTGCGTATTGCTGTTTGCTAGTTGGCTATTGTTCCGGTGTGCGAGCCGCCGAAGACGCAACTAAATCAACAAATATCTGAAGCAAATCACCCCGAGGGATAAAGAATGAGTAAAATACAGGAATATTGTTTGCAAAAATTATGAAGTAAGCCTGTAACTTCAAAGCTCGGATTGACTCTGAATAAGGTGATGCTGTGTGTATGATGGTATTGGAAGGGAGACGCCCATTAAAAGGTTACTTGTTCAGTAACTGTTAGGTCAACAAAGTTTTCAGTAAGTGAAGGAGTCTATCGACGTATTGGTATAAGCATCCTTATGGAACACAGATTAATAAAAAAAAAACATTGGACGAATATCAGCAAACTGTACTCTTACTTTTTTTCATGTGAGAATCCAACATTGTGCGCCAAAGGGTGTTTGCGAAGAAAGGATTCAGTTCCTATTCTCTTCCGTACATGCTTAGCAAAGTGAAATTCCTGTGAAGGGCACCATACCGAACCACATGACTGTTATGAAAGGAAATTGACTGTGAAGGCATTAGATATAATCCCAACAGAAAAAAAGCTTCCTTTTTCTTTTACACTTTCTATGAAGCAAAGGAAGTCTGCATCTGTGGAAGATTCCGGTAGTAGAATTATCACATCCGTTCTGAAAATATATTAAGACACATGCTGGCGACAGCGCTGAAATTTGACAACTTTCTCCAGACGCTGAGGGTTAAGATTTTTAGTTGGATTACATGGAACGGATTTCTGGATAAGCTCATATACGATTGAAGATGAATTGTGTAGAATTGAATCTGGGGAATTGCATGAGCAGATTTGCTTTGTCATTATGAAATCACTATTTGCTGTTGGATATCACAATTTGGAATGGCAATGCAATGGGTATGTCCTGAACTACTACTGCAGTCACGAGTTCGCTATCCGTGAATGCTAACGACATGAAAGATTGTGTCATCATTTTTCATATGAATATAGAAGCCACATATCCAACAGCAGTTCTAGTCATTCGGCCTGAAGATGCTGGACAGCGAGAAATGCGATAATTAAGTCATGAAACGCTCAGATAATACGATTGAAATGTCTCATTTTCGTAATTGTTGCCGTTTCTCTATATGTCACGACTGTGACTGAGGAGAAGTGAATGAATTGATGTAATCATGTTACATCTTTTCATTCGTAATCTATTTGAAACTGAAGAATGTAAATACATTCTAGTCCAGATCTAATGAGTTTTGTATAACATGTAAATAAGCAAAGGCATTCACCAAAGTTTTTTCTTAAACGTGTGAGATCTTCTTTTGATTAAATTGTTTTCGTAAAAACTTATGATGTTACATGGATTTTTGCTCTGTGCATGGTAGCAGCATAATTTTGCCCTTGTGGGGGATAAATACGAAGGATGCGTTCGTTGGACCGTCTCCACACAAGCAAAAGTTATGAGGCGACCCAAAAAATAAAGTTTTTTTTCCCTGTAGTGTGGTAATATCGGGGATAAATGGGCAATGTTCTTCGGAAGCAAGGAAGCAATCGGCTGTGGTGTGGGTTAAATTGGCACATTTTCAGAGTAAAGGGTGTGTCACATCAAATTGCATCACGGAAAAAACGCTGTAGAAATTCGCCCAGTAGACCAATCCTTTTGAAAATTTTAGACTGTAATATAAAAACTATTAAACAACTTTTGGCATTTTCTTTTTATTCATACTTCGAGCCCAAGCCCGTATGCTCGCACCTTCCTCTTTACCCCGTCCATAAGGTTCTGTACAACGTCAGGTTGTAGTTTTTTTTGAACAGAAATCCATTTTCTCTTGAAGTCCGCCTCCGATTTGACAACTTTTGGGTTCTTCCGGAGGGCCTGCTTCATAATCGCCCAATATTTCTCTATTGGGCGAAGCTCCGGCGCGTTGGGCGGGTTCATTTCCTTTGGCACGAAGGTGACCCCGTTGGCTTCGTACCACTCCAACACGTCCTTTGAATAGTGGCACGAAGCGAGATCCGGCCAGAAGATGGTCGGGCCCTCGTGCTGCTTCAATAGTGGTAGTAAGCGCTTCTGTAGGCACTCCTTAAGCTAAACCTGCCCGTTTACCGTGCCGGTCATCACGAAGGGGGCGCTCCGCTTTCCGCAAGAGCAGATCGCTTGCCACACCATGTACTTTTTGGCAAACTTGGATAGTTTCTGCTTGCGAATCTCCTCCGGAACGCTGAATTTGTCCTCTGCGGAGAAGAACAACAGGCCCGGCAGCTGACGAAAGTCCGCTTTGACGTAGGTTTCGTCGTCCATTACCAGGCAATGCGGCTTCGTCAGCATTTCGGTGTACAGCTTCCGGGCTCGCGTCTTCCCCACCATGTTTTGCCTTTCGTCGCGGTTAGGAGCCTTCTGAACCTTGTATGTACGCAGGCCCTCCCGCTGCTTGGTCCGCTGGACGAATGAACTTGACAAATTCAGCTTATTGGCGACATCCCGGACCGAACTTCTCGGATCACGTCTAAACTGCTTAACTACGCGCTTGTGATCTTTTAACTGACGGAGCATCCATTTTTGCCGTTCTTCACCTTCCGGTCGATGGTTAGGTTCTCGAAGTATCGTTTTAGTACTCTGCTGACCGTGGATTGGACGATTCCCAGCATCTTACCGATGTCCCGATGTGACAACTCCGGATTCTCGAAATGAGTGCACAGGATTAATTCACGACGCTCTTTTTCGTTCGACGACATTTTTCCAAATTTACGAAAAATTGACAGTGAAGCATGGCCAACGTGATCTATACACTCTTATCTGATTGTAAGCGAAAGCTGAAGATATAATTCCTAAAAATTAAATTTCTACAGCGTTTTTTCCGTGATGCAATTTGATGTGACACACCCTTTATAGGGGAACCGCGGGTAAGACGGACAGTGTGGGTATGATGGACAGGTGGTTGATTTGTATAGTTGCATTATGAATTTCAAATTTCTGTTGATGGGAGCCCCTTCTACATGCTTTTCTAGAATATTTAAACCATCCTTTGATAATGAATACTGATCAAAAGTGAAATAAGGAAACAAAAACCGAAAATCAAACATGATTCCGCGTGTGGATGTAATTTTTGCGGATTCGATATAAAGCATTTTGAGTGGTTTAATTGCAAAATTGAATTCGCTGATGGTTATATTTCGGTTTGTGAGTTGTCAGAGAAGCGATGTTAGGTATGTACGGAAAAGTAAATTCATTCGTAAATTGTAAATTTAATTTATTGAAATAATTGCACTGGTGTAGTTGAAATGGACAGTCACATCCATAATCACATCCAATGCATGATGGAAAGTGAAGGAAAGAATATTGAACTCTTTTTTATATTGCTTTCTCTTTTTGTTCTATTTCAGTTACTGGACGCACAAACACTAAGAGAGAGCGAAATTATTCCTCTCGCGCGCGATAAACTTCTACGCTATACATTTTGAACTTGTCCATATTCTCCCCACTACATGTCCATTATACCCGCATCGATAAAATTGTTCTACTCTTCGGCTTGTTGACGTGGGACTACGTCTAACCGGAGTATATGGGGGGTAAAATGAAAACATAAACACAGAACATGCAAGAAATAACTCGATCATTTCTTACTGTATCGCAAAGATGTATGATCAATTGATAGGGAATATTTCTACGCATCTATTGAAATTAATAAAATGTTATTTTTCATTAAATAAACAATTGAATAACTGTAAAATGTTAAGCGTTATCGAAATGCCCTAACTACCTCGTTTTGATTGGCCCGATCTACGGTTTCCCCAACACAGCCATTATAACCAAACAGCCTTCTGGAAAACGGCATTACAAATACATGAAAGTACGGGGATTTTTGTTCTCGCCGAAATGTGTTGCCTAACACAGACTCCAAAACCAAGCAGTGTTGGAGAAATCGGCATTGCAAACACATGAAAGTCGGGGGTATTTTTGTCCCGACGGAAATGTGTTTCCCTAACACAGACTTCAAATCCATGGAGCGTGGAGAAATTGGAATTGCAAATTAATGCAAGTCGAGGGCAGTTTTTGTTCCGACCGAAATGTGTTTCCCCAACACAGACTTCAGAACCAAGGTGTCTGGGGGACTTGGCATTGCAAATTCATGCAGGTCGGGGGTATTTTTGTTCCGACTGAAATGTGTTTCCCTAACACAGACTTTAAATCCAAGGAGCGTGGGGAACTCGATTTTGCAAATAAATGCAAGCGAGTACTTTTGTACTCGCTTGCCTTTGTGCAGACTGGGATATGTTTTCTTAACACGGTCTTCTAAACTTAGGGACCCTGGGAAAATCTAGCAGACATTAGATGCGAATGAACTGAAAAGTTCAAAACCAAAAATAAAGGCTCTATAATATGAAAAGTATAAGTTGAAGTTGTTGATTCATACAAGCAGGGGATACTTTCCTCACCCACATGTTTTTTTGCACTCCGAAATGTGTTTTCCTATCACGGATTACAAAAACGGGTACGAACACGACGCTTTGGCTCGATTATTCAAGATTGCATTGAAGGGTATGCCTTGATATCTTTTGCTCACTGAATTTCTGGCACTGAGTGCCTGAAGTTCATCAAATCAAGCAAATTCGCGGTTCGAGAAGTACGTGCACTTGAGAGATGCAATCTTCAGAAGGAAATGTAAAATAAAATAATCATTTGATAATTATTCCGTTAACATATTTTGTCCTAGGAATCGTACCAAACGTGAAAGGTCTGTCATTAACATTACTTGTAATGAAGAACATAATCTATCACAATGCTTGAATTGACCTTACATGGCATTTATTCAATCTTTTTACTCACAAAGCAAATATATTAAATTCAATTGAATTCGGAAATTGTTTAATTCAATCAAAAATTTAATCAATACAAACAAATGATTGCTAAGCTGAGCTAGTCCCACGTCAACTTTGCGGTTATATCATAGCTATAACCCACCCATTTTTTAATTTCATTAAAAACATGACAAAAAAACATTTTTATAAAACATTTGGCCAATTATTTCGAAAACCAGTATATTGAACTGTAAGAAACTGCTTTTAAGTTTTGGAAAACATGTGTTTCCAAAGAAACAATTGAAGTTTTCCTTAACATGTTCGTCTTACCCCCATCTTCCCCATGACTTTATATGGCTCTGTTATCAAGTTCCATGCATATCGATCGAGATTTATTGATTTATAAGTAAAAAATTATAGGAGGTTGTGTTCAAGACACGACCGCATTGTTGACGTAGAACTACGCTGTGGTTTAATTCAAGTCGCTTGTTTATAAGTGCAGATATTATTTTAAAATGTCATAAAAATTTTGAAATAACCATTCCACCAGTTTGGTCACCCTGAAATGTTTTTTTTATTGTAAAATCATTTGACGATAATTATTTGATGATTCATTCTTGTGCTCGCAGAACAATACATGGTTGAGATAAGCACAGCTGTCATCCTTACTGGAGAAAGTTTTGCTAATGGCGAGCGAAACCAAATCACATACAAAATTCCAGAAAGACATATACTTTCTTGGCGACATAATAAACGAAATAAATTCTATCTGTTAATCTCCATAACTTTCAAAATAGTAGCACTGCTTCATTATGATCAAGTTAGCGCAAATGCAATCCTAGTTGAAGCAGTTTTGCGACTGGCACGCGAGCCCAAATAAATTAATAACTTAATATAACTTATTGAATAACTTGGTATTCCTCAAATAATTTATTTGCACAACCTTCACACCTGCTTCGCCATAGCGTCAGTTCAATGCATTGAAGACAGAAAACAAACAATGTCGACTGCTTGGAAAAAGGCTGAATATTTGCCTCAGCAGAGATTCATTACTAATACCCTAGCGTAAATATTTCCCTCCCGCTATATCCCCTCCTTGTGTATATTCATCATTACGACTGCATAATTTGCAACACCAAACAACCGCCAATCATAGCATAAAATAATTAGGCGATTGTTGCATCGTTACAGGGCCAATGCACACGGGAGCAGATACAAATGGGGTTCAGCGTAGCGAAGATGCACTATTTTTACGTACGGGTCATGAAGCACGCAAGTACGCACACAAATATCCATATACAGCCATTCCATGCCAAACCGATATAGCGGTTCTCAGATTTTCGTCAAAAGTGGTAGTTTTGTTCTTTATCGCAAATTATTAGACCCGTTTTTTTTGTTAGGGTGACCATTCCCATTTTAGGGTGGTCCGAAAAATCCATTTTTTCCGCATTTTTGCCAAAAATGACTTTTTTCCAAAATTTATAACTTTCGAACTACTGGAACAATTCAGGCATTCGACACATTAAATTTAAGGCAATTAGCTGGTCGTTTTTTGGAAAAATACTACAGTTGCAGAAAATTTGAATTCCGTTTTCGTTATTATTGTTTGAATTCGTTTTTTATAGCTTTCATGGCCTCGGGACCAAGGGCGCTATATTTTTTATATTTTTTCTGGAAAGCTGAGGATTTTTCACTTAATATATTTCGAAACCAGAAAGGCGTTTTTATTCGTTTTTGAGTTATGATTTTTCAAAGTTAACCGATGGTCCGAAACATCATTTTTTTCCCTTTTTTCCACTACAAAAAATCATAACTTTTGATCTACTAAACCGATTCAGATGATCGACATATCGAATTAAAGCCAATGAGCTAGTATTGTCTAAAAAAATATTACACTCTGATTAAAAAATAGATTTTGTTTTCGTTATTATTGATTATATTTGTTTTTTTTTATAGCTTACATCGTTTCGGGACCAAGAGCGTCATATTTTTTTTTTAATATTTTTTCCAGAAAGCACAGGTATTTTCACATAATATAGTTTTTGTTCAATATTTCTATGCGACTAGACTGGATGTATGTGGCTATAATCCAATTAATTGGCAAGTGTGTTAATTATTCAAAACAAAAAGCTAGCTAGTAGGCTTTAATTTGATATGTCGATCATCTGAATCGGTCCAGTAGTTCAAAAGTAATATATTTTTGAAAAAAGTCATTTTTGGGAAAAAAAAGGGAAAAATAGGGTTTGAACCATCGGGTAACTTTGAAAAATCATAACTCAAAAACGAAAAAAACGCCTCCCTGGTTTCGAGATATGTTATGTGAAAAATCCTCAACTTTTTATAAAAAATATAAAAAAATATAGCACCCATGGTCCCGATAGCATGAAAACTATAAAAAACAAATACAATCAATAATGACAAAACCAAAACCTGATTTTTTTGCAAACGTAGTATTTTTCCGAGAATGACTAGCTAATTAGCTTTAATTTGATATATCGACCGTCTAAATCGGTTCAGTAGTTCATAAGTTATGATTTTTTTAAAAATGTCATTTTTGGAAAAAGGGGATATTTCGAATGACCCTAAAATAAAATTGGGCACCCTAACAAAAACCCGTGCACCCGTGGCCGAGTGGTTAGCGTCTCACATTATCATGCCGGGTGTTCGGGTTCGATTCCCGTTCTGGCCGGAGGATTTTTCGTCAAAGAAACTTCCTCCGACTTGCACTGTGGTCACGCGTATTCTAGAGCTTGCCCCTCGGAATACATTCAAGGCGTGTTATTTGGCTTAAGAGATCTCAACTAAGTATTAATGAATGACGCTAGTTAATGCATATGTTGAGACGGCAAAAGTTCCACAGGGAACGTTAACGCCATTCAAGAAGAAGAAGACCCTAACAAAAAAAAATGAAAAAATACGGGTTTAATAGTTTTCGATAAAGAACGAAACTACCACTTTTTACGAAATCTGAGAACTACTCTATCGGTTTGACATGGAATGGCTGTATATCGATGGACCAAAGCAACCAAATATACACACAATTATCTCCGTTTTGCGCTCTTCTCATCGGTAGCCCTCGTTGTTAATATTGCCGGTCTAGATCAGCTTAGCTGACATCTTCTGTGGAGAGAGTTTTGCTACCGTAATGCGAAACCAAATCGCAGAAAAAATTTCAGAACATTTATTTTCTTGGTGTTATACTCTAGGGAAATATTCCCCTTCGTTTTTCTTCTTTTCCTTTGTTCACGGAGACTTTACATCCTACGATTTCCCCTTCGTTGCTGGTCGATAAGTTGCTCGTTATTGGCGATCTAACGCAAAACGTAAACGATCGGTGAGACATCTGGATTTTGTTTTTGAACTAAGAAAATGATGCATATGTAACCTAAAACTCAAAAAACAAATCACGTATATTTTACTTCCGGGCTTTCCAAGGTAGTTCTCACATGCAGGAATCGTGCATTTTTCTACTTGTGTTTGATTGTGCCCTCGAATTTCCTTCTTTAATTCAACCATTGTCAATATTTTTATAGTTTTCACTACTGAAGGAGGTAAATAAATAACATGTTATATATAAAATTGTGCAGAATTAAATTTCTTACAAACTCATCGCAATCAAATATTCTTTTATGATTATAACATTGTAATTTGTGGAAAGAACTACAAACCTTCCATAAGCTCACATGGCAAAATTTAAAACCATCATCACTTTCATCGCAGCGCCGCCTAGGTGTAGATTTGTACGTTAGATCGCCAATTGACAGCTCTGTTCGGAAAAGCACACAAATGGACAGAACAAATGAATGGGGAAATGGGAATGCTTCCAATTTTCATCAATTCAAACCATATACAGACTATGGGATTGTAATGTATAGCATATCAAACAAATCTTAGATTTAGGAATTTCCGATTCGTTTGGTATGTAAATCGCCACAATCCGCTCGCGGCAAAAATAGTTATTAACGTTAACTTTATTTCATAAAAACGTGACTTGTTTCCTGATTTGGCACCCTTAATGAAAGACGTAGTTCTACGTCAAAAAATGAATGCTACTGCCTCAGTATGAGAGCTCAGCTTCTTCTCAGATGACACTAACGTTCATAGAGGATCTTCGTAGTTTTGCTTGTTTTTGCTACATTTGAGATAAAAGGACTTCTTCTAAGTAATCAACATTTTTCATTTCTAACTATCCTATCGCACCCCAATTGCACCATCTGAATCTCTGACTAGACGGCATCATCAAAAGAGTAGCCAAGAATCGTTATAAAAGAGAAAAACATCCAATCCTCACCGCCACCTCCCTCCCCATCAGTCGCGTCCGCAGTGTGGTTCTCTTGCCGAGATTAAGGCTGCCTCCTGGCAATGCTTAGAGAACGATGAAAAACATAACTCAGTAGGAAGGACATTGGCTGGAAACGGGCCAAAAAAAGTTACTGATTTATACCCAGTGCACTACAAATAGTATCAAATTGAAAAAGTGGATTACAATTTGGATACATCGTGCGGAGCCGGTGACGGTGTATGTATGTATGTAGTTATTACGGGAGTTTGGCAGTGATAATGGAATTTTCGCGCATTTTTCATCGGAGAGTTCGCCATTCCGCCGTGAGAACGGAACTGGGGAAATGAATCAGGAAGCGAACGTAACGGAAATTGGAAAAATGTTTTCAAATTCTAGTCAATCAGCTCGGTACAAAAAGTTAAGGTGGTAAGTTGGTCTATTGAATTTTTCCAATATTGGGATTAGATTCATACACATTCATGGCACTGATTCCATCTATTGGTGTAATGTTGACTTTCCGATATTTGACTATGAGATGTGATTCGTAATGAATACAGGTTTGACTCGATCGTGTTAAATATTATTGACACTATAATTCCTCTGGACAATCAATGTTTTTCAAACATTTTTCCCCTAATTTTTTTATCAGTTTTTCAGTTTGGAAAGATTTGTTATATTTGAATGGTTCTTGGAAAGTGAAGTGAGTTCTTTTAAAGCTTTGTTTAGGTAACATCGGGCTGCAAAAAACAGCTTTCATCGACAAACACTGCAAACTCCCAGCCACGTGGTCAGCGGATGCAAGCGAATGTAGTGTAGGAGCGTAGAAAACGATTTAATTTGATGTTTTATGCTTACGCGGTCTACGAAGAGAAAAGAAAATCAAAAATTTTCTAACAATTTTAGGACAATGTTTATTAAGGCGTTGGTAGCTGGCCCTCTAAAAATTTGTACCTCGCTGGCGGAACATTTAAATCGGAAGCTATAACGCAGATTGAGTTGAAATTTGACTATTTATTTTGTTGAAGATTTTTCTATTTTTGTAATAAAAAAACATCATGCTCACATAAAATCGGAAAACCAAAATATCGAAAAAGAATAAGGGTCTGAGCCTAGTTTTTTCGAGTTTTTGCATCTGTTCAGAAATCCGTGAATCCACCTCATTCAATACTTCGAATAGTGGCCCTGGTAAAACAGTTAGTGATGTGAACTGAATTTCAAACGGGTTGTAAGAATTGTAGTGGAGGGAAGAACCCGGAAACATTAATTATTGATGCTTTCTATTTTCAAACTGTTGAAAAAAAAAATCAGATAGATTTTCCAATATTGAAACGTAAAACTCGATATTCGTCGGTTTTCTTATATCGATGTTCATGAATTCTTCTATATAAATAAAAATGTAAGGCCAAATGTGTTGGTAAGCGCGAATCCCGAAGAAGGAATCGTCCGATTCGAGCCATCTTTATTTTGATGTATTCGTCTCTGTCCGTAGATCAATGTTATGGAAAGAAAAATCGGTAAGTTTTCGGAAAATTCTGAAGGAAGGTCGGAAAATTTGGAAAATTGATTTCTCATATGTTTTACATTTACATAATGATAAGCGTTGTCGGTCCATTCAATGTTTGCGCTATCGAAAGCGATCTTTGTTTGAAAGTGGAAATGGATTTCAGGTGAAATAGCGTACTCCTACATTTTTTATCTTCTATATCTATATAAATGAAAATTTAAGGCCAAATGTGTTGGTAAGCGCGGAATCGTCCGATTTGAGCCATTTGATTTTATTACCTATCCGGTACAAAATATGTGTGGGTGTGTGTCGGTGTCTGGTGTGGTTTTCCGCTGGACTCCTAGTCGCCGGCTGAATACGCTGGATACAACGCTACTCGCTGGGTGTTCCGGGGTTATGATGAAGATTGCTTCCTAAACCCTAAATCAACGGGTCTTGATCGGATAGAGAATGGAAATTATTTTCCACTTTGAGCCTCTTAAAAAATTCTAATCAAAGACAGATCCGACAAATACCTGATTCTATCAGCTACCACTGGTTCTCAAGGATTTATGTGTCACAGACAACAATTTAATAAATTGAGAGAATATACAACTTTTTCTCTATGTGTATTTTATGAGTGCTCAGTCGTTGGTCAGGAAATGATCCATCATTTCAGCGATCATTTCATCTGCCTTATTCTGTCTTCACTCTCTTGATGCTTCGATTCTTCTGCTTCAATCTCCATCCTTTCCTCTATATATTCATTACTATCCATCTCTAACCCCATCTCTACTTCCGTTGCATCCTCTACGTTCTCTCATTCCAGCTTCTATGTGAATGTTTACATTAGGGTGCCAATGAATGTATGGGAAAAAATCGACCCTAAAATTTCAAAAAGACAATTTCAAACAATTCAAACAAAATGTTTACCACCTCGAAAAAACACCCTATGCCAAATATCAGCTCAATCGGACTTAAGGGAGAGTGGCGCAAGGCGGTCAAAGTTTGAGTTTTTTGAAAATCGAAATCGGGGTTTTCGAGAAAAAAAATTGATGCCAAATGTCTTAAAATTGCATGGAACGTCGAGATCTAGTGTCATCTCGAAAAAAAATATTTTTATCAAAAATCGTCACAGAGTGCCGTTTGGTTAGTTTTTTTTTTCAGAGTACGAGACGAATCATATGGTTTTAAATGCTAATAAAAATAATTATCTCCATTTTTCATTCGGAACTTGTAGCGAAATGTTGATTTGTACGATAATATACCCTATGCAAAATATTAGCTCATTCGAACTTCATTAATTAGTGTTGCAGACGTTAAAATTTAAGTTTTTTGAAAACCGAAAAATCACCGGAAGTCGGGGTTTTCAAACATTTTTTTATGCCAAATATCTTAAAATTGCATAACACATCGAGATTTACAGTTATATCCAAAAAAAATTTGTTAAAAATTGACTTTTCAGACGGAAAAACGACCAAATGCCAAAAAAAATATATTTTTTACAAATTTTTTTTTCGAGATAGCAGATGTGTCATGCAATTTTAAGACATTTCACACCAACAATTTTTTTTTCATAACCCCGATTTTCGGTGATCTTTCGTTTTTCAAAAAAAAACTAAAATTTTTACGTCCCAGAGTGGCGATTTTTGACAAAAAAAATTTTTCGAGATGACACTAGATCTCGACGTTTCATGCAATTTTAAGACATTTGGCATCAATTTTTTTTTTTCAAAAATCCCCATTTCCTTTAGGGGGGAGGGTGATTTTTCGATTTTCAAAAAACTCGAACTGTGACCGCTTTGCGCCACTCTCCCTTAAGTCCGATTGAGCTTATATTTGGCATAGGGTGTTTTTTCGAGGTGGTGAACATTTTTTATGAGGTAACTTTTTGAAATTAGAGATGACCATTTTCATTGGCACCCTAGTGTACATGTTACTCAACCTAATCCCTAACAATTGTGTAAGTATTTTATGGCATATTTTCTTACACACTAAATGTATTATAGTAAAGCGCTACAAACAAACATCATTGACGAAACAAACGGAAACACAGTTAATGTGAGAGCATGATTGTATTCTTCGCTGGGTGTTGTCGTTGAATACATTTTTTGTTAGTAGTGGCAATTCAGTGCATTTAAGCAACTTTACATACTTGAAATATCTGTAAAATACCTAGACGACTTTTTGTACAGGGCCTTTTTTCATTAGTTTTTATAAAAACTGCTAACTCGAAATCTATAACATTTTCGTCAAAGAATGGAATGTATGAAATTTTTGGAATTTTAACTATCAAACATTATTTTTAAAAAAATGGGTGGGTTATATATATGATATAACCGCAAGGCTGACGTGGGACTACCTTAGCTTAGCAATCATTCTTTTGTATTGATTTAATTCTTGTATGTATTCGTCTCTGCCCGTAGATTAATGTTATGAAGAGAAAAATCGGAAAATTTTCGAACAACTTTGAAGGAAGGTCGGAAAATTCGGAAAATAGATTTCTCATATGTTTTAAAATTACATCATGATATGCGTTGTCGGTCCATTCGATGTTTGCGCTATTGAAATTGATCTTTGTTTGAAAGTGAAAATAGATTTTCAGGTGCAATAACACACTTCTATATCTTCTATCTTCTGTATTTATAGAAATATAAAAAAGGAAGGCCAAATGTTTTGCTAATCGCAAAATCCGAAGAAGGAAAGCATAATTTTGAGCCGTCTTCATTTTGTTGTATTTTTTTATTCTGCCCATAGAACAATGTTATGATGAGAAAAAGTTTAGAAATTTGTTCTAAAGAATTCATATCAAAACAATAATTTTGGACGGGACGAAGTTCGCCGGATCAGCTAGTAGAACATAAATCCACTGGTGATTAGTACCTTTAAGAACCTCGGTGGCTCCATTGGTTAGAAATTGTGTATATTTCATCAGTCCAACTGAAACCACCGGAATCACCGGGGAAGACTTTGTTCACATTAATTCACAAAATAATGATTTCTTTTCGGTTTTCCTCTTTCATTTTCAGAACCATGCCAAAAGAGGTAGACTACCGCACGTTGATAGCCCGAGGTAGCCCGTTGGGAGCATCGCACAGCTTCAAGATACCCTCACGTAGAGCGCGATTCAAACTAGCACTGGTTCTAACCGGTGTACTACTTGTATTTTTGTACAGCATCAGTCTACCGTCATGGATCTACGGTGGAGGAACGGGGAATCCCTACTGGGAGGAAGCCTATCTGACGAAGGATGAGGAACAGCACTTCAACTACAACAGCTCTTATTTCGTTAATACGCCAGGCTGTAAGATGCCCAGTCTGCCTATCATGGACGAAAACATCCAGAAGTTTGTTCAGAAGGTTGACCCTCTCAACTGTACTCCGGCGTTGATCCAAAGCGATGCCACTTCCATTTGGTTTCAGTTGAACGAGGACGACGTTGAGAGATACTACAATCTGACAAATGCCAGCATGATCGAGTGCTGCTATAGGCCGTTCGAGCGCAAGTCGAACAACGGTGTTCGAATCGTTGGACAGGAGAATTGTTTCGAATATGGCGAACGGATGGAAATAAGCTGTGAATTCATAGCGGTCATCTGTACGCATCCCAGTAGGCAGAATGTTATATTCTACCGGGATTACTTTGCATTTGTTGCGTTGAAACCAGCGGTTGAAGAACGATGTGAAAAGACAAGAAATGATCTGAAGTCTAAAAACTTGATAAACGACGATAAACTTAGTGTTATGATCCTGGGTATAGATAGTGTTTCACGATTGAACTTTCACCGACAGATGCGACAAACCGCAGAGTTTGTGATCGATCGACTGAAAGGTAATACTATGAATAATCAATTAACACTTTTTCATAGAATCTCTTGTTTCTTTCAGCTGTTGAGATGTTCGGTTACAACAAAGTGGGTGACAATACTTACCCTAATTTGGTACCAGTGTTAACAGGACTGGACGTAGAAGAACTGTCAGCTGTCTGTCTTCCAAACTCGAACAGTACCTTCGACTTGTGTCCCTTCATATGGCACACATTTGCGGATGCTGGTTATCGCACCTTCTACTCGGAGGACTCTAGCACTCTGGAGACTTTCAACTACCTGAAGAAGGGCTTCCACGAACAACCCACAGATTACTATCTGAGGAGTTTCTATCGACAAGCAGATTCGTCGATCGGGTATAATAAAAAGGTGAACGCTAAGCTTTGTCTTGGGGGCAGAAATCCAACCCAGATATTGGTAGAATATGCTAAGAAAATAGTAACGGTAATGAAGGATCGACTTAGCTTTTCGCTGCTTTGGGCCTGTACGATGACCCACGATTTGCTG
Organism: Toxorhynchites rutilus septentrionalis; assembly: GCF_029784135.1. Lineage (NCBI taxonomy): Eukaryota > Metazoa > Arthropoda > Insecta > Diptera > Culicidae > Toxorhynchites > Toxorhynchites rutilus. Next base: position 103,526,632 of record NC_073746.1, read on the forward strand.
AACTATCCCGTATTAATCGATAAAGATTATAAAGATTTGTTGGCCCATATGGAACAGCAAGGATTCTTTGAGAAAACAGCCGTTGTATTACTGAGTGACCATGGGATACGCTGGGGAAGTTATCGTAACACATATCAGGGAATGATGGAAGAACGACAACCATTTCTGTACATTATTCTTCCTGTGTGGTTCCAGCAGAAGTATCCAACGGCCTACCGTAATCTACGCAAGAATAGACTACAGCTGACGTCTCATTTCGATCTTTACGAAACGCTCAAAGATCTGGCCGATTTATCCTCACTGACCCCAACCAGCATCAAGAAGCGATCTTTCGAGTTGCTGGAAACGAAGCCCGTTCCCCGAGGGATAAGTCTGTTTTTACCGATCTCCCCGACACGCTCCTGTGAAGACGCCGGGATTGCCTCACACTGGTGCACCTGCCACAATCACCGACCAATCGCTACGAACGATTATCGGGTGGTGGCGGTCACACGCTACACCGTGGACAGTTTGAATCAAATGCTGAAGAAACACCCCCAGTGCAGTGTTCTCCATTTGTACACGATCGAGGATGCCAGTCTGGGTGTATCGACGGAGGAAATAATTTCCAAAAAGCCGGTCAACCAGTTTAGTGACATAAGTGTGCGGTTCGTGACGAAACCGGGTGGGGCGGAGTTCGAAGCGACCGTTAGAATCGATTCCTTCAATCAGAGCACACTTACTGGTAGTGTCAGCAGGACGAATCTCTACGGTAAACAGAGTTACTGTGTGGATGATTATCGGATGAAGTTGTATTGTTTTTGTACTCGATAGTTCTGGTGACAACAAGAGGAAGTGTTGCGGCAAATCGTATTTTCGTGATGTAGTAGGTAGTATTTGGAGTGGTGGATTAGAGTATACACGTTTCAATCGGTTTGTCAAAAAAACTTCTAACAATAAAATGCCCGAAGGTGGTTCCGGTGTGTTTGCTTCCATTGAAACGGAGAATACGTTTAATCGGAGATACCAACGATTTTTGAATAAGTCTGTTAATTAATTCATTTGGATAAACTTTTCGTTTATGTTAATTAGAAGTCAATAAACTTTTGTAATAATTAAATGAACATTTGTACTGTATATAATTCACTGAGAATATTGATTATATCACTCAACATCGGAGGTACACAAATGCTATTTGTGGATTAGGCGAAATGCCTAGACTCTAGAGAGACTGCCTTTGTTTAAGGGTTAACAGTTTCTATTGTGATATTCCAATATCAAATGGTGTATTGTTGTATGGTTGTATTGTGTACCATTTTTGGGAAAAATACTTCGAGATAATTTTTTTTTTATTTGGATTTTCGTAATGTAAATTTGTTTCTCTAAATCTTTTCGGATTTAATATCAACAAATGATTTGTTTTCTGAAGATGGAGAATGTGCAAGTAGAAATCATTCGGTTCTTTCGATGAAAAAGACCCCTCTATTTCCAGGAGAACCTTAAATTATTTCAACTTGAAGAAACCCCCGAAATCTCTCAGGTAAATTGTAGATTACTCCCAACTAACAATTCCCCATCAGTGTGATGATTTTGTGATAGTTTCATTCAGCTCATGGCTTTTTATTTCTTTATTTTGGCTTAACGTCTTTACAACATGGCCTGATTTACAAATCTTCTCCAATTATCTCTGTTTGTGGCTATCTTTCTCCAATTCCGCGGCACCCTGTGTTCATCAGGTCCTGTTTCACTAGGTTTGCTGCGCTCCTCGTCGTTTCGTACCAGTCGGATTCCCGATGAACACCATTTTTGCAGGATAGTTGTATAGTTGTCCGACATTCTTGCAACATGTCCTGCCCAACGTATTGTTCCAGCTTTGATCACTTTCTGGATATTGGGTTCGCCGGTGAGTTGCGTGAGCTCGTGGTTCATCTTTCGCCTCCATACGCCGTCCTCCTGCACAACGCCGAAGATGGTTCTTAACACCCGTTGTTCAAAGGCTCCGAATGCTCGCAGGTCCTCTTCGAGTATTGGTCACGTTTCGTGTCCGTAGAGTACAACCGGTCTATTGAGGGTTTTGTACAGAGAACATTTCGCATGATTGCTAAGTCTGTTTGACCTTAAGTGTCTGTGGAGACCATAGTAGGTACAACTCCAAATTCTTCCAATTTATTTTATCAAATTTCTATGAATAGAATTAAATTTTTAGCTCCTTGGCAGACGCTTTTTAGAGTGTTTCACAGCTACAACGAGAAACGTTCAGAAACTGATTTTTTTGATTTAGGATTACGTTTTTGATTTCTATTCCGGGGTGTAAAATCAAAATTTCGAAAACGAAAGCGTTACACCGGAGACCGAGATTTTGAGCGTTAATAGCTGCTAAACAACTGAACGAAATGGTATGATAAACACTTCATTCGAAAGAGAAAATGTCTACGCGTTATATACTTGTTACTTTTTGATAAAAATACTTGTTTCAATAGCCTTAACATTGCTTTCAAAACAGGCTATTGAAATCACCAAGCGGTATATAAGCGAGCGTCGCTCGGAAATTCACTCAGTTATGATTGAACAGCGATTGGAGCATGTTGTCGCTGTTGTGGTGAAGCTAACTTCGTTCATCATAAAAGAGCTGATGAACGGTGTCACCAAGGTCTAGAGGCGAATGAACTACAAGTTTAAAGCCTCTCAAAAAACAAAGAATGGACTGGAATGTCACCAAGAGCCTGGAGAGTGATGCCACTGAGAAGGCGACCAAGAGAATATCAGCATCGTAAAGCGGTTCCGCTTGAGACGTCGGAGCAGCCGCCACACACACCCATACACGCGCGAAACTCTTTTCGTTCGATTTCCATCCAGCATCCAGAAGATTCCGGAAATATATCATCTTTGCTGAAAAATAATCTACCAGTTCCCCTTGGAATTGAAAATTACATTCAAGCGCAAGAGTTTATTTTAATGTTTTCTATCCATATAACACTGCGACCAAATGCATTTGGTTTTCTGATTTTTCAATCAAGTGCGATTAACGTAAGACCACGTCTTTCGGCAATTTATTAGAGGTGCAATTAATCTTAAGAAGGAATTCCCGCTCTACGCGCACTGGAAAACGATGTTTACTCAACAATTCCTCAAACGAGGAATGGGTGTTGTGAGAAAGGATGAGCAAACGCAAAAATTATGTAGACTTATTTGATGCGACAAATATTTTGTCTATTGGAAATGGAATACAAATCATATCACAATACAAGCAATGTATTATGTATTATACAACTTTTGTGTGATTGCTTCTTTTGTTGAACATTGTGCCTCCAACGAAACGCTCTCGTTTTCGAAGTCCCCCAAATATTCATTTATTCATTCATTCAGAATTGATTCAGATCCAACTAAAAACAAATGTTCACTAAATCAACGATAGTCCTACGTCACCCTTGCGGTTATGCTACAGATATAACCCACTTCCTGTTTTTTGAAGAGGCAACACTGGTTACGGTTGAAATGATCTCGGGAACGTGTAGATTGTGGTTTTTTGTTTCAAGAACAACTGTCAGTATTGTACCTACACTCGTTTACAGCGGATGATTATATGTGTTTTGATATCGTGTTGGTTTTCGCCTCCGAAGTTTTCGCTTTGTGTGACGCGACGCTAAAAAATGAACAACGTTGTGCGATGAAATTTTGCCATCTCTTGAGCAAATCCGCGCCAGAAACGGTCGATATGATAAAAGAGGCTTATGGTGGGCTTTTTATGAGCCAAAGAACAATTTTTCGATGGTACTCAAGCTTCAAAAATGGTCGAGAATCGGGTGAACTGATTCCTCACGAAGGAAGGCCCAGAACCTCCTGTACTGAGGTCAATATCAACACGATATGAATTATTGTGCAAGAAGATAGGTCTATTAGTGTAGAACGAATAGCCGAGATCATGAATATATCCGTTCGACACACAATATCCTAGCGAACGAATTGAAACTGGGACATGTGTGCGCAAAATGGGTACCGCATTTCCTCACTAGGAGCTGTCCACATACCATGTGGACAGAAAAAGTACGCTTTTAGACTCCCCCCCTCCCCCTCCGTGGACAAGCGTGGACATCGACTACCCTTCCCCTGTTGTCCACGTGGACATTCTTCCATATATTGTAATTGCAAAAAAGGAAATAATTGCATTGTGCCTATATTCAATTTTAAATTAGTGTTATGTTATATTTGGCGTTTTTCAATGATAAAAAAATTATTCAAGAGAAAAACATGTACTTTTTTGGTGAACAAATGAATAGAAACAAAAATAATGATTTTTTTCGTCTCCGCAAATCACATATTCAAAAAATGAAGTAGGCAACAGTTCGAAAACTCCTTAACTGTACTTCATCCAGCTACAGTATCTCAAATCAACTGTTGTTGTCAACGCAATACGAAACTTTCATCGTTTGGAGAATTTACAGAGGACGCGTTCCATTCCATAAATCGACTAAGACTACATCAGCGCCTTGAAAATATGTGTTATTAACAAATTCCCAGCGACCATTCTGCTTTTACTTCCAGAGTGCTCGTTAGGCAAAATTACACTAGACAATTCTCGTCTGAGGCAGTGCATTTTTCATTCGATGCAACGCAAACTGCTTTACTTTCTGATTATAATATTAAATCAAATAACCTTTTTTGAAAAAAAAAATAATGCAAATGGGCTTAATTAGTAACGGTTGTTTTTTATTCTTTGATTCCTTCATTAACATTGCCCGAAAAGTTATCTGTATCGCGCTTCAGTTTGTTCCAAATTCTATTTATGTAGTATTTCTTATACCACTTCCTACCAATATATTTGAGAGTTTGAAAATATGTGAAATCGTTGGCTTCAGGAAACGCTCTGTTAATTGTATTAATTTTTATGAATTGTATTGTATTGTATTGTATGATGAGTTAAAATTACTAAAACCAAAAATTCGTTCTTTTTCATCCCATTTGTTCGAATGCGTATGGAAATCTATTTAATGATTTGTGTAATAATCCCATTATGATAACTGCCCAAACTACTACTTGTTCAAAACGCTTTTCGAGAACATTCCAGAGAATCAACGTCAAATACATATCTGCTTTTCTAATGGTTTTAACGTAGAGATTGTTTCCATAGCAAAAATAAAAACTGAAATTAGAAACATTTCTTCCGTGACTTCAAAGGACAGTACAACAGTAAAACTGCACAATCAGGCGAATATTTTTACAATTAAGCATGACATAACATCTGGATAAACTTATTTGACAATAAAATCACTCGCCTGCAGATAATCTCCGAGAAACGAGTGTCTATCGAAAAGAGTTTTTCTGAAGACTTCGGCAATCGTTTAGTGCAATTGAATGTTGTTTTATTTGAAGCTAATCGAGGTACTATTTAAAAAAATGTGTCGAAAGCATTGAAATGAAGAAACAGCCAATGGATTTAGGTATACTTCCTTACTAAACTTTGACTGTAAGATATTAGTTCATATATTGAAGCGAAAATTAGAACAAAGAAAACAATATTTTGAATTTTTTATTCCATAAAGTGTATTGATAGGAGATTCCTCTTGGCTGTGGTGCAGAATATGTAATCTAATCCCGGATTCAAAGCCCCTCTGGAAAAAAAACACGAATGTCGAAATAACATGTGCTTATTAACGGAAATTTCATTTGTAACATCACAATCTTTCGATCGGCAGGACAAAATGATCCTTAAAAAACTGATCCTGGTGCTGAGCATACCTAACGCAGCTGTTTCAATGTGTCATTAACGTCAAATAACGTCGCAAAATGGATGCTAAAAATTCGAGAAATATTTGGGAACGAGGGTACAACCCATCAGAAAAGGTGGACTGAATCTGCTTCTTTTAGTACAGAGTTCTGCATATGAACTCTGTTTTTGAGCTGGTATTATCAAAATTTGGATCGCACTCGTTTCGCTAAGTTCTTCTCAAATTTTTTGGAAAATCCCATAATATTCCGGTCATTTTATCATATTATTAACATCCCACATATACTCTGTAGATACAAATGTATCAGCAGTTCGCTATGTTAAATTTACTCTCACGTAGACCTGAATTTAGAACACATGGTTCAGTTTATACTCAAATATGACGTAGCTAAGAAGTTGAAAACAAAGATCCTCCACTACCAATGGAAGCTTGATCACTCAATGTTTATGTGACTTCCATGCAGAATACATGTTTCAGTGAAGAAGTTCAATGATATGGGAGAATATTCGACATAACCATTTTATGGATAAATATAGAGTAAATACCCAAAATAGGCGGAAAATGCAGAAATGATATCATTTATTTGAACAGATCTGAATGTATTCAAAAAAATCTGTTTAACGTGTCCACGTGGACATTATCTGTATCCCCACCCCCCTCACCGTGGACAAGCGTGGACATTTTCGTACCCCCTACCCCCCCTAAAGTTGTCCACGTGGTATGTGGACAGCCCCCTATCGAAACGACATTCAAGTTATGCCACACCTTCTTTACTTCCCTGATTTGGCTTCCTGAGATTATTCGTTGTTTTCTGAGCTGAAAAAACACCTTAGAGGTCGTCGATTTACCAAGAGTATATCAGTAGTAAAAGCATTGGAGGCGATTTTAAAGAAGCTCGGAGAAAAAATTCTGTTATCAGACCTTCCAAAAGTGTAAAACTCGCTAGGAATCGTGTATTTTATCGGAAGGGAAGTTCTTTGAAAGCCTGTTATCGAATGTTTTGAATAAATTCATTTTTCGATTTTTGGCGATATTACTGACAGATGTTTCTGAATGTTTTTCGTAGATATAAATTGTTCAGCTTTTGATGAGCTTTGGAAAGAAATATCTATCAAATGTAAATGTAATGTCAAGCAGTCGATTATGAACTTAAAAACACTTGCCGCAAATGCTCATTTCATTAGTTCGTCATGTGCTGTACAAAGTTGCTTTGAAGTTGAAGAAACGTTGAACAAAAGCTACAGTTTGGTCTAAATAATCTTTTATACAACATATAGTCCAACATATCGTCTTATTAAGCACTCAATGCTATCATTCGTTTCATTACGATGCTGTCATTAGTTTTATAACAGCTAATGATTGTTTGTTGAGCTTTCTAGCAGAGCTTTTTCACTATGTCTAACAGGACTATATGCGGTGTAAAATGAAAATCTGGACATTGAACCTGTAGAAGATAATAAAAGATTCCGAACGCTTCTAACACGACCATTCCTAATAGATTGTGAAGCTGTTTGCACGAATCCATTGGAAATATTTCTACGCATCTATCACAAAAAAAAATTAAGTTAGATAATGTATATATTACTAAATTCCGGACATTTTTTCAGAAACTCATGCTGTGGATAATGGCGATGCAATCGATATCATATTGAGTTTGTTGATATCATTGATTATGCAGGGGATACCGTTTTGCCGTTACTTAAAAATGTAACTTAAAACACTTAGGGGAAAAGCGGTTAAAATGAACACCCTAAGGAATATGCCCATTTACTGCGTCCACACACTGCTACAGTTTCCGTTCTTCGAAGAATATTATAGCTTAACTAACTGTTGTTCAAGATATCAAACGGTTTTTATTATAAAAAATAAAAATAGTACATTTTTCATTAAAAGAAAATAAGATGTAAAATCGAGCATTTTTTTATCGTGCGGTTAAAATGATCACATGTTGGTGGTAAAATGAACAGTTACACATATCATGCTAAATGGGATAGATTTATGCATTGTTCCTTATCTAAATTTGTTTAAATCATTATTGAAATAGTAGATACATGTATGAATCAAGCTGAGCTTATTCACCTAGAGTAGTAATTAGAATTTACTCATACGTGCGAAAAAGTAGTAAGAAACACATAACGCTTCACATATTGAGGTTTGGTTTTGGTCGAGGTTGCTTATTTTTTCAGGGTCAAAGCTACAAAATGAACCCCTAGAAAAGCAACATTTGGTGAGCTAGATCAGCTTTGGAAAACATGACATTGTCAGTCGTTATCCACTAAGTGGTGCGGACTCAATCCACTTCATTTTCAAGCAAATTCATGCATGTTTTCAAGCGATTTCTTGCAATAAATTCTCAGACCACCGGAGATGCCAGATTTACAAATATGTTTGTAAATTTACAGACATATCCGTAAAACATTCATCACATCTATTCATCACATTAAAAATATTTGACTCACCATATGACATTTTTCCATAGTTTCAATACAGAAAAGTTATTATATTTAGTATATATCAATACACATGACGTTAGACCAGCAGTCCTTCTGGTTGGCCCATCTGGTGTGTATGAACTTTTGCCTTGACATCATTGCAGACAAAAGAGAGGATACGGTTATTCACAATTAATGAAAATTGCATTCTCTGCAGGTAAGGAAAAATCTTGAACGAAAATTGTCTCTGATAAATATTTTCTGTTCTAGATAAGATTGTTTTGCTGAAATGCAAGGAGATTTATTGAAAAATAGTTAAGTTAGGGTCAGGACTATGTCTTCTAAGTATTTAAACAACATCGAATAAAAATTTTCATTCTATTTTTAACAACTTACATTTGCTTTCGGGTCTGCTTATGACGAAATATGGGTTACTGTTCGATATTGTTACGACAGACATGGTTCATGGCCGTGTGGTGATCTAAAACTTGTATAGCCTTGCATGGCGGATGGAAAGTATACACTGCATTTTCTTATAAATTTCATCAACGACAAGACCGCAAGCCTTGGTGGATGTCGAATATATCAACGGTGAAATACTGTTTTTTATAAAAATTAACAACGCGTATGTATGTGTATGTATGTATGTGTAGATCGTTGAAACATTTAAACACATTACAGGACATAAGTTATTAAGTGGTCCGAAAAATATTTTTTTTCCACTTTTTCCCAAAAATGACAAATGAAAATTAATAACTTTTGAATCACTGAATCGATTTAGATGATCGACATATAAAATTGACCTAGCCTTTTATTAAAAAATATTTAACTTGCGAAAAAAATAATTATATTTTAGTAATTATTGATTGTAGTCGTTTTTTATTTTTTTATGACTTTCGACTAGAGGGCGCTATATTTTTTTATACTTTTTCTTGAAAGCTGAGGATTTTTTACACAACATATCTCGATATCAGGGTTGCTATTTTTTCGTTTTTTAGATATGATTTTAAAAAAATCATTTTTCCCCATTTGTCCAAAAATAACTTTCTGCAAAAAATCATAACATTTGAACTACTGAACCGATTTAGATGATCGATATATTAAATTGAAGCCAATAAGCAAAATTCACACTTGCGAGAAGATTGGATTCTAGTAGCATAGGTCTAGTTTAGTCACATATGAATATTGATCAAAGACTTAAAACATGTTAAATTTACAAAATTCTAACTTAAAAACGATAATTATAGCATCTCTGATATCGAGATATGTTAGGTAAATAATCCTCAGCTTTCCATAAAAAATATAAAAAAATATAGCGCTCCTATCTTTAACCGAGAAAACTATGAAAAACTAACTAAATCAATAATTACAAAAACAAAATTCAATTTTTTGCGCAAAAGTAATATTTTTTCAAAGAAAAATAACTCGTAAGCTTCAATTTGATATGTCGATGATATGAATCGGTCCAATAGTTTGAAAGTTATGACTTTTTGTAGTGGGAACAATGGGGAAACATTGTTTTTCGAACCATCGATTAGTTTTGAAAAATCATATTTCAAAAACGAAAAAAATAGCATCTCTGATATCAAGATATTTTATGTAAAAAATTCTCAGCTTTCAATCCATATTAAAAATAGGATCCATATTATATGCAAGTTAAATATTTCTCAATTAAAGCTCATTGGCTTAAATTTGATATGTCGATCATCTAAATCGGTTTAGTGGTTCGAAAGTTATAAATTTTTGATAAAAGTCATTTGGGAAAAAGTGGAAAAAAATGATTTTTGGGATCACCCTAAAATGGAAATGGGCACCCTAATGACAAATTAAAAAAATACGAGTTTAATGTTTTGCGATAAAGAACAAAATTACCACTTTTGACGAAGATCTGAGAACCACTATATTAGTTTGGCATGGAATGGCTGTATATATATACAGAATACAATCTTACGTGCATCGTGATGTACAAAGTATTAATGAATATGTGAAAATTAACGTTAAAAGACATTTCTATAGATCTGCACACTTTTACAGACTTTTCCACATTTTTAACAGACATTCACATGTTTTTACAGACTTTTTTTAAAAATCATCTGGCAGCTCTTCCTTCCACTTTTTATCGAATATTTCCAAATCGCAGGAGTAAACATTTACGTGACTCTGACTTTGTTTGTTTTTATTACGTTCGGAAAAACGTTATGACAAAGAGAGGGGACATTAAAAATACGTTGCTCAGTGAAAGGCTGAGATGCTCTTTCAGAGATGCAATGGTTAATTAAACAATTGACGGAAATATGTAGTTCGTTCATTTTATAATTTTATTTATTTTTGCCCTTGACAACAATACCTCTTTTATAGTGTTGATTATCATAAGAAAAATAACACTCCTGATCGTTGGATCTCTTTTGACATTTCAATTGGATCTTTTTTGACAGCCGTTTTGATTCAGTCCGCACTACCTAGGTTATCCAGTGGTGGCTCATTTTGCTCCAAACAACAAAGTAATTTCGGATGCGAATTAATCACTGAAACCAAACAAAATATCTGTTTACCTCTCATTGTATATGTGAACAGTTATCCAAACTGATGATTTGTCGAACATATCAGGTAGAATAATTTAAATTTCACTTGAAATTCCTTAAATACGATGCGCACAAAATTACATCAAAATGGCTACCGTGAGAGAAATTTCTGTTTTATTTATTATTTTTTACATTTGACAGTTTCATGCATAACATGCATAACAGCTTCAAATGTTCCAAGAATAGGATAATGAAGAAGTATCAATTTATTTATAGCTTAATTATCGAAGTTTGAGCACTGTTTCATTTTACCAACCCTGTTCATTTTAACCTCATTTCCCCTATACCAAATTATTCTTCAGCGTAGAAAGAATACTTGAAACCGGGAAATTTCAAGTAAAAATTCAGATTTTTCTTATTGGCGATCTAACGCAAAACGTAAACGATCGGTGAGCATCTGGATTCTGTTTTTGAACTAAGAAAATGATGGTACGGTAACCTAAAATTCAAAAACAAATCACGTATGTTTTACTTCCAGACTTTCCAAGGTAGATCTCACATGCAAGAACCATGCATTTTTCAATTTTTTTTGATGGTGCTCTCGAAGTTCCGTCTTTGATTCAACCATTGTCAATATTTATAAAATTTTCACTACTGAGAGAGATAAGAAAATAACATGTTATATATAAAAATGCGCAGAATTAAATTTCTTACAAACTCATCGCAATCAAATAATCTTTTATGATTATAACATTGTAATTTATGGAAAGAACTACAAACCTCCCATAAGCTCACATGGCAAAATATGAAACCATCATCACTTTCACCGCAGCGCCACCTAGGTGTAGATTTGTACGTTAGATCGCCAATAAGTTCAAGCGAACTTCAAACCAAAAAAAAACGAATCATCGTTGCACTCGCTGCGTCATCAGGTTGTAACTCTGATGTAACGTAAATTTTAGCACTAGTCATCTCTTAAGATGTCGGGCCTGATTGGCGATCTAACGCAAAACGTAAACGATCGGTGAGACATCTGGATTTTGTTTTTGAACTAAGAAAATGATGCTAATGTAACCTAAAACTCAAAAACAAATTACGTATATTTTACTTTCGGGCTTTCCAAGGTAGTTCTCACATGCAGGAATCGTACATTTTTCTACTTGTGTTTGATTGTGCTCTCGAATTTCCTTCTTTAATTCAACCATTGTCAACATTTTTATAGTTTTCACTACTGAAAGAGGTAAATAAATAACATGTTATAAAGGGTGTGTCACATCAAATTGCATCACGGAAAAAACGCTGTAGAAATTCGCCCAGTAGACCGATCCTTTTGAAAATTTTAGACAGTAAAATAAAAACTATTGACTTTTGGCATTTTCTTTTTATTCATACTTCGAGCCCAAGCCCGTATGCTCGCACCTTCCTCTTTACCCCGTCCATATGGTTCTGTACAACGTCAGGTTGTAGTTTTTTTTGAACAGAAATCCATTTTCTCTTGAAGTCCGCCTCTGATTTGACAACTTTTGGGTTCTTCCGGAGGGCTTGCTTCATAATCGCCCAATATTTCTCTATTGGGCGAAGCTCCGGCGCGTTGGGCGGGTTCATTTCCTTTGGCACGAAGGTGACCCCGTTGGCTTCGTACCACTCCAACACGTCCTTTGAATAGTGGCACGAAGCGAGATCCGGCCAGAAGATGGTCGGGCCCTCGTGCTGCTTCAATAGTGGTAGTAAGCGCTTCTGTAGGCACTCCTTAAGGTAAACCTGCCCGTTTACCGTGCCGGTCATCACGAAGGGAGCGCTCCGCTTTCCGCAAGAGCAGATCGCTTGCCACATCATGTACTTTTTGGCAAGCTTGGATAGTTTCTGCTTGCGAATCTCCTCCGGAACGCTGAATTTGTCCTCTGCGGAGAAGAACAACAGGCCCGGCAGCTGACGAAAGTCCGCTTTGACGTAGGTTTCGTCGTCCATTACCAGGCAATGCGGCTTCGTCAGCATTTCGGTGTACAGCTTCCGGGCTCGCGTCTTCCCCACCATGTTTTGCCTTTCGTCGCGGATAGGAGCCTTCTGAACCTTGTATGTACGCAGGCCCTCCCGCTGCTTGGTCCGCTGGACGAATGAACTTGACAAATTCAGCTTATTGGCGACATCCCGGACCGAACTTCTCGGATCACGTCTAAACTGCTTAACTACGCGCTTGTGATCTTTTTCACTGACGGAGCATCCATTTTTGCCGTTCTTCACCTTCCGGTCGATGGTTAGGTTCTCGAAGTATCGTTTTAGTACTCTGCTGACCGTGGATTGGACGATTCCCAGCATCTTACCGATGTCCCGATGTGACAACTCCGGATTCTCGAAATGAGTGCACAGGATTAATTCACGACGCTCTTTTTCGTTCGACGACATTTTTCCAAATTTACGAAAAATTGACAGTGAAGCATGGCCAACGTGATCTATACACTCTTATCTGGTTATAAGCGAAAGCTGAAGATATAATTCCTAAAAATTAAATTTCTACAGCGTTTTTTCCGTGATGCAATTTGATGTGACACACCCTTTATATGCCAATTGCCAATTGGCGATCTAACGTACAAATCTACACCTAGGCGGCGCTGCGGTGAAAGTGATGATGGTTTTAAATTTTGCCATGTGAGCTTATGGAAGGTTTGTAGTTCTTTCCATAAATTACAATGTTATAATCATAAAAGATTATTTGATTGCAATGAGTTTGTAAGAAATTTAATTCTGCGCAATTTAATATATAACATATTATATTCTTACCTCTTTCAGTAGTCAAAATTATATGGATGTTGACAATGGTTGAATCAAAAAAGAAAATTCGAGAGCACAATCAAAAACAAGTTGAAAAATGCCTGTTTCCTACATGTGAGAACTACCTTCGAAATATCGGAAGTGAAATATACATAATTTGTTTTTGAGTTTTAGGTTACCTTATCATCATTTTCGTAGTTCAAAAACAAAATCCAGATGTCTCAGCGATCGTTTACGTTTTGCGTTAGATCGCCAATTCTCGAATACTCTTCACGATGGAAACGAAATAAACGGCACGCCATTGAACTACGTTTTACGAGTTAGTGAAGTGTCGAAGATAATGATGAGTTTTCAGGCAGAATGAGCACTTTTCAAATAAAAAATCATTAATGAAAATTAACTTCTTCGTATCAAACTGGTATTCAATGTGAGAGGAGAATTTTGTTTTCTTCATGTGATATAATAATCTCATACAAAAATTTCATCTGAAGATAATTAGATATTATAATGATAAGTTTAGTGGGAAACTAATCTCGTCAGTTTCAATCAGATGTCGACACCGTACCGTTGTCATCACGAATACGTTTCATTCCGTTTCCACCGTGAAGTAAATTCGTAGTGTATTTGAGAAACAGGCCCGTCATCTCAGAATCAGCTATCCGTGAGAAAATGTACGAATGATCACCCTTAGAAAAATCCTCGGTCGAAAACTACTAAATACATTTGGTAATGCAAAATTAGTAGAATGTACAAATTTTTTTGTACATATTGTCAACAAACCCGCATCCCTACCAGAGATTAGTATATTTTACTCGATAACATTAGTAAGCTTGTATATTGTCATATCTGAAAATTGGTGAGAAAAGCGCGTATTAACCATTTTCATTGTTCCCATAAGGCAATACGGAGGTATAATAAGGATATAATTCTGATACGTGCATTTTCGGCGAGAAAATGTAGCCGATATTGGGCTTCCGAATCATGGTTCTGCTTGACATATGTGTTTATTAGTACGGTCGAAAATGACTATAGATTGGTAGTATTTACCAAAAAATTTCCGTATATTTACTAATTATTTCTCTCAGTGCATCACCCATGAATTCACATATTTTTCATATAGTGCATATTTAGTGTGTACGGTGGCGGAAAGGATAGGTAAAAAGAAGAAAAACAGTTGTCACGTTTTGCTTTTGGTGTTTACGTTTCGTTTGTATCTCGTTATCACACATTATATTCTCTATATTTTACCGATATGAACGTTTTTTTAATATAAATACAAGATGAAGGTAACAAAACATAAAAAAGCTCGCAAGTATATGAGTTTCTATATGAACAACTTTGGATTTCGAGAGCCGCTGCTTGTCCTGATCGATGGTACATTTTGTCATGCTGCTTATAAGGTAAACATTTTTGCGAACGATTGGTTGATGTATTTTTAACATGCATACAACATTCAACAGGCACGACTTCAAATCGAGGAACAGCTCAAAAGATACTTTCAATGCGAGCTGAAACTAATAGTGACGGCTTGTATAATCACAGAGACTGAAAACATCGGTGGTCCACTAGTAGCGGTGTGTCAGCTGCTAAAGAAATTTCTCGTGCATAAATGTGGTCACGAGAAGCATCCTATTCCAGGATCGGCCTGTATTCGGGCTCTCACTAAGACTTGCAATTATATAGTGGCCACACAGGATCGCGATCTGCAGGACAAGATTCGTTCCCAGGCCGGGATACCGCTTTTCTATCTCCACAATAATCTAGTTCCCACTTTGGTGCAACCGTCGGAAGCTAGCGTTAAGGCAGCTGCCTCTAAAACACAAGCCAAGGTGCAGGTCCGTGAAGTGGACGAAAAGACTTTGAGCAACCTCAAGAAGAAGCAAGGACTTTTGGTGGATACGGACCAGAAACCAAAACGTAGGAAGAAAATGAAAAATCCAAATCCCTTGTCTTGTAAAAAATCAAAGAAACAGAAATCGCAAAATAGGAACCCACCGTTCAGTGACGGTGTGAAAGATAAAGTCATCGAGAAGAAAAAACGGAAACGTGTAAAACTTCCGAAACATGTTATAGAACATTTGAAGTCGAATAAAACGAGTGAATTAATCTCTTGAGAACATGTGAATTAATCATTTATGTTATTATTTTATTATGCGATCACCGTTTCCATCTTGGTGCCACTGAGGTTTTTCAAGACTGATAATGAATTTCCATTAGAGTCATTAGGAAATGGGTTAATGTGAGCATCAACGCAGCGAGCAACTTCAAGTCGAAGCAACCATTGCTTTTCAAACAAATGTTTTCTATTTTTTTTATCTGTATTATAGTGATTTTCAACTCATTTGGCTGGTTCGTCACTTTTTACTTCCATTTTTGGAAGAATGTCGGGAGTGAGAATTGAACTCGTGACCTTCAGCGTGAGAGGCATGGATGTTACCACTACGCCAGATCGCCTCCACAGAAATATATTTGATATATTTGTTTTATCCAAAATATATATTATTTTTAAGGTTCATATGGCGTCAACCTGACGGGGCCGGGAGTTCAATATTTCGAAAAGGTTTGCTTTATAACTATGTTAGTAATATGTAACCAACTACTCGCGGTTGGCTCGAGGTTAGTATTACAAGTGTTTTCGTAATTGTGATGTTGCTGTCTCCCATGCTCTGTACCGGTGCCCGACACGGGATGCTTCCTATTGGGATGCAGCTGACCATAAATCAGCAACGTCTCCCTAGTATGTACCCCATATTTAGCGTGGTGCGTCTTCTTGAGTCGAGGAATCCAGGATAGAATGATCACTAGCCGGCGCAAACATCAGCCCTTTGGCTTTTGTTGAATGATCAGTGGACTGCACAACCTTTGGCCCGTGTATCTGTAAAGAGTGTGTGTAAGTATTGCCGCGACTAAGTAAAAGTTTATAGATCGGATAGGAGGGATATGAAACAGGGACACAACGAAGGAAACATCATAAAACGGCGTTTCTGAGGAACAGGTATAGATGAAGCAGAAGATCAGGATCACGGCTACCTAAGTTATGCCGGACGGGAATATCCGATTGTCTGCCTTTTGCTCTCAGTGCTCTAGAGAGCTGAGAGCGAGCAGTATGGAACCGGATACAAGACCAGACAATATGCTCGATGTCGTGGTAGCCATCGCCACAATCACAAAGATTGTTTGCTGCGAGCCAAATACAATAGAGATGCGCATTTAGGTTGTAGTGATTGGACATAAGCCGAGATATCACGCGAATGAAATCACGACTACCGACCTATACCTTAGGGATAATCGTGTGTAACCAGCGACCGAACTCATCTTCACTCCACATGCGCTGCCAACTAACGAGTGTGTCCTGACGAGGAATGTGAAAAAAATCGTTATAAGCAATTTGCCTTTCAAAAAGTGTGCCTTCTGAAGCGCCCACCTTAGCTAGCGAGTCCGCTTTCTCATTCCCCGGAATCGAGCAATAAGAGGGAACCCATGCTATGGTAATCCTGAATAATTTTTCGACCAAAACACTCAATAGATGTCTTATTCTTGTTAGGAAATAAGATGAGCGTTTATCAACTTTCATTGAGCGGATTGCCTCTATTGAGCTGAGACTGTCTGAAAAAATAAAATAATGGTCGATGGGCAGTGTTTCAATGATCCCTAGAGCATAGTATATCGCACCCATTTCAGCGAAACACACGGAACAATCTTTGAGTTTGAAAGAGGCACTGAAATTTTCATTGAAGATGCCGAAGCCAGTGGACCCGTTTATGCATGAACCGTCAGTAAAGAACATTTTATCAGATCTAACTTTCCCATATTCTGCCGAAAATATCGGCGGAATAGAATCGGAGCGTAGATGATCTGGGATTCCATGGATTTTTTGTCGCATGGACAGGTCAAAATTGCGGAGGAATTGCAAAAGTATGGGAAGCAAACTTGGTTGGAGATGCCCGGTGAAGGGTGCACTTCATGGGTAAGGAACTCATGGTATAAAAACATAAAACTTGACTGAGGAGTCAGTTGGAGTAGATTTTCGAAGTTATCAATCACCAATGGATTCATGATCTTGCAACGGATGAGAAATCTGTAGTATCATTATATAAATATTTTCTATCATTTTAAAACCTGCAACCAATAAATACAGACGTTCAAACTATCGGCGGGTTTTTCAACTTTAGTCCTATTGTACTATAGGTGGTACAATCCGCTAATAGGTTAGCGGATGAGGTGGAACAATACCTTATCCGTCAATAGGTTATGGCCAGGTATGGGCAAAATCGCATCGAAATTCGTTCAACAACATTCATCCACAGATAAAACTCACCCTTCTATTCTCCGTTTATGGCTCACTTTATTTGAGACAGAAAACATTCACCTATCATCTTCGCAAAGTTCATTCTCGAGTTTAACGCAAAAATACTGTTTGGATTTTGCTCATCTATTCTCAGAGAATTTTGCATTCCCTCATTTGCCTCTCGGAATGACGTTAGATGGTGGTAGAATCAAATTGGAAACTTTTGCTTGAGCCAACGAGTGTCTCTGTAAAATCATTCGTTTTTCACTCAAATAGAAATCATTGTTGTCTAAAACGAGTACTGTTCCACGGAAACGATGACCTGACCTTTTTTTTTTTTTTTTTTTTTTATAATTCGTTTATTTGTACAGGCTCAGTTACATAGGTTTAAAGAAGCCAAACTCTCAACTATACTTTTACTATTAACATGTTTTCTTAATTCTACGGTTAATGAAATAGGAAACCGATTACTCGCGGTCGACTCGAGTTTAGAAGGGTGACTCATTTTCTTTAGGAAAAGGATGGGATGTAAGGAGATTGTAACCATGTTCACACTCACACTCACACTCACTTTCACATTCATACTCACACATCACACTGAATTCTTAAACTATCCTCACATCTAATATGTATTAACAATTTAACTTATTCTAATGTTAGGGAACCGATAGCTCGCGAAGGACGAAAAGGAGGAGAAAATGGGGGGGAAAGGATGTAAGAACAATCACACTCGAAGATCGATATCTTTAAGGAAAACATATATTTGGGACATGTAATCAAGGTCTAACCTAGCCAACACATCTCTCACCGGCACATTGGGCTGCCTTCCTCGAGCCCGAAGGGAGTTTTCTAAATTCGATCTGGCGACAAGATATAGCTCGCACGACCAAACAACGTGTTCGATGTCGTGGTAACCATGGCCACAAACGCAGAGATTGCTGTCGGCAAGCTTGAAACGAAAAAGCAGCGCATCTAAAGAGCAGTGATTGGACATGAGTCGGGAGAAGGTCCGAATAAAGTCCCGACTCAAGTCCAGACTTTTGATCATGGTTTGAGGCTAACCTTAGGAATAATCGAGTGGAACCACCGGCCCAATTCATCTTCGTTCCACTTGCGTTGCCAGTTAGCGATGGTATTTTTACGAACTAAAGAATAAAATTCATTGAAGGCGATTTGACGCTGATAAATATCGCCTTCAATTGCACCTACCTTTGCTAATGAGTCAGCCCTCTCATTACCCGAAATGGAGCAATGTGAAGGGACCCAGACAAAGGTAATGACATAACAGCGTCTGGATAAAGCACTCAAAATTTCTCGTATTCTCTCAAGGAAGTACGGCGAGTGCTTTTCCGGCCTCACTGAACGGATAGCTTCGACAGAGCTAAGACTATCCGTTACAATGTAATAGTGTTCAACAGGTCGTGAGGCGACGCTGTCCAGCGCCCAGTGTATTGCTGCCAATTCAGCAATATACACTGAGCAAGGATTCTGAAGACTGTGGGAGGTGCTAAAAAATTCGTTGAACACTCCAAATCCTGTGGACTCAATCATAGAGGACCCATCAGTAAAGTACATGTTATCACAATTGACACGCCCATACTTTGCTTTGAAGATCGTAGGAGCGATCCTCGATCGAAGATAATCTGGAATTTCATGGATTTTCTCCTTCATGAACAGATCAAAATGTACAGAGGAATTGATGTAGTCAGAAAAACAAACACGGTAGGGAATATACGAAGAAGGATCAACCTGCATGGTGATGAATTCATGATATGAGCTCATGAATCCAGAATGAAAATTTAGCTCGATAAGCTGCTCAAAATTTCCGATCACCAATGGGTTCATAACCTTACACCGGATGAGGAACCGAAGAGATAATAAATTGAAGCGATCTTTTAGTGGGAGTACGCCTGCCAAAACCTCGAGACTCATGGTATGCGTTGAGGGCATACATCCCAACGCAATACGGAGACAAAGATACTGAATTCGCTCGAGTTTAATGAGGTGTGTTTTGGCAGCTGATTGAAAACAGAAACTGCCATACTCCATCACTGAGAGAATAGTTGTTCGATACAACATTATAAGATCTTCGGGATGGGCTCCCCACCAGGTGCCGGTAATTGTACGGAGAAAGTTTATTCTTTGTTGACATTTTTTACTCAGATACCTAATATGGGCCCCCCAAGTACATTTGGAGTCGAACCAGACCCCAAGATACTTGAATGACATAGCATGAGTGATCGGTTTACCCAAAAGTTGAAGCTTTGGTTTTGCTGGTCTATGCTTCCTAGAAAAAACCACCATCTCTGTTTTCTCCGTGGAGAATTACCTGACCTTTTGACGAAACCACTTTTACGGGTACATCTGAAGAAATTTCGATAACAGTGTGGTCTACAGCAGCGTTGAGGAGCAAGCAAGCAAGTTCAAGTCGAAGCAACCATGTTCCACCATTGCCAATATGGACAAAATGGGATCTGTTAATGAAAGGTACTGTGATATTTTACTACCGATCAAGATGATAAGAAAAGCTTTGGCTAATTTTATAATTCTTATGACATATATCTTCTGAATGAATAATGATGTTTGATTCGGTGATTTTACATATGTTGCTGTCCAGTCTCTCGCTGCATTTACGCACCATTCAAATATTTCTAGTTTTTGTTATAAAACCCAATGCATCATCAATAATTAAAATTGAAGGCTTGTATTACCGAGCGTAAAAATGGAAACAGTACAAACAAATCGAAACTTTCCCAAAATACCTCTGAGAAAAATAAACATTTTTTGATACCGCTTTTCGAGAACTTCAGAATGGAATGTTCTCTAATAAAATACCGAATTTTTAACTTTTCTCCGAATAACATAAAAACCTGAAAATCTAAACAAATGAGTGTGGAATTTTTTCATCGCCTGTGAACTATTTCCACACATATCAGAATTGCTTGTACTCCAAACCCTTGATGGCGATCATAAGCATTTTGATGCTAGTTGTTAGTTGAGATGAGGGATTTGCGCTCAGATAGTTTTGACAATTCTGGGTTAGCTCACGCATCACTCTAGCTGAATGCTCTTTCGTGACCGGATCCAGAAAGTTGAGATTGACTATCGAATCGGAGAGATACCTTTAAAAAAAATTTTTTCAGTTGTGTCACAGACACTCTATCTGACATTGCGACTTACCTGTGCTTCAGATCATTATGGTTGGACATGTCGGCGGAAATTTGCTGAATAAGCGAGAGCAGAACTGTCTGTTCAAGGGGGCAGGGATTAAACACTTGCTTGTAGTCGGCCTTCTCCAGGGTGAACTCCACCAAACTAAGATCGTTGGATAGCAGTGCTTTGTGAAAGGCACTGTTTATCTGTCCGAGAGCAAGCAATTGTTTGATTTGCTCCTGAATGTCCACATTGGTGGGAGCAGGTGTTTGGGCTTGGGACCGCACCGCTGACAGTACGGAATCTTCGAGTGAAGACGCCTGCGCTTCGAGGCCCTTCTCGATCTCGTGGCGAATGTTTTCCCGGATGATTTTGAGCAGGTTCGATTGCAGCAGCTTGAAGTCTCGGTTGATTTCTTCCCGAAGGCCAGTCGTGTCAGCTTTATATTGGTGCTGGGTGCTTGCGTTGACATGATCCGGTACTTTTTTCACCAGTTCGATAATTTCTTCCGATTTATCCGTTGTTTGTTTCTGCTGGGCCACATATTGGTCCAATTTTTGTAAATCTAAAAGCGAACAACATACAATTACAAACAAGCAAACAACAAAATACTCAATTTTTAGTTTTTACATTCTTTCGTTCCGGCGGAGAAGGTGGCGTTGAGCTGTTGGAACAGCTCCACTGTGGATCGCTCGTAGCTCGGAAGAATCACATTTCGCAGAGATTCGTTAAACAACATTTCCAGCCCTTTCTGCACCCCACTGTGTACGGACAATGTCAGGGCATCGATGAATACCTAAAAGAAAAACAACATTACAACTGAAAATCTATATCTATATCTACTAGCTGACCTGGCAAACTTTGTTCTGTTATATAAATTATTTCTAGTGAGTATTTTGGGTGTAAAATAAAAGGTAAATGTAAAGAGCAAAGTGAATTAGAAAAATTAACCCGTCTGTTCCTTTTTTGCGGTCAAAGCCTGGCTTGTTTGCGCTTTCTGACCTAGTGGACAATATTTTAAATGTTTTAAACATAAATGATCCTCTTAAAAGCTTAGTGATATGCTTCCTTCCGGTTGTGAGAGCATTTTGACGTAGGACTACGTCTTTCATTTCTATATCAGGGTGTAAAATCAAAGTTTCGAAAACGAAAGCGTTACGCCGGAGACCGAGATTTTGGGTGTTGATAGCTCCTTAACAACTGAACAAAATGATAAAAACTTCATTCGGAAGATAAAATGTCTACGCGTTACTTTCTGATCCAAAAACTTGTTTCAAAAGCCTTAAAATTGCTTTCAAAACAGGCTATTGAAATCATCAATCGGTATATAAGCGAGCGCCCCTCCATTCAGATTGAACAGCGATTGGAGCATTTTGCTGATCAACGGTGTCACCGAGAGCCTGTTTGTGCACTTTAGGCCAGAGGGGAATCCATCAGATTATTTTCAGACACAATGCCACTGTCACTGAAAAGGCGACCAAGAGGCTATCAGCATCAAAAAACGGTTCCACTTGAGGAATCAGAGCAGCCGCAACACACACATACACGCGCGGAGCTCTTTTCGTTTGGTTGTTATCCAGCATCGAGAAGAATCCGGAAAAATGTCATCGTTTCTGAAAAATTATCTGCCAGTTCCCCTTTAAATTGAAAAATACATTCAAGCGAAAGAGTTTCTTTTAATGGTTTCTATCCATATAATACTGCGACCAAATACATTTGGTTTTGTGATTTTTCAATCAAGTGCAATTAGCGGGAAAGCTTCTGAAAATTATTCTTCCGCGCAACAGAAAATGTTTCGTTTCGCTAAAATTATATATTTTTCAATCGATTATTGCTCAGTCGCTGAAAGTTTCAAACTCAGAGAGTTCATTCGCCTCTAGTTTGCCTTCAAAATTGCCATCATAAACCACACCTTCTCTCGGTTCCATCACGGACAAAAAGTATACTTAAGCGATATTCTGGTGGTGAAACGCATTCAGTATGTTCCGAACTGTTAAGGAGCGCAGAAGGCTGATCCATCAGGAGAAGAGAAGGCGACCAAGTACCAGCATCAACATTTGTTTGATGCATCGGAGCAGCTGCCACACAAATATACACGCGCACAACTCTTTTCGTTTGGTGATTATCGAGTTAGCATTAACCACTGGTGAACTTCAAGCATCGAGAAGAATCCGGAAAGATGTTATCGATGCTGAAAAATAATTTGCCAGTTCCCCTTGGAATTGAAAATTACATTTAAGCGAAAGGGTTTATTTTAATGTTTTCTATTCATATAATACTGCGATCAAATGCATTTCGTTTTGTGATTTTTCAATCAAGTGCAATTATCAGGAAAGCTTCTGAAGATTATTCTTCCCCATCAGTGGAATATTTTCGTATCCAATATTGGGTGCAGAAAACCATGTGCCTCCAACGTAACGCTCTCGTTTTCAAAGTCTCCCAAATATTCATTTATTCATTCATTCAGAATGGATTCAGATTGAACTTCGGAAAAATGATCACAAAATCAACGATAGTCCTACATCAACCTTACGGTTATATCACAGATATAACACACTTCCTGTTTTGTTCTCACCTTCGATGTTCGGGTTTCGTAGAGGCAAAGAAACTAATGATTGTCTTGCTATGCTTTCATCAGAGGTTGACATAGCCTTGTGTAGAAAGCATCAAATGGAATCAGTGTTTCCAGATATCAAGGGTTCGTTTGATTCAGTTTCCATTGAGGTTTTTCTTCTTGAAAAACTTCATCTAAATGGGTTTTCTCCGAAATTGAATAGTTTTCTGTTTAACCTAATGCGTGAAAAACATAGGAGTTTTCCCAAGGTTCTTCATCAGTTTTATGGGTTAGCTACATGGGCTCAAGGCTCATGTCTTAGTCCAATCCTTTGCAACTTTTATGTAAATAACATTGATGTTTGTTTATCAGGAAACTGTACTTTGAGACAATATGCAG
The DNA here is from genome assembly GCF_029784135.1 of Toxorhynchites rutilus septentrionalis. Taxonomy (NCBI): domain Eukaryota; kingdom Metazoa; phylum Arthropoda; class Insecta; order Diptera; family Culicidae; genus Toxorhynchites; species Toxorhynchites rutilus. The sequence goes on from NC_073746.1 coordinate 103,550,454, forward strand.
GTGATTGTGTAGTGTCGGTAATGGACAAAGACAGTATTGATCTGTATAATCCCTTGCAGATTTCTCTTGATAATTTGGTTGATTGGGCTTGCAAATTGGGTATTGAGTTTTCTACTGAAAAGTCAGAGATGGTTGTGTTTTCAAGAAAACACCTTCCTGCTCAACTGCAACTTAAACTTTTGGGTAGAACAATTAGACACTCCGTGTCATTCAAGTATTTAGGAGTTGTGTTTGATTCCAGAGGCACATAGGCTACTTGAAACAAAAATGTCAGAAACGAATAAATTTCCTCTGATCCATAACAGGGTGGGGGACTCATCTCGACGATTTGATTAGGTTGTATAAAACAACCGTTTTATCTGTTATGAAGTAAGGAAGTTTTTGCTTCAGTTCCGCTGCCTGTACTCATATTCTGCAACTGGAGAGAATTCAATATCGCTGTTTGCGTATTGCTTTAGGATGTATGCAGTTAACACATACAACGAGACTAGAAAATTTTAGCTGGTATCCTTCCTCTTTCTGTGCGCTTTTTCGAATTATCATTCCGTTTTTTGATACGTTGTGAAACACTCAATCCGATAGTTTGCTATACTTTGGAAAAATGCTAACCTTAGGCACTCAATCTAATCGAATGTTGCTATATCATGAATTTCTGACTCTGGAAAGCCCATCTGCTTTATCTGGTTTCCAGACCATTCTTTTAATTTTGTTCAATCCTTCTATTAATTTTGACTTGTCAATGAAAGTTTATGTGAGTAGTATTGTTTCGATCCGCGACGTTCTGGCTACGCGTAATCTCGAGGCTATTTCGTTGATATATTATTTCTTCAAGTCCAAACACTTTCAAGTATGAGTATGTGTGTATTTTTTTTGTTATTTTTAATTATCGTTTACATCTCCAACTTTTTTGTTTTTTTATGAATAGTTTTATTTTTTACGGTTTTCAACGTTTTCGTTTTTCTCCAACTATTTCCCTCAGAACCTAAAAATACTCAGATGCACGTAATCGTACGCAATCTTCAAGGAGGTGATTATCTCTATCAAAAAAGTCACAAGAAGAAGCCTCCAATATTATTTTACAAGCTGACCCTGCAAACTTTGTCTCGCCCGGAAATGGTTTTTTGTTATAGATACTTTCAAGCATTCACGTTTTCTTACTAAGCGAACGTCCATGGGTTCAATCGCAGAACTGTTCATTGATTAAATTTAACCCTTTACAAATTCCTTTTACTATTAATTTCCTAGTACTTCTACAAGAACTCGTCATTATAATATCAAATTATTTTCAGACCCAATTCGCGTTCAAGATTTTTCATCAGTTGCAAATACAGTCAACTCTCCCTTACTCGATGTTCTGTATCTCGATATTTTCCCTAACTCGATGGATTTCATGGCACCTTCGATTTTACAAGTATTCTTCTCTCCATAACACGATACCTCCCTAACTCGATGCCTCTCTTACTCGATGTGTTTTGATTCATTTTTCCATGGATTTTCACCTCCCTAACTCGATTGATTTTCGCGTACATGTTTTTGTGCGTTATTACCTCAGATTTCAATTGCCCTTGAAAGTAAAGACGGAGTGTTCGTGTCATCAAACAATTTCTTTTCAAGTATGGAAAACCACGAGAAACCTTTCAAGCGAACAATCAAAACGCTAACCATTGCGCAAGGTTTGAGCATCATCGAGCAGGTCGAAAAATATGGACGGAAGGGGTCTGAAGCTGCAAATAATTTCAGTATTGCACAAAGTGCGGTATCAACACTACTCAAACTGAAGTAAAAATGGAATCGGAATGGAAAATTGTATCTAGACCAAAAGCATATAAGGTTGGTCAGAATCGAGAAGCTGGAGCGGTCAATGAATTTTTGTCTTGTCAAGCTAGACAAAATAATTTACCCCTCTTCTATTCTTAGGGATATGGCTTGAGAATTTGTCCAGAAACTGGGAAATCCTAACTTTAAAGCACAACCAACATGGACGGGAGTGATATTCCGCTGGCATAATTAATGTGTCGTGAGCGATGTCGACGGTACAATACCGTTCGATTGCTCAATGTCTTTTAATAATTAGTGCAAAAAGGACCAAAACGTGATTTGCTGTGATCTGATGCCAGATACCGATATACTAGAAAGTGTTGAAAAACCTGAGAAAAACCCTGAAGATAGTAGTTCTATTGAGATGTTAATTCGAACGTTAAATCAAACCTGAAGAATATGTCCGGAATATTGAAATCAACTGAAAATGTTCCTGTGAAACTATTCGAACATTTCTTTGTGATTGAACAGTTCCTGCGTGATCGTTACAATTCAGTTTGAGTAACATACTAAATCAATATTTTCTTTATTAACCTAGTGCCTCGTGCAAGTCGGACTCGATTATATACAAACTCGATTATATATGATTCGATTATGTAAACTTTAGGACTCGATTGTATACAGTTTGAAAAAAAAGTTTTTTTTTATAATTCAAATATGAATAATTTCAAGAAAAAAAATTAACCTTTCAGCATTAAGGTGAAATTTAAGTGGCTTTTATAAGTACAGTGGGTTAAAAATCGCGATCTTTGAAGATTTTGATTGAATCTTCATCAGGAATTGTTTATATCGATACGGCAGCGAAATTAAGAGAGATAGAAGTTGGGCGTCAAAGAACAAATTGTTGAGAGGTTGGAGAGCTTTAATTTAATTGATAGAAACAATCAAGTTTAGTATGAATTTTTAGGAGAAAATTAATAATTGCAAATAAAAAAAAACTTTTAAATTTTCCACTTCAAAAATGTTTAATCCACTAATTTAGATGTTCCACTACTATATCCTGTACTAAATTTTCTCATCTTTCAAATGAAAGCAACAAAATCGGATTACGTAGCATACTTTTTAATGTAGAGTCAGTTTGAGCCAACAGAATCCGAAACAAAGAAAAAGTTCTATAAGTCTGTCATCGTTGAAATATAACCGTCTATCACCTCCTGAAAGATTCTGGAAAAAATATTTTTTTTATATGAGAAAGGTGTTTTTTCACTTTAAGGGAATGAATCAAAAATTCAAATTCATACCATTATTGGGACACTTACCCTAATATATGACAATTTGAGACATAAAAAAAATTAGGAAAAAATGTTCTGTATCTCGATACCTCCCTAACTCGATGGTCCCTTTGGATATCGAGTTAGGGAGAGTTGACTGTAACATGTTTCTCCCTCACATGGAATATATGTTTGATACAGAAAATATAATAAAATGATGACATCTGAAATCGAACGATTCCTTCCTCGAGTTTTTCCCTTACCCTTTGCTTGATTAGTTCTCGAGTTATGCAGAAATTTGTCTTTCATTGGTATGGTGGTCCCCCCATAGAGAAGAGGGAGGAATGTCGTATCACAATGAAAACGTATCTTGTTCCCTAAAACCTCCACATGCCAAATTTGGTTCCGTTTGCTTAGAGAGGGGTGAGGGGTCTCGAAGTATCATAAGAACCTTCCCCGACCCCAAAAACCCCTACATACCAATTTTCATGTCGATCGGTTCAGTAGTTTCCGAGCCCATAAGAATCAGATAGATAGAAATGAAATTTTGTAATGATTTATATTGTACCATTTCTTGAAAAAAAAAAAACGATAGGGTTTTTATGCATTTTTGAAAAAAAAAATTGCATAGTTCTCCTCACAGGGGCTTTTTCCTATTCATAAACACGGCTCATTAATGCTTAACGTTGCTGAGCCAGTTGAAAAAAAATGAACCTAAAAAAAGTATTTTTTTAGGAGTGACACCCAAGACATCCGTCCCGGGTAATAAATCAATATAGAGTTCTGTGATTGGACCACGTTCGGTTAGTAAGAAAATGTGAATGTTTGAAGGTATTCATATTAAAAAAAATAATTTTGGACGCAACAAAGTTCACCGGGTTAGCTAGTGTTTTATAAATAGAACCGACTCGATTCCGACTTACCTGACTACGGCTCATTTTATCGATGCTATGTCGGAAGGCGGCGTCATGGGCCTGCATGGTTGTCACAACTTCCTTCTTGAAGAGCATTGTGATATGATCGACCTTACTTCCGATCAACGGCACACAGACCCGCTGCACTTCGCTGATAACCATGGGCGCCAGTTTTTGCACAAGTTGATTGGACAAAAATACTCGAATTTTTTCGATCAGTTCATCCTTAAACGTTCTGTTCTGAACGTGAATAGCTGCCTCGAGCTTGTATATTTGATGGGTATTAATTTTGCTATATACTTCGGAGGTTATTTTTGGAATGCTGGCCTCTAGCTGGTCGATTCGGGACTGATAGCGTTGTATGTCCTCCGAGCGAGAAGTGTTCATATCGTGTATTTGAGTTCTCAGTTCTGATATTTGACGAGATTGCATCTGTACCACATCCATCATTCGATCCAGTTTTTGGCTGATATCATCAAGATGTTTGGAATCGTTTGGCACCGTTACGATCATCGGAGCTTGGGGCGGTGGGTGTTGAGTAGGAGATATGAAGCTGTTTTGCGTTGGATGTGGTCCCGTCGGAACTTTTGGCCAGTCTATTTTTTTGTTCTGCTCGGATTTGCTTAGCTTCTCGTGAGTCCCTTCCGATTTCACGTAACCGTGCGACTGATCATGGTTGTTTGGTTTCGCCTCCGATGTCTTCGGTGCAGTTTGAGAAAGTGACTTCGGTTGCTCTCTGCGCTGGTGAATTTCATCCTCATCGTCGTCATCATCGATGTTCTTGAAGTTGTAACCATTGTCCTCTTCCTCGTCGTCAATAATTTCATTCTCCAGATCATTCAGCTCGTCCTCACCGATACCGAATATTTTGTCCATTAAAATGTTATCCGAGTCGTAGCAGTCATTATCCTTCAGGGACAGGATTTCTTGGATCTCCCGGCTAGGGCTGGACCCACCGCTAGCGAGCATTTCAGCCGAGGGCATTGGTGGTACGGGTGGTGTTGCTACGGAATCAACGTGTTGGTTTTGTTCTATCAATGAGCTACACAAAGGCCTCAACATACCTGACAATGCTTTCTGTCGTAATTCGTCGGATCTCCGAACTTTGGCCTTCTCCTGTTCCTCGAGTACTGCACTATTCACCATGTTAAGTACACTCAGTGGTGATGGTTTCTCTGTCAGGTTGTCGTTGGGCGACGCTTCGCTGTTTTTAAGTTGCTGCTGTTTGGTCACATTGGCCAACATGAAGAGCGTATTCAGCACATCCGGGTTTACCGTTTCATCATTTTTGTGATTATCTGAAACAAGAATTTGCGTTATGTCAAAACAATCATTCTCAAGAATATAATCCACTACATGTATATTTGTGTAGTTTTAATTGTGATATATAATCGATATAACAATAATATTCATGATGTTGGTATCGCTACATCGACTGACAGTCAACACGTCCTTTGTACAACCAGCGAACGCTAACAACACCCATAGATCTAGCTGGGGACTAATTTTTTTTAACAATAAATCTTCAACAAACAATAGAAGTTACACTATTCACAAAAGCCCGTTTGTTTATAGGAAACCACCCTCATAGTCATACTTAAAATTATATTAAAATAACACTAATTTGTGTGCCTAGTTCACGAATTTTCCTTTAATGAACATCGTTAAGCTATAGGTATTAAATGTGAATTCATCGTATGATCGATTCATTTTACCCTCATGTTGTGATTAGAAAAAAATGTTTAGTTTATGTTTTTTTTTAAAAGGAAAATTGAAACCCGTTCAGAAGTATTAACAGACAACCAAAAACAATCCCCTAGTTTTTGGTATGGCCCCCCTTTGGCGTCTAGTACTTCCTGCGAGCGCTGAGGCAAGATTTCTGGTCTCTGTAGATGGAAGTGCCTCCCGGATCTCCGTAATCGTCGTTTTGAGTTCCGCTTCGTTCCCTGGATTTTGAAGAATGGATGGTTCTTGATTTCCCATCATAGATACTCAATAGTGTTCAAGTTCGGTGATTTCGGAGGTGTTTTGAGTTGATCGGGACATTATAGAGCAGGCATGGTTCCAGTTCCAGCAGCCGCCATACATCAACTGACCACCGCCGCCGTATTTTACTGTGGTAACTAAATGCTGAATCTGAAGCACCGATCCTGGTTTCCTCCACGCCATCTGTTTTCCATTCGATTCAAAGATATTGGTTTTCGGCTCACCCGTATAAAAGATCTTGTTCCAGAACTCCTTAGGTCTGTTCATATATACCTTAGCAACCTGTAGTCGTTTTTTCATATTCACCTTTGAGATGAAATAATTTTCACGGCCAACATGACCTCTCAAATTGTTCCTGTATGCTGCTCTCCGAATAGTGTTCGCGCAGACAGGTCTCTCAATGATGCCGGCTACTTAGGAATGTTTGTTTAAGGGTTTTTTCGCAATGTTCGAACAATTACCCGTTCATCATCAGAGGATAGGATCCGTTTGCGTTCTCTATCGGGAGATTTTCCATGGTTCCATCGTATTTCCACTTGTTTATGATTTTCTTTACTGTAGAGTGGGCTCTTTCGACAGCAGCTGCTATTTCCCGTAATGTCTTTCCTCGACAAGTCTTACTTATCATCATTGTACGTGTAACAATATCTATACCGTTCCATTTTGATAGAAACTTTTTCAAACATCTACAAATAATAAAAACCAACATTACCCAAGCAGTGGCTTGGTGTCGACGTCACACACTGACGAAAAAAAGTACGCTAATTCGCAAAGATGTTACTAAAAAAGTTAATTAGTTTGGAGAAATTTATGGTGTAATCTCAATTTTGCGATGCTTAGAATAGAGATTGTATTCAATTTGTTGGAATAAATAATTAGCAAAAAACTTTTCGCTAAATTTTCTTTCGCGCATAGTTAGTTAAATGTTGTCAAAAAAATTTTCCTCCATAATTCTGTAGTTTAGGTATTCAAGAATATACCCAAGAAAGGACTTATCGGAAATCTTATTATTTACGAGGTTAGAGCCATTTTCTGTGATGCGATATCTAACGTGGTACGGCCATAACAATGAACTTCAAACGCGTTTGTCTCTAAATTAGTTTTTTTTAAACTGGCGTAGACAATATGTCAAGCTCTACTGGACCGATTCATGTCGAATTTATATGGATAAGATCTACAGCAAGGATGCAAAATTTCGAAAGAACATGTTGAAATCGAAAAGCAATTTTTATCAGTGCAAAATATCTCCACCGACACTCTTCACTTCTTTCCATCGCGGTGCCGCTGTGCCTATGATATAGTTTTCGTTCCATCAACAGAAATATCAGTTCATTCTCGATGTCAGTGAATTCAAGCCGAAAATATCACCTTTCATTGCGTCCTGGTGAAATTTTCGTTGGTCATACACCAATAAACTGAACACTCAAATGTGCCGTTGCCCATCGATGTGTGTGCAATAAGTGGCACAAAAATGGGACCGGGGCTAGAAACATACCAGGAAAACATACACACGAACACGCGTTCAAACGTCTGACGCGGTGTCAGTGAGATGATATTTCCTTGTATGGAATTTTATTTCCTTGTATGGAATTTTATTTCCTTGTATGGAATTTTGTTCCCTTCCACTGTCAGCTGATCGAAGATGCGTATGAAAATTTCGGGCGTAAATTCTCAGTGAGACAGTGGAACGAATGAGTGTGGGGAATAATGCAAAAACCAAATGTTCCACGTGACGGAGTGTCGGTTGCATGTAATTAAGTTTGGTTCATTTGTCATGAACTGCGGGGGCATTGGTGGTTGATTTTGATGTTGTCTCAATATCTTGCGCTGTCAGTAAAGTGAGTGTGAGATTTTGCAACTCTGATCTACAGTCATCTCTCTGTCACATGAACCTGTAAAAAATGATATTTTTAAAATTTCACTATTTTTAAAAAATCGGGAAACGTAACACAAAACGTTTTAAACCGTATTTTGTTTTTCAAACGGCCGCCGTTTTGTTCAAAAATATGTTTTTCACTTGCCCGAGGTTCATGCGATAGCGGTATCTTTACTGATTGAGAATCTCTTCGATTTTTTATGCTGTTTTTTGATTTGATAACCAGAAGGGCTGGAATCGTGTACACCACGGCACAACTTTTTTTTAGTATCCTCTCACTTCATCAGCTCTTAACTTTTTTAGTTCTGAATATTTTTTCTTTGTTCCCTGTTTTTTTCTCCGCCAAACTGTCATCTCATAACAAAACAATCGAATCATACAACTGGTGAGTTGGGATTCTATTTCTATTTTTCATTTACTAATTATTTTATTTTGTTTCAGCTATGAACACACCAGGCTATTTTGCTTCCTGTGAGCGAGATTATTTCCGCCATCACCACAGTGTGGATTGCCACTGTGATAGCAGCCAACAGCATCAACAGTTTCCGCAGCAGTATCATCCAAACCTTGTTGACCGTGCCGAAGAACAGCAACAGGACCTGCCATCGATGGTGTTTCGAAAAACTTTATTAGGATGCGAGGATGAGATCCAAGACTGTTAATCGTTATCAGCAATCATGTAAGTTGCATTTTTTTATGAGAATAATGCCGTAATGAATTTGTCTTTTCAGACCCTGGAGACATCGACACCAATACTAAAATGAAGAAAAAACGCGACGAGTATCCTCCAATGCAGGATTCTAATGCTGAAGAAGCCCAAGCCATTGAAGAATGGGATCGCCGGGAGGAACTGGAATATGAAAAGCTATTAGAGTCTTGCCCTCGCTCAGATTTTGAGATTTACCATGAGAAAACCCTCTCCACCTAAAATATATATACATATTTGCAAATGAGCGGCAAAACTAAATAGCTGAACAGAATGGCTGATTATCTGTAATTATCTGTAATATTAGGCTGTCAAAAAAGTCCTGCGGTATTTTTTTTAAATTTTCATTTGTTCATAAAATTAGTTACAATCATCTGTTTTAAGTCAAATATGCGCCGTTTTGTTCGATGACTTGTTCCCAACGAGATGCCAACTTCATAATACCCCTGTTATAGAAGCTCGCTTCCTTATTGGCAAAAGCCTCTTTTGTGGCTAACTTCTGACTACCTAACTCGTTCGCCATGGACAATAACAGGTGGTAGTCACTTGGTGCAAGGTCCGGACTATACGGCAGATGCAAAAGAACCATCCGAGCTCCCGGAGCTTCTGGTGCGTCACCAAAGAAGTGTGTGGCCTGGCGTTGTCCTGATGGAAGACAATGCGGCCTCTGTTTATCAAAGATGGCCTCTTCTTCATGAGTGCTACCTTCAAGCGGTCCAGTTGTTGGCAGTACAGGTCCGAATTGAGCGTTTGGCCATAGGGAAGCAGCTCATAATAGATTATTCCTTGACAATCCCACCAAACACACAGCAGAACCTTCCTGGCCGTTAATGAGGGCTTGGCCACCGTCTGAGCCGCTTCGGCGGGCTTCGACCTCGACCGTTTGCGCTTCACGTTGTCGTAAGTGACCCACTTTTCATCGCCAGTCACCATCCGCTTCAGAAACGGGTCGATTTTGTTGCGATTCACATGCGTCGATACGGTCAAAGATGTTTTTTTGCTTCAACGTGTGTGGCACCCATACATCGAGCTTCTTTGTGAATCCAAGCTTCTTCAAATGGTTAATAACGGTTTGATGACTTATCCCCAGCTCTTGGCCGATGCTACGGCTGCTACAATGCCGGTCTTTCTCGGCTGATTCAGCGATTTTGTCGCAATTTTCAACGACAGGCCTTCCGTAGCGTGGCGCATCTTCGACGACCTCTACACCAGAACGAAAACGTTGAAACCATCGTTGTGCGGTGGAAATGGAAACTGTATCGGGTCCATAAACTGCACAAATTTTATTGGCAGCTTGAGATGCATTTTTGCCTTTGTCATAGTAGTACTGTAAAATATGTCGGATTTTCTCTTTATTTTGCTCCATATTTGCGACACTATAGCTCACGAACGACTTAACCAAACAAAACACCGTCAAGGACTATATTATAGCGCGCAAAAATACCTTTCCAACAAGCTATAGTATGACTCGATACAATGAATACAACTAGAACTACACGCTTACAACGACACCTCGCGGAAATACCGCAGGACTTTTTTGACAGCCTAATATAATGATTAAAAATAATTATGTATTTTTTCTTCTTTCATTTCAATAGCAAATCAATACAAACAAGAGGTGAGCAGTGCTGAAAGCAGGTCGACGCCTTGCACATGTTGGCAAGAAAGTGACGTCAAGTTGTTCGATGAATGTATATTGAAGGTCGATAAATCGATTGCAAGGTGGCAGCATTTGAGGTCGATTGTTGACATTTCATCGACCCAATCTTGGTAGGCAAAACGGAATATGGGCAGAGATGCCAGGTTTGAAGACATGTCTTCATTTTGAAGACATTTGACTTACTGTGAAGACATTTGATTTTGTGAGGACATTTTGAAGACATTATGAAATATGGAAAGACATTTCAGCGTACGAGGGTTTTTGAGAGATATTATTCCCATGAAATTCTAACTATTGGCCGACAATATCGGCAAGAGTAGGGATTTTATCTCAGTGTCATCCGCTCGCTTTTTATCAGTGTCACTTGTTTACTTTTGTTCATAGTAATCAACGGAGACTTTTGTGTCAGGGTCATTTACTTGCTTTTTTCGAACTATTCCAAGCAGAAAATCCAGAAGCACATATAATGAATTCAACAATAAAGCGACTTCTACTTCAAATTCTGAAGAATTTCCAACGATCTGAATACATATTGTCTCTGGAAGATATTAGCTCATTTGCGCTCGAGAATTCGGTTGATTGTGACATTGGATTTTTATTATTTTGGGCCTATATGGATATGGTTTGAGTTACAACTTCAAGGTGAATTAAACAAATTGAGGTATCATAGTTCCGTTCTTGGGAAGAACTGGGGCTATATTCACTCAATCAACGGTTTATCAAGCTAATTATCATTTCTAAACTCATTAAATTTAGTTCGCAGTTGTGCAATATATTCTTTGTTCACATTTATTGAAATAAATTTCGAAACCTCAAAGCAAGTTTAATGAAATGCGCTCTATAACAATACCAGTTGGACATTGAATAAGCTCTTATACTTTATTCAAAAGTAATTTATGAGTTTTAGTTTCCTCCGATATTATTATGAAGACATTTGAAGACATTTTTTCGTACCATGTGAAGACATTTGAGAAAATCACCTGGCATCCCTGTCTCCATCGCGTGTGCGAAGCATTATGGCGGGTTTACACTAGGGAGATCTATAGCTATAGATGGATTTATTCACCAAAAAATAGATGTAAAGATGAGAATATATATGATACACTTCTTTGAGGTATATATTCATTATATAAGTTCGCGCTAGTGTAAACGGTTGATGCGATTTCTATAAATCTCATCATCGGTCTGATTCTACGCGGCGTATGAGGTGAGATGACAACTGTCACGTATAACGCGCAATTCCACCAGGCGTATGCCGTGAGATTTCTTACTTGAATGAACTCTCACCAAATTTCCGCTCTCAAATCTACGTGACGATTGTCACATGAACTGGGATTTCTAGGTGACAATCGTCGATATGTCTTGAGGTGTCGACAGCGCATAAAAACAAATGAAAAATGGAAGATAAATAATAAGCGTCGTTTTTGGTCTTAAACAATCGATAATAATGGTATTGTATGTATCAATAAAATCAATTTATCTTCAATTTTCACAGTGTGAGTGACGAATTACAAGTAGTTTAAAATTCTTGTGAAATCTGTTATCCCTCGATCGGACGAATAAACACTCCGGAAATATTTCCATTACATGAAATCAACTTATTTTCTCTTAAATATAGCTATTACATGGATCTTGGGTTTCATCTATCTAACCGCGAGTCATCACCACAGAACTACATATCCATACACGACGGTGCCAGAGCCAAAGCAACAACTGAAAGCGTAGAGAGCAGCAGCAGCAGCAACGATGGCACTGACTGCAGTATAACAAATATCTAACCTCTCTGAGCGAAACAAATAAAATTCTGGGATGCCAAATATTTTTTTCTGAAATATATGCGATAAAAATCTGAAATATCTGTAAATATGTGCTAATGTCTACAAAACTGGCCGGTTTCATTTTTCATTTGGAACCAATCATGTTTTGTCACTATTTTAAAGAGCCTGCAGCCGGAACAAAGGGTTTTGACAAAAGTAAAATGTCTGCAAATTCGTGAACATATGTGCGAATGTGGCATCTCTGATCAGATTTGGCAACCAACAGAATGAACACCTTGTCACATTCAGTTCATCCTCTCAGATACATAAAATGAACCTCTTTAGGAATAGAGTGAGGAGAATTGCGTGATGGCGATGTGACAATTGTCATCTCACTTCACACGCCGCGTAGAATCAGGCCGATTATTTCATTCCATGGCCTTTGTTCCGTAATGGTAGGATCCCAAATATGACGAAAACAGGACAGTGTTGCTTTAGTGATGGGGGCAGAGCTTTCTTGAGTTCTAGTTTATCCTTTATCGCAATCTTAAGTGTACCAGAGGTATTAATGTAACGCGTCCTAAAATAGCATCGACATCGAACACTCGGCCTTATTCTGCGTGGCGTGTGAGGTGAGATGACAATTGTCACTTATGTCACGCGATTCCACCAGGCGTATGCCGTGAGAAATCTCACTTGAATGAACTCTCACTTTATTCCCGCTCTCAAATATACGTGACGATTGTCACACGAACTGGGATTTCTAGGTGACAATCGTCGACATGTCTTGAGGTGTCGACAGTGCATGAAAACAAATGAAAAAAGGAAGAGGAATAATAAGTGTTTTTTTGGGTCGTTTAGAATCGATAGTAATGGTATTATATGTATCAATAAATTCAATTTATCTTCAATTTTCACAGTACGAAAGACAAATTGCAAGTAGTTTGTTTTTTTTGTGAAAGCGGTAGTGAGTCTGTTATTCCTCAATTGGACGAATAAGCACACCGAAATTATTTTCATTTCATGAAATCTATTTATTTTCTCTAAAATATATCTATCATATGGGTCTTGTGTTTCATCTATCTATCCGCGAGTCATCGTCACCGAACTGCATATCCATTTCAGAAGCCGTGGTATATGCCCGAGCCGGAGCCAGAGCAACAATTTAACACTGAGAGTGCAGAGAGCAGCAGCAACTACGACCAAAACAAAAAAAATGCTAAACTTTACAGGATGCAATCAACTGTTTCACCAAATCTAAATCAAATACCTGCAATTTCGGCAGAATGTCCTGATACACTAACAACAGGCCAGGTTAAATCATTCTATTCTATCCAGAAAGTCGGCCTGATTCTACGCGGCGTGTGAGGTGAGATGACAATTGTCACATCACCATCACGCAACTCTCCTCACTCTATTCCTACAGTCGTTTCGGATGCCGTGAGAGGTTCATTTGATGTATGTGAGAGGATGAACAGCAAGTGACAAGGCGTTCATTCTGCTGGTTGCCAAATCTGATCAGAGATGCCACATTCGCACATGTGTTCACGAATTTGTAGACATTTAACTTTTATCATAACCTTTTATTCCTGCTGCAGGCTATTTAAAATAGTGACAAAACATTATTGATTCCATATGATAAACGAAGCTGGTCAGTATGTCAGACATTAGCACATATTTACAAATATTTCAGATTTTTATCGCATATATTTGAGAAAAAACATCTGGCATCCCAGAATTTTATTTGTTTCGCTCAGAGAGGTCAGATATTTGTTTTGCTGCAGTCAGTACCGTATCTATAGATCTGATTTAACCTGGCCTGTTGTTAGTGTATCAGGACATTCTGCCGAATTTGCAGGTATTTGATTTAGATTTGGTGATTGTTGATTGCTTCCTGTAAAGTTTAGCTTTTTTTTTTGTTTTGGTCGTAGTTGCTGCTGCTCTCTGCACTCTCAGTGTTAAATTGTTGCTCTGGCTCCGGCTCGGGCATATACCACGGCTTCTGAAATGGATATGCAGTTCGGTGACGATGACTCGCGGATAGATAGATGAAACACAAGACCCATATGATAGATATATTTTAGAGAAAATAAATAGATTTCATGAAATGAAAATAATTTCGGTGTGCTTATTCGTCCAATTGAGGAATAACAGACTCACTACCGCTTTCACAAAAAAAAACTACTTGCAATTTGTCTTTCGTACTGTGAAAATTGAAGATAAATTGAATTTATTGATACATATAATACCATTACTATCGATTCTATACGACCCAAAAAAACACTTATTATTCCTCTTCCTTTTTTCATTTGTTTTCATGCACTGTCGACACCTCAAGACATGTCGACGATTGTCACCTAGAAATCCCAGTTCATGTGACAATCGTCACGTATATTTGAGAGCGGGAATAAAGTGAGAGTTCATTCAAGTGAGATTTCTCACGGCATACGCCTGGTGGAATCGCGTGACATAAGTGACAATTGTCATCTCACCTCACACGCCACGCAGAATAAGGCCGAGTGATTTCCAACCGGTGGGGAATTCCCCCCTAGTGGGGAATTTGATCATTAAAAAAAAGGGAAAATGAAAGGGAATATTGCACATTTATTTCGCTTTGAAGCAAAAGCAAAAATTGCCACAAAAACTTAATTGATACGCTGAAATTTCCGATCCTCGGCAAACATTTCCAAATCTGTTCAATTGAACAACTTCGCAATGTTTGAAATACTTTCGTCAGTGAATGATGATGGAACAGATGATGAAATAGTACATAAGACCATAAAAAAGGAAATTGTACAGCATTTTTCAAGACTTTTTACAACAAGTTAAACTTGAAACAAATTGAAAAAACTTGAAAAATTCCCTATATCAAAAAAATAAAATTTTGACATGAAATGCTTTCCGACTAGTAGTTTTGACGTAGGACTACGTCTTTCATTTCTATACTGGGGTGTAAGTTCAAAGTTTCGAAAACGGAAGCGTTACGCCGGAGACCGAGATTTTGAGCGTTAATAGCTCCTAAACAACTGAATGAAATGGTATGATAAACACTTCATTCGAAAGATGAAATATCTACGCGATCTATGCTTTTTACTTTTTAATCCAAAAACTTGTTTCAATAGCCTTAAAATTGATTTCAAAGCAGGCTATTGAAATCACCCCAATCGGTATATAAGCGAGTGCCGCTCGGAAATCTACTCAGTTATGATTGCGCAACGATTGAGGTAGCATCGCTGGAATGAATGGATGTTTCCCTAACACAGACTTCAAAACCATGGAGCCAGGGGAAACTGGCATTATAAATTAGATGCAAGCAGCGGGTACTTTTGTACTCGTTTGTGTTTCTGCAAATCGCAATGTTTCCCTAACACAGACTTCAAAACCATGGAGCGTGGGGAAATTGGCATTGCAAATGAGATGCAAGCAGCGAGTACTTTTGTACTCGCTTGCAATTTTGCAAACAGGAATGTTTTTTTCCCAACACAGATTCCGAAACTAAAAAGTTGGGAAAATCGGCATTGCAGATCTCGGCAGTACTTTTATACCCCCTTGTATTTTTACACTACAGATTCATTTTGCTAACAAATCGGGTGCAAATGCAACGCTTTGGCTCGGTTATTCAAGACTGCATTTCCCTTCATGTCGCCAGCTCACTGAACTTCTACGCATACCGCTTGATGATTAGGCTAAATGTTGATAACTATTTGCTGCGATAACCATTACCACAATGCATGAATTGACCTAAATTGGGATTTGTTTGCAATTGAATACGTAAATTGTTTCATACATTCACTAGTTTAATCAATAGCTCTGCACAGCGGCGATATCGTACCCAATGAGGAACATCCGAGGTGAAAAAAAAACACATGGTTGCTAAGCCAACGGCAGTCCTACGTCAACCTTGCGGTCATATCATAGGTATAACCCATCCATAGTTTTCGGATTAATCTCATCGATCTACAAATGATCGATTCTTATCCCAACATGTGAAATAAGCGTTGCAAGTGTTGTTGTCTTTTGCCTAGTATTATGGGAATCTGGATTTCCTACAAAGCTGCTGATGAAAACAAAACACCGTAACAGAGTGGATATCGAAGATGACATGAGGTGTGCTTTTCGACAACGGTTTCAAGAATTACGACTTATATACCTTTTTTGTAATCAGATAAAAATATGAAATCAAATTTGTTGCATGAAAACCGTTTGTATTTTGTTATTATATTACTTACTAGCTGACCCGGCAAACTTCGTCCCGCCCAAAATTTGATTTTTCTTATCAATACCTTCAAACATTCACGTTTTCTTACTAAGCACAATTTTATGGGTCCAATCGCAGAACTGTTCATTGATTGATCTTCTAATCGACCCCGTTGAATTTACCTTTGACTATAAAATTCCTAGTACTCCTACCAAAACTCATTATAATATCAGATTATTTTCAGACACAATTCTCGTTCAAGATTTTTCAACCACTTGCAAATAACATGTTTCCTCAGATTTTTCAACCACTTGCGAATAACATGTTTCCCCATTACATGGAATAAATGTTTGATACAGAAAATATGATAGAATAGAGACAACCTCCACCACCCCCCCCCCCCCTCTTCCTCTCTTAGAGTGATGGGATGAGTGTCTATTCACCATAGAAACTTTTCTTGACCCCTAAAATCATCACATGCCAAATTTGGCTCCATTTGCTTGATTAGTTTTCGAGTTATGCAGAAATTTGTGTTTCATTTATTTGGCCCCCGTTGGAGAGGGAGGTGGAGTGTCTAACCACCGTAAAAACATTTATTGCACCCTAAAACCTCCATATGCCTAATTTGGTTTCATTTGCTTGAGCAATTCGCGAGTAAAAATTCCAAGTTTCGAAAATTCATAAAATATTGATGTTCCACAAAGTTCGTCAAGAATAGTTTTACCATCTTCGGTTGAATTTTTTAAATTTTTTACATGACTTCTATTTTTTATGAAAAAATAAAAACATGTATTTTAGATATTGCAAATTAAACTTTTTTTTTGTAAATAAAAGAAAGTTTTTAATTTTTTTTCTCAGTGTATATTTTTTCACTTTTTAACATCAATACTCTGTAACCCTTCTAAGACACCATTTCGGTACGCCTCATAGTTTTTGAGATATAAATTATCAAAGATTTCTCTTACTAAAATCGATACGGCCTTTCCAAAAGTTACACTCGAGTCAAAAAAAATCCCAAATGCTGTGGAAAACTCATATTTCCTCCAACCCAAACGGAGTACCAACTTTCGTTCGAATCGAAAATACAAGTTTTTAAAATCTGCATTTTTAGTTCGATTTCATTGGGAATTGCACCTGTCCCGATGGAAGCTTGTATTCTCCAAAGTTAGGCCAACGGACTTCGCTCAGCCCGACGGGCCTCGCTGGCAAGTTGTGCCAGCTTTCCTTGCTGAGCTAACGTTAATACATTCCATGTTCCAATTCTTGTCCTTTGTTTTGCACTAAAAGTCGTTGCCGTAAAATCAGTTCGTAATCTTTCATTATTGGTTACTGTTACTTACTGTTACTTAGGTATTTCGGGAACAGTAGGTTGTTAGCCAAAGGTCCCAATACTACAGTCAAAATGAAACCCCTGGGAAGTCTTAGAAAGCTTTTATCTTTTTGTTTATACTCTGTGACTTCCCCGTGATTTATCGAATAAGTATGCAATTCATTTTGAAGGTAGCATAGGAAACACAATAAGCTCAAGTGTGTACTTTTAAACCACGAATTACATACTGAGTATTGCTTATTCCGATAGATTTTTTGCGGTTTTCATTAGTTTTCTAGATTCAATTTTTTGACCATTGAAAAAACTTATCAGAAAAACAATGTAGATGATAGATATAAAGGAGTCATTATCACTCACCAGATTTTTCCACGCTGGTTGAATTGAACGAGTCCGGCGTCATCAAATTGATCGGTTGCTTTGGCTGAGCGCTGGTGGAACCCACACCAGTATTTGCCAAATTATTGACACTGATTCTTCCTCCCCCAACCGTCAGAACAACCGATGGTAATCCAACAGCAGCACCACTGTTCACAGCAGATACATTAGGTGATACCATCTTTTTCAAGTCTTCCACTTCCTTTGCATTTGAATCATTATTGTCCGAAACGTTTATCGACTTTTCCGAACCCGTTCGTGTCGACAGACGGCTTCCTGCGTTGCGAACAACGCCATCCACCACGGAAGGTGTATTGTTCATCCGTTCATCTTTACCTGTCGAACCGCCGATCGATGACTGGGACATGTTACGATACTCGCTGCTCATGCTCGTTATGGTGCTGAGGACATCAGTCAAATAGGTCACACTCGGTTGGTAGAGCACATAGCATTCCTGCACGCTTTTCGGTTGAACGAGAAACATGTGGATTACCACACAGTAGAGAGCACTGTTCTCGTCGTCGTAATCATCCAACTCTTCGATTAGGTAAGCATCGCTTGTTTTATACATCCGAACGGCCACATCCAGAATACCGAAGCTGAGAATCGGCGACGAAAGGGGGAATTCTGCGATCGAGGAAATGAACGCCCGCGTCAACGGAACTCCTGTGCCGGTCGAGCTGAGGGTTGTTGAGGTTGTGATATCTTGATCGTTTGGCTTGTTTTCGTTCTCCTTGGAACTGTCGAAGTTTGCCTCCGAATTCCCATTGCTAACGGAGCCGCCGTCGGTTCGGTTGTCGGAGCGAACCACTTCTTTGCGAATTTGAAGCACGTACATCTCGCGAGTGGTTATGTCCGAGAGGACAAGGAACGACGAAGTTCGGTCGATTTCGGCCTTGAAATTCAACGGTTGATCGATCGACGGAACAAAATTGATTGTTTGTGTGCATTCCCAGGTCTCGCAGGACCATAACTTGATTTCCGTGTTGTTGTCCGAACAAGTTATCGCATGTTTCCATAAAACTTGACTGGAAAACAAGAGAAGCAGATGAGAATGAAGCTTTTTATGATCGAATAGAAGAAATATACTCTGCTCCTTGCTCGGTATAGTTATCCAGGAAGAAGAAATTGCTGATTGTCTTTCCCCCATGGGGTTTCCATTGATGTAAACAGCGCAAGTTGTTGTCATTGGTATGCTGATAAATCTGATAGAACCGGATAACTCCTTCGTCACAGCTGACGGCCAGTGTTGTTCCATCGGCTGAGAATACCGCTCCGGTGATGTTCGGCAGATTGACTTTGAATCCACCCTCGGAAATATCTTTCGCATCGATCAACCAACAGTTGTAACGTTGAACAACGGCACTAATACTGTAACATTGGAAGACATCGCCGCGTGTCCACACCAACAGTTGGCTCGCATACTCATCTTCATAACCGTTGTCTTGCAGATATGGACACCAGGAGATTTTATCGCATATTGGAATGTGATTATCGATCGGATCGCTAATCATAATCAACACTGTGCATATGATTTTCTCATTGATAATCTCAACCGTGAACACGCGAAGCACAGCTTGTTCGATTACGGCCAGTATAATCTTGGACGAGATATGTGCAAACTGCAAATCGAGTACCTCGTCTGACATATTCTTTATGAGTGCGCGTTGTCCGAGCGAAAGGTCCACAATACGGACCATTCCTTCCGGGGTGGCGCGATGATTTACTACAAACGTTGGTGTAAAGTTATAATTTAAATATTACACGTTACATGAATAAGCAATTCTACCTGTTATTGCGTATGCAATGAGCTTTCCTCCTCTATGACACGCAATCAAATGACCCGGATAATTTTTCAGTTCCCATTTGTAGTCCACTATATTCTTTAATTTGATCTTCGAACTCCCATGGTCGTGCTTACCAGCGCCACCGACCACGGTTACATTCTTTCCAGAAATCTCAACACAATTTTGCTTCTCATCTTTGTTAAACACACTTAAAAAGCAGAAGAAAAAATGTTAAAAACCCGGTATTTCTAACTCAAAAACCAAAATTACATTTTTGTTGATCCATCAATGCTCCCGTTCGAAGTAGTCTTCCCCATCTTGTCCATCGCAAGCAGTAGTGTGCGGAGCTGGTGTCCGATTCTTTTGAAAACGCGAAAAATCTGAACTGTTCCGATGAGAATGAAAATTAGCATAGCATCGCTACCATCGGAGGTAGTTATTCTGTACGATATAGATTTCCACGCAGGAATACACTTCAAATATCCTTCGATTGCACACTCTTTTCCAAAGTTCTGGCCCAAGGACAAATCTCAGTCGTAGTCTCTGATGGTTTGTAATCAATTGATGCCCTGTGGCATGTGAATTTCTTCCTAATAATTCCTCCGGAACGTACTAAATACCGTAAACAAAATCACCGGAGTTTTTGCTAACACTTCCGGCGGCTAATTTTGATATTTCGGGAAGCGTAATTATCGTGTATTGCGAGTATTTCGTTCGGAAAATATACGCGAAGCCGCGGAGTTTGCAGTTTTTTGCAGTTTTAACTTTCTCATCTCCGTGCGTTTCCCGCATCACTCGGTTTGTCAGTATCGGCTGTCAAAGTTGACTTCGTCGATTTTTTGTGTTTTCTTTTCCTTTCGTCGACCCAAATTATACTCAAAGGGCGTATTTGCGTTGACGATATTGTGTTTCGTGCTCCGTTGTGTTCCGTTTGCGTGAAGTGAAAATGGTAATGTATTTCCAGGTTAAATAGACACTCTTTTAGTAACAAATTATGAATTAAAATGAACTTTGTATGATGCAAATATAAACATACCATGTGTTTTCAACTATACTTTAAGTGCCGTTTTTCCATAAATTCTATTGCAGTTTATAAAACAAACGAATACCTTGTGAAGTGTGTGAATAAGTGTTCTCTTTGATATTAGCATGCTCGAAGGCAGTTGTAGGTTTTCAAATATTTAATGAAAATTATTTTGGAAATGTTGTATGCATGGTCAGGTCACATAGTCTTGACCCTTACACTGATGGGCGAAAAAAAAACCAGGGGTAGGGGTTACGAAACTGTTCACATTGAAATCTATATTCTGTGAATAAAGCATAAACATAAATTGTGAGCGATCGATATATTTCCATTGTTAATAGAAGATCACTAATTCCACCAGGATGTAGCTTTCCGATCAGCCAAATATTTCTCAAGAAATTACACAGGAAGATCATTGGCACCCTACCCAGCCTAGTTTTGTGTTCTGTAGAGGCGGGGTGTATCATTGTTGCAAATAGCAAATACCAATTCCAAACTTATTTCAATGGAATGATGAATCTGCGGATTAGCTAAGTGAATGGGATCTGAAATTGGTCACTGATTAACTAATTCTAAGTTTGATCTAAGTTTGAGCGACAACTTGGGTGTTGAACGATCCAAAATTACATCACAATACGAACTCTTTTCATAACTTGAACAATATTACTATTGCAACCATATCATCGTGACTTTTCGAGCCAGCAGTTTTGTTGAGAAATTAAATTCCTTGCAGAGGATGCGCGTGATGCAGTTTGTTTGAAAATTACAATGTAGAATGGCTCGACAAACATGTGGGCGAAGCTATCGAATACACTTAGGCGGCTCGCACACCGCAGCAATAAGCAGCTTACTGTATCATTTTTAGATGATCGACTAGCGTGAGTTAAAAGAAAGTAGGCTTTGCGAGTGTGAAGCAATTCCCTGCAGACCATTTGGTAAATTCATAACAAAATGACTGAACACCCTTTTTTTTATCCAAAATATATATTTTTATTAAGGCTCATATGGCGTCAACCTGACGGGGCCGGGAGTTCAATATTTCGACAATGTTTGCCTTATAACTATGTTAGTAATATGTAACCGATTACTCGCGGTTGGCTCGAGGTTAGTATTACAAGTGTTTTCGTAATTGTGATGTTGCTGTCTTCAATGATCTGTACCTGTGCCCGACACGGGATACTTCCTATTGGGATGCAGCTGACCATTAACCAGCAACGCCCCCCTTGTCTGTACCCCATATCTAGCGTGGTGCGTCTTCTCGAGGAATCCAGGATAGAATGGTCACTAGCCGGCGCAATCATCAGCTCGTGTAGAGTTGTCATGAGCGGTACAATCTTTGGCTTTTGTTGAATCATCAGTGGACTGCACAACCTTTGGCCCGTGTATCTGTAAAGAGTGTGTGTATGTATTGCCGCGACTAAGTAAAAGTTTATAGATCGAATAGGAGGGATACGAAACAGGGACACAACGAAGGAAAAATCATTAAACGTTGACATCGGCGTTCCTGAGGAACAGGTATAGATGAAGCAGAAGATCAGGATCACGGCTACCTAAGATATCCCGGACGGGGATATCCGATTGTCTGCCTTTTGCTCTCAGTGCTCTAGAGAGCTGAGAGCGAGCAGCATGGAACCGGATACACGACCAGACAATATGCTCGATGTCGTGGTAGCCATCGCCACAATCACAAAGATTGTTTGCTGCGAGCCCAATTCGATAGAGATGCGCGTTTAGGTTGTAGTGATTGGACATAAGCCGAGATATCACGCGAATGAAATCACGACCGACATTCAATCCCTTAAACCAAGCTTTCGTCGAAACCTTAGGGATAATCGTGTGTAACCAACGACCGAACTCATCTTCACTCCACATGCGCTGCCAACTAACGAGTGTGTCCTGACGAGGAATGTGAAAAAATTCGTTATAAGTAATTTGCCTTTCAAAAAGTGTGCCTTCTGAAGCGCCCACCTTAGCTAGCGAGTCCGCTTTCTCATTCCCCGGAATCGAGCAATGAGAGGGAACCCATGCTAAGGTAATCTTGAATAATTTTTCGACCAAAACACTCAATAGATGTCTTATTCTTGTTAGGAAATAAGATGAGCGTTTATCAACTTTCATTGAGCGGATTGCCTCTATTGAGCTGAGACTGTCTGAAAAAATAAAATAGTGGTCGATGGGCAATGTTTTTATTTTTATTTTTATTTTTTTAACGAGAAAAATCGAAAAATCGAACACCCTTTGTCAGAAACAGTTATAGCATTTTTTTACGCACAAAAGCTAGCCGAAGACAACATAAATGGAATTTGGAAGAAACTGAAGAGCGATACAAAGAACTTCCCAGGTAATGTTGAAGAAGTCAAAGAATAAAGAAGAATAAAGTGCACAAATGACAATGACAATGACGCTAAACATACGAATTTTGGACCCCCTCTCTCCCTAACATAACGTAAGACATACCCATAAAGCATTACAAGTAACATAATCTCAACCCGTCACTACTTAATTTTTTGAACATCATAATATATTGTTCGGATATATTCAAATTCAACATACAATAAATATCTTAAAGTAATCCTACGTCAAGTATTCAGTCATGGTTCGAAAACAACCCATCCATTTAAAAAAAAAACATGTAACAGAAAATAGAAATGAAATGAAAATCAAACGCAATTCGATTATTTTCTTGAATTTGTTCTAAAAAAAGTCACAGGAGGGTTGTGTCCAAGACACGACCGCATAGTTGACGTAGGATTCTGTACGCTATTTGCTGCATGCTTATTTTGGATATGTTTGAAGAATTACATTGTTAAACTCTTCGATAATGATTTGGGTCCGTTTTGTCTGGTTGTTAGGTATGGTTTGTTCACTCCACCAGTGTCCATAACCGAGGGATGATGATAGAAGGGTGGTGATTGGTCATTAGATGGTGCGTATCACGTGCCAAGGCCGCCCTCTGTGGTCCTGGACGAGATAACTCCTGTGTTATGTATGGATGAAATAAAGAAAAAAAAGCTCATCAATGTAATATAAGATAATTATCATTATCGAGCACAAGTTTTCTCATCAGACATATACAATTATACATATACATTTTTACAATTAAGTTGTGTTACAAATTACAAAAGTTACAAATTTAAATTTTATTTATGTTCTATCAAGCATAAGTTCTATTCAGTTCATTGAAACATCATTCTTCAATCAAGCCATCGGAAGATCCTTACTGGAACGAAGAAACACTTGCTCATCGCTCCCAACTCATTTGCCAGCACGTATGCAATCAGCAATGCCCACGCTAGTTACAATGAGCACTATCCATCTGTGCACGTCGTCTGTTCAACTATCGACCACGACGGTATTTACATGCTGATTTCCCCCAGACACCTTGGA
Organism: Toxorhynchites rutilus septentrionalis; assembly: GCF_029784135.1. Classification (NCBI taxonomy): domain Eukaryota; kingdom Metazoa; phylum Arthropoda; class Insecta; order Diptera; family Culicidae; genus Toxorhynchites; species Toxorhynchites rutilus. Next base: position 103,574,483 of record NC_073746.1, read on the forward strand.
TTTGAAATCTCTGTTAGGGAATACATGTCGGTGGGAAAAAAGCTCCCCCTACTTTCATGTATCTGCAATGCCGATTTCCCCCAGGCAGCTTGGTTTTGAAGTCTCTGTTAGGGAACATATTTCGATGGGAACAAAAGCTCCACCTACTTTCATGTGTTTTTTGTAATCCCGATTTCCCCCAGGCAGCTTGGTTTTGATGTCTCTGTTAGGGACCCACCACATGTGTCGTCAATTTCGACCTATCAGAAGTGGGTATTTCCGTTAGGATAGGGGTTGAGATTTTTCAATTGTTCGATAGTTAGTTATATTTTTTTATTCAATGTAAAAAATTGTTATGGAGTGCCGAAATTGATTGACGCAAAAATCTCATCAATCCATCATGAAATGACTGAGCAATAAGCGTTTTAAATTGGACAATTTTCACGGTGCGCTCGATTTTCGATTTTCAATTTGTACCCCAATATGTTCCCGAAAGACGTAATCCTACATCAATAATTATAAATGTCTACGTGGATAAAAGGGGAGGGGTACAAGAAATGTCCACGCTTGTCTACGGAAGGGCGGGGGTGTTTGAATCGTGCTTTTTCTGTCCACGTAGTATGTGAACAGCCCCCATGTGAGATTAAAATTTTCCAAGATTAAAAGTTTTTTCAAATTTTTCGGTATTCCAGTCAATGTAGGTAATTTTTTCATATCAGCATCGTTGATTTATTTTTCAAAAAAACACAAAAATGACTTTTGTTTCTAAATGGGTATTTTTAAGGTATGACATAAAAAATCCACTAGGGGGTCTCCGTAGCCACATTGGTTGCGCATTCGCTTAGTAAGCGATCGATCGTGAGTTCAAAATTCAGGGCCCTCATTGACCATCTTTGTGTTGTTACAGAATAACTACGTCCACCCAACAATCATCAGCGGTGGAGATCGATCCACGGTCGAAATAAGATCGATTCATCCACACAACTGCTCTGCTCAGCAAGACACATCGGGCTGCTGTTCTATAAATAACTCAACAATGATCAATCAACTGTCTCCGCTGTCCGGTTTAACTGGACAATGGAAGACCAGATAGAAAACTCTTACGCCTAAATGGCTACTGTGTAAATGTGTACCATATGCAATGTTATAGAAGGGAATACTCTAACGCCGAAAAATGGAAACTGTGTGATGTGCTAATTATAGATATGATAAACATGTGATATGTACACGATTAAAATCCGGCTCTGTAACAGCTAAAATGCTAATGAGCCTAAAAATTAAACAAAAGGGATAAAAAAAAAATAAAAAATCCACTTCATAATTTATTGAAAAAAAAAAAAGATTATAAAAACCAACAATTAATAATCAATAGGACTCCATTTGACTTCGATAACCAACCGACAACGCTTTGACATATTTTCCATGAGGTTCCGGAGGTGTTGGGGGTCCAGTTCGTCCAAAGCCTCAACGTAGCAGAATAGTTTTGCTTGTTCGTAGTGTCAGTTTTGTCTAGTTTGTTGTTCAAAATCGCCCATACATTCTCAAGTCGAGCTTTGGGGTGGTCACACTATTTGTTTGATCCGGGCCGATCGAAAGAATTTCGCTGTTTTCTTCGCAGTATGCTTCGAGACAGTATCTTGCTGGAAGGTGTAGTTATCCTCCAGCCTCATTTTCAGCATGGATTCTTCTAGGTTCTCGCCAAAAAAGTCGATGTAATCATCATCAGTCATAATACCGTTGAACTGCGTTATGTTTCCCATCCCAGTCACGAGCAACAACCCCACATCATGATGCTTCCACCACCGTGCTACATAGTCGGTTGTAGATGCCTGTCCTGGAGGCCTTTGCTTATTAAACAGCTCGAACTTGGACTCGTCCGACCAAATAACGCGCTTCCAAAACTCCAGCGGCTTGTTGACATTATCCCTCGCAAACTGAAGCCTTTTTTTTGTTGGTGTTGCTGATCATCGGTCGATTTTTGGCCAAGTAGCTCCCGTTCCACCAAGTGTCGCCGAATGGTGCTAGTGGAAAGGTCCAGATTCAATTTTTGTTCAATCGTCCGAATGGTCGTTCGTAGGTTTTTCTTTACTTCTCGTGTCCGTTTTTGCATCAGTCTTACGTTTCGGTCCTCTTCCCAGTCGTTGCCGAATGATCAGCTCGACCACACCTCGGCTTACCCCATACTTACCAGTAATGTTTCGTTAACACTCCTTACGCTGTAAGCCACGCACGCTTTTAATATTGGAACACTTTGATTTGAAATGGAGGGGGATTCTTTGTGCCCATCACTGTATGTATTAACATCACAGAGGCCGAAATACAATAGTGGAACAATTTATTGTTCTCACGGGCACTCAGTTATCTTTTATATTGTGGCTGCCTTGATGTTTGCAGTGTTTTATTATTTTTGAGTGTTGTGGAAATGCGTATTTGGGATTTGCGGTATTTTCGTTACGCGTATTCTAGAGCTTACCACTCCAGAATACATTCAAGGCGGGTTTTCCGACATAGGAATCTCAGCTAAGTACTACTAATAAAAATGACGCAAGAAATACCTACGTCAAATGTCCCACTGGGAACGTCAGTGCCATTCAAGAAGGTATTTTCGTATGAACGCTACCAGAGTGCTATTCTCATTATGAATTGATTTGTTTCGGTGATTCTGAGATCAATGTAATGGGACGAAGTACCCATCTAACGAAGATAAAGAACCGCTTAGGTAATGCGACTCGAGTCGGCCGCTGACCCGCTGACCCGCCGTCAAAAGCGGCAACCTCTCGCAAACAACCCTCGATTCCGGTGGCGATAATACATAAGTACCAAATATGATTTTGTAAGGGTTAGAACTTCACAACACGCTCGCTAATTGGGAGTTTTCTAGTTGAAGTGCTTTTTAATTGGGAGCTCGCTAGTTAAGGTGCAATCCAATTAAACAGCGGTCATCCGTCAGAATCAGAATTGCTCTGATGTTTCAATGCCATACAAACAAAAATAACTGAATGCATTTTGTATAATATGAAAGTTCTGAAAATATTTAAGTTTGCACAACGGTTAGAATTTAACTTTATTTTTGGAAATGCAATGAAATAGAATGATAAAAAAATGGATAGGAATTTCATTTCTTCCACTCTGCTTCCAGCATTTCAGACTGTAGGGTTTTTACTTACAATATGTGCCCTACATTGTTTTGAACAAATTGTATCACCTTATCAGTGGACCTAAGTCTTTGCGTCACATGCACCCGTGGCCGAGTGGTTAGCGTCTCACATTATCATGCCGGGTGTTCGGGTTCGATTCCCGTTCTGGCCGGGGGATTTTTCATCAGAGAAATTTCCTTCGACTTGCACTGTGGTCACGCGTATTCTAGAGCTTGCCCCTCGGAATACATTCAAGGCGTGTTATTTGGCTTAAGAAATCTCAACTAAGTATTAATAAATGACGCTAGTTAATGCAATGCATACGTTGAGACGGCAAAAGTTCCACAGGAAACGTTAACGCAATTCAAGAAGAAGAAGAAGTCTTTGCGTGAGGAGTGCGGATCCCAAATTTAAAACGCGTTTTTCTTGAAACCATGTTTTTCAAACTGGTGGGAGTTCTACCTCCGGAACGGTCCATCCGATTTTGATGAGATAGTTTTTCCCAGATTCTCCACTAAATTTCCTGTCATCGTACGGAGGATTTTTTTTTTGATATTTTGAAAAATAAAATTGAATGTTTTTGTCTCGTTTTTCCAGACAAAAACGCTTTTTTTTACAGAAGATGTTGCCATTTCCTCAAAAATCAATATTTTGAAAAAATTCTACGTACGATGACAGGGAATATATCCAAGATTACGTAAAAAATAGTTGGTTGAAATCGGTCCACTAGAAAGACCTGTAGAACTCCCACCAGTTTACAAGGTTTTGGCTGCAAGGGTTCAACAAACCGGTTGCGGCTATTCAGGGGACAGTCCAATTGACACCAATATATTTGTTGTTTGTTAAGTAATATATACCTAATGAAACTGTGATATCTGTGATGTAGTACTAGGCATCAAGCGTAAAAGGACGTTCATCAAATTTATTTGTAACGAAGAACATAATCTATAAAAAAAAATTTCGATGCATTTTAAAATAATATTCATAATATTCGAAGTGATGAACAATTGCATTGCATAATATAATTGCGTTGTTCTACGTCGGAAATATGCGGTCGTGTCCTAGATACAACCCTTTACATTTTTTTTTTATTAGAACCACCATTTGTGAAGGTGTCGAAAAGGGGAGTTTCGATTTGGCCTATTCAAGCATTCATGAACCACACCGACCAATATAAAACATAGTTTAGTAAACATTAAAATGCCGATGTCGCCAAAAAAAAAAAGAATTTTATGTGACGGATGGCCGTTGCAATTTGAGTGGGCGGGTCAAGGCCACCTTCCCCTATGTATTGTGCATGTGCATGCACTCTGAAGCATCTGATTTGGACGCGAACAATCCGCGCGGGAGTAGAGTAATAACTGAAGTAAATCTGTGCCTTCTTTTTCTTCTTCTTTGAAGCAGAGAGTTTCAAACTTTGAACTTCTTTAATTTTAAACTATGAAAGTTTGTTCGCATCTAGTCTTGAAAAGGTCAATTGATGTGTGCAGGCTTACCTCGAGGCGCTCAGCGAAAGATTGCCGAACGAAGATATGTTCGGTTCAGAGCGTTGCTCGTAAAAAGGTTATCAGGCACGTAGCGTAACCGGCACGGCACTTTTCATGCAAGACAAATATTATTGCGTTTGTTTCAAATGTGTATGCGTATATATAGCTAAACGGCTCCGGGCATACACATCACGTTTCAGACAAATGCATGAAGGTATTCTCGAAAAGAACATTTTTCCGGTGCCGGGCACGAACTACACGGGCGAGTAGCACCATACATACAAATCAAACGTCGAAGTTCATGGTATGGGTGCGTTCGTCACTCTTCGGTATGACATCGGTTCGATCACCAGTAGCTACACTTGGCTCAATTTCGTCAACGCTTCATGTCCATCATATCCTTCATAACATGTCATGTCCAGATTAATTGAGGTGCACAGGGACACGGAATCAATCCTGTTCTTTTTCTGCACTAATGTATGCAGTGATCTATGTATCAAAATTCTAGAATATTTTTTCATTGAGTCCCATAATATTATTTCAATTCTAAAAAGAGCACATTCAATACCAAAGCAACACTGCTCCAGTTTTGATATTATTTATTAGTATTTTACTTTTATATCAGACTTGTCCAAACTAAATTTGTGTATCAAGATCAAAATGAGGTATCCTTAAGTATTTCTTCCTGCTCGAGAATATACTTTTGGAAAAATATCCATAGTATACATACTTGCTAAATAAACACTATAGTGCTTATGTATTTTATCCAAAGCCTGCATTTTTTTTCGAAATATGCATCAAATAGTAGAGTTTAGATCATGTGTAATATTAATGCTATTTAGAACTAAAAATACTTTGAGAGACCATTAAAAACTTATATCCCATTGATGTAAACGGGGACAAGATTACTTGGGTTTTATATCAATCAAAGTCAATGTAACTCATTGACACTAAGGTCTTCTGAAATTTAAAATGATTTGGAGGGCCTATAACATTCGATGATTATATAAACTCAAAGCCAGCATAGCACACGGGCTCTATGAACCTATTTGGGTAAGACTATGAACATTGCTAGTTGAAACGGTAGTTCAATTAGTCTCAACTAGAAGGACCTAGAAATTCGGAATAGTAAGCAAGAAAAAAATAACACTGAGTTGAGTGTGAAATCCAAGGGAAACGCAAATTGGATCGAACGAACGATAAATGTAAAAAAAAACTAAGTTGGGCCAGGAATAGGAAGGGTAAGTGAGGGATATTGTCTATACATTTTGAATTTATTTTACATAAAATGGGTAAAACTGAAGCACACATATAAAAAACTGGATAAAACTGGATAATATTTGAAAAAACTGGAAGATTTTAGGGTTTAACTGTTTGACTGGATCGAGTGAAAAAAACTGGAAGAATCCAGTTTAAACTGGAACATTGGCAACGCTGGCGCTTCCGGTCCGTACAGAAAAGTTGCTATGCCTGATATTTAATATGAATACATCATGTATTTGTCTGCCCGTGTCGGTACGTGCCGTTTATGCTACATTTAGATCTATCAACAGGTTCAATTACAACCCAAATGATACAAAAATTATCTCAATCTATCTTACGCCATCGGTTACGGAGGAGGCGGCTTTTTAAAGATTCTTTCGTCAAATTGGAGTCAATGAGTTCGATTTGGTCATTAAATACGCGAGCCATGCTTGTAACGGGCTCATGGTAAGCATAGTTAGTGCGCGATGTTGGAAGACGAAGAAAATAGTGATTGCGCAGATTTCTCCTTCTGATATTGAAATTTATTTGTCGTAGTAATTCTGGGCAATCGATATTCCCTTGTAAGAGATCGAAAACAAACTGAGGAGCATTCCAGGGTAATCGACGTAGAGCGAAGCGTACATATTTGCGTTGAACGGACTCAATTCTTCGGATGCTGTTGTCGTAATAAGGAGCCCAAACGACGGATGAGTACTCCAAGATCGAGCGAACCAGCGAACAGTATAAAACTTTGAGGCATTGTATGTCGGTGAAATGTTTGGTGATACGAAACGTAAAACCAAGATCTTTTGATGCCTTGGAAACAACGTATGAAGTGTGTTCTTGGAGCGTTAGTTTCAAATCTAAAATGATTCCTAGGTCCTTAATGTTTGTAGTTCTGTCCAACGTCGATCTATGAAGCTCATAATCGAATCGTATCGTTGATCGTTTCCGAGAGAAGGAGATTACAGAGCACTTTGAAGGGTTGAGCGACATACGATTGGCTTGTAAAAACACAGCATCTTCGTAGTTCTCCACGCGCTACGTGCTGGATAATATAAAACAGCCTTAAAGCGGCCCATAGACGTTGGATATTATTGATCAATAATATTGAATATTTTGGTTTGTGCAATATAATTGATCGTCTAGGGGTAATATTGAAAATATTACGACATAATATTGAACGTCTATGGCCGGCTTAACGGCCCTGTTCAGCTGCGCTTAATACGGTGGATGAATATACTAAACTTATTAAGCTCTGTTCGCATTCGCGTGTAGCCTATGTTGCTACTATTTCAGACTAGGCATAGGTTTAAGCTGTTCTGAGCAATGTTATTCTAGTGATAATTGCTTGCAAGAACACAATAATTGATGGCTTGATTAAGCCAATAATAGATAATTGAAAACCGATACATCCAAAATTGGTTTCCACCGCTGCCTCACGCTGTCCTTGTTACAATACAACAGCTGATAACGAACCAAAAAGTTGGAGCTAGGCAAATCGCGCGTAAATCGCCTACCACCCCCATAATGTCACTGGGTATATATAGCATATGTACCTATGTATACCTAGTGACTAAGCGATAGAGGCAAATAATCGGTTTATAAATAGTGTTTCTCTGATTTTCTCCATTCATCGCTGTTTCTTACGTCTATTGAGTCTATCGTACGACAAAAAAAGTTTGTTTTGGTGGGCTGATGGAAAAGCCTCACAGGGCTGTTGTTTCAGTTAGGTGGTGGATTTGGGTGAATTAACACGAAAAATGGTTCCGATCCTTGAGCGTAGAGACCGAGCGGCTGTTCCCGGTTACAAATGACGTTGATTGATGGCTACTGATAAGATTTGATGGTGTCGCTGTTGTTCGGTGGAAAATAGAACGCACGTGGTCGTTAGTGTAAATGTGGTGTACAGAAGTTTGCGTTTCTGAACAGATGGTTCATTTGGTTCATTCATTTGCACAAGTAGCATGCCCGTTCTAACAGAGGTTTGTGGATGTTTGTGACAGTTCCAACGAAATCAATCATTGCTGCGAATGGTTATGTGGGAGTTCCAAATGGAATGGTTTGTTTTGTGTACCAAAAACAACAAACGACATACACACACACACATACACCGGTGCATACTTATAGATACTGCCCATGATTGCATAGGAGACGTAATGAACAACACCATTAGTGTTGGGAAAACGCATTTTTGTTGTTTTTTGGCCTACAAGCATAACCATCTAAATTTCCGATGAAATGATCTGTCCAGTTTAAGGATATTATCGGCAAAAAGAGATCCTAGGTGATTTTGCGGATTATAACATTTTTTTTCCATTTGGAAAATGCTTGCGTCTATTTATGCGGACAATCAATCGTTTCAATGAACATTTGTCCGCATAGCTAGACGTAATCACCAGGTTGCTCTGTTTGTATTTACCTATACATAATTTTTTTGTATTTAGTATTTACAATTCCGATAATAGTCAAAACGTCTCTGTCGGTAGTTTCAGTTGTTATGAGATAAATTCAAAAAGGTTTGGAAGAAATTTAGTGAAATGTCTGGAAAAGGTGCTCTTGATTTGTTGCGAGTCTATGATAGTACTTTTTTCCTGAAGAATCCTCTGGGATATGATAAGAACAGCAGGTTCGTGTTTTTCCAATTAATTGAATTTGTAAAGTCAATCTGCAATGTTCGTAATTTAGCAACATGATTTACCGATATCACGATAAATCGCATAAAGATGGTGGAGTGACTTACTCTAACGGTATGAGTAAATGCTGAGTATGTGGAACTACGTCTGTTATGCGGACAAACAGTGATTTTTCGGAAAGTTTTTTTTCAAAATTGTTCAAATTTTTTCGAACAAAAAATGTTTGTTTGCATGTTGAGCAAACGTATTACATTGAGTAGAATGCGAAATAGCGAAAAAGTCGTTTTTTTTATTTTGTCGCTTACGTCTCCTATACAAACATGGGCAGGATAGCTTACACGAGCTTTTTTCACCTATTTTCAAGTGCAAATATTTTCTGTGTGGTAAACATTAGGCTGTTATGGAGCTCACTGGGTTGTAGTCCAGTTAAAAAGCAGCAATTCGTAAGAAAATTCACGTCATATTCGATTTGAAGATATCCTGTGAGGGGAATTCGAATGTAATTTGAGATGTTATAAAAATTGACATTATTTTCGCATGACAACAACAATGATCAAATTATAGAAAAATAATTTCCCCAAAATATATATCACCGGTGTGATACACCTGTTGTCGCATTCAATGCAAGACATTCAGTGGAAACTTTTTGTTTATCCAGTTTTTTTCATTTGACGTTTTACATGCTGGTCCAGTTGGCAAGCGAATGCCGATAACTGGGCAGTCTTGCTCGCTCAATTAACGAATGAATGCCGTAAATCATTATTTCCTTCCTTTTATTATTTTTGCACGCAAATATTCAGTGATATGCGTTGTGTCCTATGTATTCGAAATTCTACTATCTAGCAGTGATGGCATTTTCACTGAAATGGTACACCCGCGCGCGAGTTTCATACTCAAACTGAGGATACAATCATCACTCACCAAAAGAGAAACCATGCGATTTTCTCTTTCACCGGCAATTTTATATAGAACCAGTGTGCGCTAGTTGGGAGAAATCATGGTGCGAGTGAGTCGCACTCTCTTACTCTCTTACTTTACTCTTGGGAGTTTGAGTGTGCGAAAACCTGTGTCCAGCACTTAAGCGCACTGATCCGCACTGTGTCACTCTGAGGAGTACACTGAAGAGTACACTGGAGAGTAAACTGAGTGCAATCTCATTCGACATATAATCAACACGCATGTTTTACCTCGGTTCACTTTTTTCAGCGAAACACAGCGCTAAGTTACTTCTGTTCTTTTACCTGTGCGCATCCGCCAGAGCGCACAGGTAAAAGCTCATCAGGGTGTACTCTCCAGTGAATTTCTCCGTTACACTGTAGATAGTTTGTCCGCCATCTTTCCGCACTCTAGCGCGACCGATAACACTACTATACTCGCGCGAAAATCGTAATGCGCGTCTCTGTGATGTTGCCATTGTGTATTTTTAGGCGTTATTGGTAGGGTAAATGATCTTGGTTTGTCCAATTTGGGGTGTTTTTACACAACTAGTAAATGCAAATCGATTTTTCTTCATGAAAATCATATATAATCGATACAAGTTTGTTGAAATGCCCCAAGTCTCTAGTTGCTAATACTACCATAAGGCGTTGAAATTATTCAAATTTTCATGTTTTTTTAACGATTTTCCTCATAGAGGAATTAAGATCATGGTTTGACCACCTCTGATCATGATTTGCCCAAAAAATGATCATGGTTTGTCCGGCTTTAGAAATCACCATTTTTGAATGAAAACATTCGAATTCTAAAGTAGATGTTGCACATCATCATATTCATCCATTCATAATTTAGGCTTTCTTCAGAATATTGAATTTTCTTGGGCATTTTAAATATGATCACTTCAACACAGAAACTTAATTTCTGCTATACGCGAAGGACACAATAAACAAACTGCAGCGCGCCAAGCGGTTGCCATAGAAATCATGTGGACAAAACAACATTATTGAATAGGACAACTCATGATCAGAATTGAGTTCATCAAAATGCGTTAATTTAATGGTTTAGCTATGTAAATCTGATACAAATGGTGTGCAAGCATGATGTTTACAATATTTGTAAGTGTTATAATCCAGAAAAGGTCTGAATACGTGCCAAATAATCATCTGGTGATCGATTAAAAGTTAGTTCGAAAGAGGGGCGTATTAACAACAATAGATGGTGTATTTCATAATCCTTTAAAACATGTGATTCCGTAAAAATATACTAGAAAACTACTGTAATTCATGGAAGAGACAATTTTATTTATATGTTTTGAAACATTCGAATACCTGATTTGACAGACGTGTGCTGAATTAGAGCATTCAAGAAAGCGGACAAACCATAATCATATTTTCGACTGGACAAACCAAATTCATTTACCTTATTTATTCACAGAGAAAATTTTAATTGAGTGAACAAACTCCAAAAATATTTTTTCTTTAACTTCAGTCTAATATTCATTTAATTCAGCCACCCCATTGATGCTCGGTCTGTCAGACCTATACGCGAGAAGGTGAATGACAAGACGGTTCAGTCGATGAGCTCATCAGTTACTAGTTTCTATCGACGGTGGCATTTGTGGGTAATGTGATGTTTATTATGAACATTCGGATTTGAGGTTTGGTTTTAAGTATTAAGTATTGTCACGGAGTAACTCTGAAGTAACTTTTGGCTCTAGTGGCATTTTGCCACATCTGGCCAAAACTCCAAAGTTTTTTCGTGTGCCTTAATGCACGATAGGCATTGTTTTTCAGGCACATTCATTTGTACATCTTCGAGTCTCGTAACGAAAACTTCGATTTTCAATAGTAGACTAAACGCGAAATCTTACTTCAAATGAAAGGTTCATTATTATAGTGAGGAGGCCATTTGGCGTAGTGGTAACATCCATACCTCTCACGCAGAGAGTTCAATTCTCACTCCCGACATTCTTCCAAAAACGGAAGTAAAAGTGACGAACCAGCCGAAATGTGTTGAAAATCACTAAAAAAAAAAAAATCATAGTACAAAATAACAATGTTGCGTCCATGTGCATTTTGTTTGCGAAGATGAACGGGCACAGAGAAGTTGTTATCGTTGAATGTCCTAAAGTTAAACCTGGAGATATCTTGAAACACCTCAAACACCTCAAAATCAACAAAAGATTTGTTTACCGTACCATAGATAGGTATGTACAGATCGGAAGTAACAAGGAAATACCACGATCAGAAGAAAAAGAACTGTGAGAACACCAAAGTTAGAAAGACTTCGCCGGAATCTTGCTCAATCTGCTCGGTAGTTGGCTAGTAACCTCAATGTCAATCGCGAATCTCTCCGATTACTCCTGCGGCGAGATATGCAACTCAAATCATACAAAAAAAGTTTGGTTCATGGTGTTTCGGAAGCTGCAAAAGAGAGAGTCTTAAAAGATCGCGAAAGCTACTATTTTTTTCGGATGAAAAGTTCTATTTTCGCCAAAATGATCGTGTATGGAGTGCAAGTATCGAGGATGTACTTTCCCATAAGTACAGTGACGTATCGATTATATAACTGGGCGTTTCTATCACGTCTCGTTTTCATCACTCTCGAATTTATCACTGAAAATGTTTCGCTTTTATTACGATTTTCGAAAAAGGAGAAATTATATGCAAAGTTCAATCTGCCGTTGAATTATTGAACAAAAAGTGAAATTTAAGAAGAAAAAATATTTTTGAGCATCCATGCCGTCTATTGTGATTAGCCATATTCATGGAAAATTTTCTTACTGATGGATTTGTAGCGTATACCTCATATTTCTTTAAAATCTTGAAAGCATATTATTTTCATGAGCTCAGAATCAAAAACTATGAATAATTCTGAGTAGATAGCTACTCAGAATTATTCATAGTTTTTGATTCGGTTTTGTGACATGAGACGCACGACCTTTGCCGTTTCCCTATTTGAGCCGTGAACGAGACAGTCATAATTTTTTGTAATATATTTATTCTTGTGTAGTGGTAATAAGGCGATATAAGCTAATGAAAAAAAAGGTGCTCCCTTGGCCGAGTGGTTAGCGTCATAACTAACATGCCGGGTGTTCGGGTTCGATTCCCGTTCTGGTCGGGGGAATTTTTCGTCAAAGAAATTTCCTCCGACTTGCACTGTGATCACGCGTATTCTAGAGCTTGCCACTCAGAATGCATTCAAGGCGTGTTATTTGGCATAGAAATCTCATTTAAGTACTAATAAAAATGACGCAAGTAATACTACGTTGAGACGGCGAAGTTCCTCTAGGAATGTTAGTGCCATTGAAGAAGAAGAAGAAGCTAATGAAAAAGAATACAAATCCCAAATCGCTCAATAATTCGGTATACACCGTACGACAATCACAAGAATCCTAAAGTAGAATTAATAATTTGTGAAACTGTATGTTTTGACTATGAGCACTATATTTTTTTTTAATTCGTTTATTTTTACAGGCTCAGTTACTTAAGTTTAAAGGAGCCGAATTCTAAAATATATTTTTAAAACTATATATATATATAGAAACAATTTTCTTACATCTATGGTTAGTAAGGTGGAAAACCGATTACTCGCGGTGTACTCGAGTTTAGAAGGGTGACATATTTTTAGGAGAAGGATGGGATATAAGGAAATTGTAACAATGTTGATGAGCATTCAATTCTTAAATCTATTCGTATATCTATAGTTTATTTACATTTCAACTTATTCTACTATTTATAGCAAGGGGACGAATTACCCGCAAAGGAAGGAAAGGAGGGTATAAGGATGTAGGGACGATCACACACGAAGATCTATAGCTTTAAGGAAAACATATATATGGGACATGTAATCAAGGTCTAACCGAGCCAACACATCTCTCACCGGCACATTGGGCTGTCTTCCTCGGGCCCGAAGGGAGTTTTCTAAATTCGATCTGGCGACCAGATACACCTCGCACGACCAAACAATGTGCTCGATGTCGTGATAACCTTGGCCACAAACGCAGAGATTGCTGCTGGCAAGATTGAAACGAAAGAGTAGTGCATCTAACGAACAGTGATTAGACATGAGTCGGGAGAAGGTGCGGATAAAGTCCCGACTCAAGTCTAGACTTTTGAACCACGGTTTGAGGCTAACGTTAGGGATAATCGAGTGAAACCACCGGCCCAATTCATCTTCATTCCACTTGCGTTGCCAGTTAGCGATGGTATTTTTGCGAACTAAAGAATAAAATTCATTGAAGGCGATTTGACGCTGATAAATATCGCCTTCAATTGCACCTACCTTTGCCAATGAGTCAGCCCTCTCATTACCCGAAATGGAGCAATGTGAAGGGACCCAGACAAAGGTAATGACATAACAGCGTCTGGATAAAGCACTCAAAATTTCTCGTATTCTCTCAAGGAAGTATGGCGAGTGCTTTTCCGGCCTCACTGAACGGATAGCTTCGACAGAGCTAAGACTATCCGTTACAATGTAATAGTGTTCAACAGGTCGTGAGGCGACGCTGTCCAGCGCCCAGTATATCGCTGCCAATTCAGCAATATATACCGAGCAAGGATTCTGAAGACTGTGTGAGGTGCGAAAAAATACGTTGAACACTCCAAATCCTGTGGACTCATTCATAGAGGACCCATCAGTAAAGTACATATTATCACAATTGACACGCCCATACTTTGCATTGAAGATTGTAGGAACGAACCCCAATCTAAGATAATCTGGATTTTCATGGATTTTCTCCTTCATGAACAGATCGAAATGTACAGAAGAATTGATGTAGTCAGGAAAACAAACACGGTTGGGAATATACGAAGAAGGAACAACCTGCATAGAGGTGAATTCATGATATGAATTCATGAATCCAGAATGAAAATTTAGCTCGATCAATTGCTCAAAATTTCCGATCACCAATGGATTCATGACCTTACACCGGATGAGGAACCGAAGAGATAATAAATTGAAGCGATCTTTTAGTGGGAGTAGGCCTGCCAAAACCTCGAGACTCATGGTATGCGTTGAGGGCATACATCCCAACGCGATACGGGGACAAAGATACTGAATTCACTCGAGTTTAATGAGGTGTGTTTTGGCAGCTGATTGAAAACAGAAACTGCCATACTCCATCACTGAGAGAATAGTTGTTCGATACAACATAATAAGATCTTCGGGATGGGCTCCCCACCAGGTGCCGGTAATTGTACGGAGAAAGTTTATTCTTTGTTGACATTTTTTACTCAGATACCTAATATGGGCCCCCCAAGTACGTTTGGAGTCGAACCAGACCCCAAGATACTTGAATGACATAGCATGAGTGATCGGTTTACCCAAAAGTTGAAGCTTTGGTTTTGCTGGTCTATGCTTCCTAGAAAAAACAACCATCTCTGTTTTCTCCGTGGAGAATTCGATCCCTAGCCCAATGGCCCAGGTTGAAAAATTGTTCAAAGTATCTTGTAAGGGTCCTTGCAGGTCGGATTCGTTTGATCCTACGACAGACACCACTCCATCATCTGCAAGTTGTCTTAGGCTGCAATTTTGTGTAAGGCAATTGTCGATGTCGCTTACATAGAAGTTGTACAAAAGGGGGCTTAAACATGAGCCCTGGGGGAGTCCCATGTAAGAGACCCGACTTACTGCCGAATCTCCGTGAGAAAAGTTCAAATGTTTCTCACAAAGCAAGTTATATAACATATTATTCAATAGAGGCGGCAGACCCCGAGAGTGTAATTTGTCTGACAAAACCTCTATTGAAACAGAATCAAAGGCCCCCTTTATGTCCAAGAATACTGAAGCCATTTGTTTTTTTTCGGCGTAAGCCATTTGAATTTCTGAAGAAAGCAACGCAAGACAATCATTCGTCCCCTTGCCCCTGCGGAACCCATATTGTGTATCTGAGAGTAGGCCATTCGTTTCAACCCATCGATCAAGGCGAAACAAGATAATTTTCTCCAACAATTTCCGTATACAAGACAGCATTGCTATTGGGCGGTACGAATTGAAGTCGGACGCGGGTTTTCCGGGCTTTTGAATAGCTATAACTCGTACTTGTCTCCAATCATCTGGAACAATATTATGCTCCAGAAACCGATTGAATAAATTCAACAAGCGATGTTTCGCCACATCAGGGAGATTTTTCAGCAAGTTGAACTTAATTCTATCCGATCCCGGAGCAGAATTGTTACATGAAAGGAGAGCAAGAGAGAATTCTACCATCGAAAACTCGGAATCAAGATCGCACCTATCTTGTGGTATATCTCGAACAATTTTTTGCACAGGAGCGGAATCAGGACAAACCTTCCGTGCAAAATTCAAAATCCATCGATGTGAATATTCTTCGCTTTCATTCGTTGAAGAGCGATTTCTCATGCTTCGAGCCACTTTCCATAATTTTTTCATTGACGTTTCTCGTGACAAACCTCCCACGAAATTTCGCCAATAAGCACGTTTTTTCCCTTTGATCAAGTTTTTAAATTGATTTTCAAGGTCCAAGTACGTCTGAAAATTTTCAGGGGTTCCACGTTTCCGAAAAGCTTTAAATGCATTCGATTTTTCTATATAAAGCTTGGAACATATGCTATCCCACCATAGATTGGGAGGCCTTCGACGAATAGTGGAACCTGGGATGGGTTTCCAGTCAATGTGTCTTGTGAGGTCATATGCCATGTTTATAGATTCAGAAGAATTCGACCCAATGGTGATGGAAATTTTGATTGGCAAGTGATCACTACCGTTGGGGTCCTGGATTACATTCCACTTGCAATCTAACGATAGTGAATTCGAGCAAAGCGAGAGGTCAAGAGCACTTGGTTTAGCAGGAGGTTTAGGAACACGTGTTGTTTCCCCAGTGTTCAAAACGGTCATATTGAAGTTGTTACAAAGGTCATATATCAACAATGAACGATTGTCGTCGTACTGTTCCCCCCAGGCAGTTCCGTGAGAGTTGAAGTCTCCCAAGATCAATCGTGGCTCAGGAAGAAGTGAGCACATGTCATCAAGTTGTTTGCGGCTAACCGCAGCTCTCGGAGGCCAATACAAGCTGACAATACAGAGATCTTTACCTCTGATGTTTGCATGACAAGCAACAGCTTCGATCCCTCCAATAGGTGGAAGGTCAATTCGAAAAAATGAGTGGCACTTATTGATCCCCAATAGTACCCCTCCGTATCTGTCATCGCGGTCCAAGCGTATAATATTAAAATCGTGGAAAGAGATATCATCTCGCGAAGAAAGCCAAGTTTCGGACAGAGCAAAAACATCACAATTGAAGTTATGAATTAAAAATTTGAATGTATCCAATTTAGGGATAAGACTACGACAATTCCACTGAAAAACAGTGATATCTCCGACCTCTCTATCTAAATTAGACATCAAGAGAGATAATCATTGCAAGGAGGGGCCATGTTTGCATCAATTGCTGTAAAATTGTCTTTAATACTGGAAGCATTGAGATGACAAGGGTTCTGATGGAGTCGGAAACATTAAAACACTTGAAGATTTGATCCAAAAGGTCAGACAACTTTATAAATCCCGATTGGGAAGTTGAGCTGGACGGAAAAACAGAGACAGTTGGGGTTTTTGATGTCCCCTCGAGTGCTGGGTCGTTCGAAGGTGAACTATTCCCACGGAAGCCAGGAGGAACCTGATTTTGCTTGTCCGCTGCACTCGATTTTTTAGGCAAGCTAACTGGGGGTATCACCGAGGGGACTTGTTCTTGAACTTTGGGAGTGGTCACATTTTTGCGCCGGGGATTCCCTTTGAAAATAAACGGTGTGCCCCCGCTAGCTGTGTCCGCTTCCATTTCATCAACTGGCAACGTGGAAAAGATATTGTTTGTTGAGATTGGTTGTTGTTGTTGTTGGGCCAGTGGAGAAGCGCCCTTTAAAATTTCCGCAAAAGTGCGCTTCGAGCGTTCCTTTAAAGAGCGCTTCTGTTTCTCCCAGCGACTCTTGTAAGTTTCACAAGCTGAGAGCGCGTGTGGGGATCCTCCGCAATATGGACACTTATGCTCAGTCGCACTGCAGGATTTCCCCTCATGTTGCTCTCCGCAAGTGGCACAGCGCTCCTTGTTGGCACAATAATCTGAAGTGTGACCAACTGACTTGCATTTGTTGCAAGTCATGGGCTTTGGCACGAAGAGTCGCACAGGTAGTCTCAATTTGTCCACCATAACGTAGTCAGGGAGGGCGGCACCAGCAAAGGTGACTCGAAACGAGTCTGACGGCGTAAATTTAGTTTGGTCCCCATCATGGGAGAGTTTCCCGAGTTGGCGACAGTCCAAGATCTTTACTTCCATTGAGGGAAGCTTCTTGAACTTGCCTTTTCCTTCTTTTTTTATTTGTTCGCTCGTCAGACCCGTTTCTGTTATCACCCCCTCAATTTCTACGTTATGGGAGGGTATAAATGTTCTATATTCGAATTCGAGAGTGAAGTGTTGGTCAGCAACAATCTCGTTTGCGTGTTTCCGTTCATTCACGACAACCCGCAATTTGTTCGGTCTAACCCTGCGAATTTCAGATACAGAAGTGTATCTGGCCAGATCTTTCATGATCTGAATCACGTTAAGGCTTTTTCCTTTTGGTTTTGGCCGGAGGAAAACAACCCACGGGCCAGTTCCAGGTGCATCTTCTGGATAAAATCTGACACGTGGAGCGGAGACAACAGAGGGAGAAGACGAGGACGAGGACGAGGACGAGGATTGGGTTGGATCGGAAACATCAGAAGGGGGAAGCGAAATCGATGATGGGAGAGGGGGAGTGGAAGTAACAGTGGGTTCAGAAGGGAGGCGTGCTATTTTCTTAGAGGGGGGCTTGGAAGGATGAGCAGATTCGTCCCCAGAAGAATTATCTTCTTTTTGAGGGACTCGTTTATGTTTTTTCCCAGATCTTGAATGGGATTCATTATCGGAGATCTCCATCTCTGGAGATCCTCCACTATTCTCCATTTTACAAAAATTTTTGTCTTATTTCTAATCTATTATTGATTTTAACAATAATCTCAAAAAAAAAAAAACAAAACAAACAAACAACAAATTATGATGATAATATTAAGCAATGAACATATGAGTTGAACAATAATATTAATATTAAATATGTGTACCTTAATATAAAAGTTGTTCCGATACTGCGCTCTACTGCCCTAACCAGGGAGAGACAGAGGCTACGCGCTATGGATCAACACAATAGCGCAAGAATAGCTCACACGGTCACGTGATGATAATTCCCGTTAACGACAGCCACACGATGGCGATCCCGTTATGCCAATGTTCAACAGCCGCCAAGGGCTGCAAGCTGCAAGAGCGCTGCTTCCTTTGTTCTACTTCACAAAAGGTCAATTCGAAAGCGGACAGCAATGACCTTCACTCGTACACTATACCAATCGCACAATAGTAAAAGTGGCAACGCACAATAACGACACTGAACTTTACTCGTCAAGAGTTGGATAGCGAATGATGAGCACTATAAGAAAATTTAAATGTGCTGCTGAAGGTAGAATTGTGTTAATGTTTAAATTCATTGATGGTAGATATTCTATACTTACTTCAATAGAAAATACAGTAAACTAGATACGGCTGTGGTGGTTGATAGTATCTGTGTCGTTTAAGTTCAGCGATTCTCGTCTCAATTTTAAAGTTTGTGCAATGGATAACTTCAAAAAAATAATTTGAACAATCTATATCTATATATTGGGTTGGGGAAAAAGAAATGTCGTATATTGTCAATATATGGCAACACTTAAACATATCTTGTGTTGTACTTATCGCATCGGGTCATACTATACGGCTATTTAAAGACGACAATCTGTGCTACAAGTTTTGACAGTATTGTGATTGTCCTTTTTTTTTGACAGTATTGTGATTGTCCTTTTCAGTCTCAAGTTAAAGCGCGTCAAAGATGGAGTCCATCAAGCAAGAAATTCGCCATATTTTACGTTTTTACTACCTGCGAGGTAAAACTGCAACGAAGGCGTCCGAAAAAAATCGTGTAGTTTATGGACGATTCGCAAAGCACAGCATTGGTTTGATCGATTTTGCTCTGGTGTAGTGGCTGTCGAAGGTACTCCCCGTACTGGTAGGCCAATCGTCGTGGAAACCGATAAAATCGTTGAAATCATCCAAGTAGACCGGCATGTGAGCACTCGCTCAATTGGCCAGGAACTGGGTATAGACCATAAAACCGTTTGGAACCATTTGCAGAAGATTGGATTCCAAAAAAAGCTGGATGTATGGGTGCCACACGAGTTGACGCAAAAAAATATTTTAGACCGAATCAACGCCTGCGATGCACTGCTGAAACGGATCGAACTCGACCCATTTTTGAACAAGATTGGTGATGAAAAGTGGATCACGTACGACAACCTAAAGCGAAAAAAGTCGTGGTCGAAGCGCGGTGAACCGGCCGAAACCATCGCCAAGCTCGGATTGACGGCCAGGAAGGTTTTGCTGTGTGTTTGGTGGGATTGGAAGGGAATCATCCACTATGAGCTGCTTAACTATGGCCAGACCCTCAACTCGTTTCTCTACTGTGAGCAGTTTGACCGGTTGAAGCTGGCGATTGACCAGAAGCGGCCAGAAATGATCAATAGGAATGGTGTTGTATTCCACCAGGACAACGCTCGGCCTCACACATCTTTGATGACCCGCCAGAAGCTACGGGAGCTCGGATGGGATGTCCTATTGCACCCACTGTATAGTCCGGACCTGGCTCCAAGTGATTATCATCTCTTCCGGTCCATGCAAAACGCTCTTGGTGATACTAAGATGGCCTAAAAAGAGGCTTGTGAAAACTGGCTGTCTGAGTTTTTTGCAAATAAAGAGGATGGGGGGGGGGGGAGGTGTTGTTATAATCAAGTTGCCTTCTAAATGGCAACAAGTTTGCGAGCAAAACGGCGCATATTTGACTTAAATTGGATTATTTTAAGTATGTTAAATAAAGCGTCAAATTTCGATCAGAAATACGACATTTCTTTTTCCCCAACCCAATATCTACCGTTCTGAATCATATTTCGGACACTTTGTTCAAATATCTTGGAATGCTTCATGCACTGATGATATAACTATAAATTTAATATCACAATTGCTTCTTTAGAGTGATCCCTCGGTTTCACTATCACCTCGTTTGAGAATAACATTTGAATTATCACATAGTAGGAAAAAATTCAACAGCACCACTCATTATATTATCGTTTGACGTTTGACGTTTGGAATTAATCAAGCGAATGAAAGCAAATTAGGCATATGAAGGTTTTAGGGTGCAATAAATGATTTTACGGTGGTTAGATACTTCTCCTCCCTCTCTAAGGGGGGAGGTAGGCTGCCATACAAATGAAACACAAATTTCTACATTACTCGAGAAATTATCAAGCAAATGAAACCAAATTAGGCATATGAGGGTTTTAGGGTGCAAAAAATGTTTCTATGGTAGTTAGACTATCCACCCCCAAATGAAAAACAAATTTCTGAAACCAAAACATACAAATGAAACACAAATTTCTTTATTACTCGAGAATTAATCAAGCAAATTAAACCAAATTTGGCATGTGGAGGTTTTAGGGTGCAATAAATGTTTTTACGATGGTTAAACACCCCCCCCCCCTCTCTAAGGGGGGCGAGGCTGCCATACAAGTGAAACACAAATTACAGGGGCCACACAAACACAAACTTCTACATAACTCGAGAACTAATCAAGCACAATTTGGAATGTGAGGGTTTTTAGGTATGAGAAATGTTTCTATGATGGTATGACACCCCTCCCTACTCTGGAATGGAGAGGGGGTTCCATAAAAATATTACACATATTTCAACCAAAAATATTCCAACTAAACATGACAATTGAAAATTTTCGGGAGACTCTGAAGGAAAAAGGTAAAATTTGGAAAATTAAATTCCCATATGTTCTACAATTACATAGTGACAAGTGATGTTAGTCCATTTGATGTTTGCGCTAGCGAAATTGATCTTTGTATGAAACTGGAAATAGATTTTAATGTGATTAAACGCACTCCTATATCTTCTTCTATCTATACCAATAAAAGAGTATCGCCGAATGTGTTGATAAGAGCAGAACTCGAGGAAGGAATTGTTCGATTTAGGGCTGTCTTTATTCTTTCATATTTTCTGTATAAAACATTTATTCCATGCAACGGAGAAACCTTTTATTTGCAAGTGGTTTTATTTGCAATCTTGAACGAGAATTGTGTCTGAAAATAATCTGATATTATAATAATGAATTTTGTTAGAAATACTAGGAAGTTTATAGTAAAAGGTAAATTCAACGGTGTCGATTAGAAGATCAATCAATGAACAGTTCTGCGATTGGACCCATGAGCTTGCTCATAGTAAGAAAACGTGAATGTTTGAAGGGATTGATAACAAAAAAACAAATGTTGAGCGGTCAGCTAGTCAGGCATATAATTGCAACGAATCTGCCTTATTTTTCAAAATGTTTACCAGATAAACGTTAATTCATTTGTAGGAGAAAAAGGCTTCGCATGAATAAAAGCTCACAAAAACCGAATAATTTTCATGTTACAATTTTTCTGGTACTCATAAACATCCATTGGTGATAATTAGAAAGTCGAAGAACCCTCGATGTTTTAAAGTGGAAACTATTTCTTGAATGCTTCTAAAATCAGTTTGTTCTGGAAGTTTCCGAAAAATTTTACAACGTACGGGCGTTCGGATAATAGATAACTGCATTACGCACCACTGCTTGTGGAGATGAAATTTCCTCTGGCAATGGACTAATTGATGATTTCCAAAGTCAACAGAATGATGAATCAGGGACAACTTCAAAACATATCGTATTATATCGAGATATGTCAATCATGCTGAATTCATAAATACTGGACAAGGCACTGAAAAAAAATAACTAAACAACTAAACAAACTAAACAAATATGAATTTGGTCAATGAAGCTGTCTTTTTCTGTATCCACCATATTCATGATTACTGATCCTGGTAATCAATTATCAGTTCCGGACCTCGAAGAAGGAAGAATATTTCACACACAACTTTCCGACAGCCAAATTATCGGTATAGTGAATGAACCATCAGAAAAGGATGAAGATACCGATGTTAGGAAAGATGAAGATGAAGAAAAAAAGACGAATAGTTACAGTAATCAACCGTAAATAGCAGCTATGAAAAACAGAATGAAATTCATACAAAACTTCAATTCAAAAATTTAATAATACGATAGAATGGGAAGAACAAAATAACTTAAATTTAGCTACAATGTCTTTCACACAAAGTCTTCGAAAAAACAAAAGAAATTGCTATGAGAAAAGCACTGCAACTATAATTTCGTTATATCATGTTATACTGTGTGGTTTTACGTGTCCATGTGATAAATATTGTAATAAATGTTTTATTATTAATTTAGCATGTTGCATGGAAATTAATGTTTAAATCATACATATTGGAAAAAAGGATTTTTCGTTTAATAAAAATATCACGTTTCCATTTTATCACGCGAAAATTTTTTTAACGTGATATAATCGAGACGTCACTGTATAACGTGTCACGATATCGAAATAAATCATCAGTCATGGTTTGAGGAGCAATATGTAAAAGAGGAAAACTTCCTCTTATTTTCATTCATAAAGGTATGCAAATCAATGCAGCTTATTACCTCGACATAATTTTGAAGCGAAACGTATTTCCTCGCTCAGAAGAGTTATTTGGGGATGATCATTATTGTTTTCAACAATATGATGCAGAAAAGGTGGCATAGCAGTGGTGCCAGGAAAATTTGACTAATTTTATTACCAAGGATCAATGGCCTCCATCTTCCCTCGATCTTAATCCACTGGATTATTTTGTTTGGTCGTACATGCTTTCAAAGCCTCATGACTACCAAATTCGAAGCTTATTGTGCGCAGCAGATGACTTTGTTAGACGACTTAAGGTGGCCGTACACTGTTTGTCCGGAGGTTAAATATTTGATACTTTTTGACAGATAAAGATTGGTTTAATATTTGTACAAACACTATTTTGTTTGCCACTCTTCAATTTTCCATAGTGCAAAACGATGTTAAACAATCGACAGAAATATTTAAAACAATCTAACCATGTACCGATAGATTCGAAGAACAGGGCGAAAAAATATTTTAGGAATCCAATAATTGAATATTTGCTTGTCGCGTTTTGTACTTTCGATCAGTAGGGGAGAGGGAGGCAAGATGACGAATCGGTAATTTGACCCGTTGTAATGAATGTAGCTCCACCTACTTCTTACTGAAGACGCATCATAACAAGGCCAAACATTGTATTCGGTAACGCTGCCGAAAACGCTATCACAAAAAAGTGAAAAATCGTGAATTTGTTATTTTTTCCGTTTTTTTCAAATTTCATTATCCACTCTATGGGGAAAGTTTTAATTTCAAAATAATTTTATACATGATAAAGGTACTCTATTGTACATAATCTGTTTGTTTCCGGCGAGTCATGATTTTTTTTCAGCTAAATTTTTTTATTGAAAAAGTCGCTTGGGGGTAAGTTGGCGAACTGCAACATTATGTAAATTTTTAGTTTTTTATTGCAGATGGTTTGAACTTATAAGCGAAAAAGAGACCAATGTCAATGTCGGACACCAGTTTGGAGAATGCTATGAAAGCTATAGAAGAAGGTTCGTCTGTTCTGGGTGCTTCAAAACAATTCGGTGTGCCAGAATCAACTTTGAGACGCTATCGACGAAAATATCCAGACATGAAGGTTAGATTTTCGATTCAGCACATTCTGAATGCAGTTATTGGATGTATCCTGACAAACCATATGTGTGTGATTTATGTGTACATTGAACTTATTTGTACCTCTTATGTCCTTCTGTCTTATAAATAAATAATTGTTATTACATTTTGTTGATTTTTAGGTGACCAAACCATATTCGCCAACTTTCCTCCAGGCATTCGCCATCTTGCCTCCACGTGGAGGCATGATGGCGAATTCCACACTTTTTGCGCAAAGTTTTTTGGTTGTCAAGTTTTTTAGTTTTTTTTGTCCATCCAATAGATAATATGATAAAAAACATTTGAGACTATAAAAATCAGAATCAACTTTAAAAAAAAAAGAAAAATATTCCAAGCTCCAAGGCTCGCCAAATCTTCACGTCGCCGACTTGCCACCCTCTACCCTACACGTTGATCAAATTTTATTTGTAAAAATGAGTCAAATATTTGACTTCGGTCAAACAGTGTATGAGCACGACTTGTACGATCAGTAAGAGGTGATGCAATTCCTAAATACCGTCCGTAAAGAATGAGCATATCCACATGAAATCGATTTTTCACATTTTTATTTTTCACTTTTTTTGTGATAACGTTTTCGGCAGAGTTACCGAATACAAAGTTTGGCCTTGTTATGATGCATCTTCAGTATAAAATAGGTGGCGCTACCTTCAAGTTACCGATTCATTATCTTGCCACCCTCGCCAACTTGCCTCCCTCTCCCCTATTTGATATGAAAAAGTTCATTTACATTTATAATTTTGATTATTTGATTATTTGATGGACATTTGAAAAAATACCTTGCATTCCTGGTAAACTTGTGCAGTTGTTTCTGTTTTCACGCCAGTAACTCACACTGTGTGAACGGACTATGCGAATCAACCGATTGTCAAGTGAGTTCACCGGCCCAGTAGCTGTTCACTGTCAAGTCAGCTACTAACAACGTATAAGTGTGCCTTCATTCTCCTTCACGATAACGCTCGGATTCACTCTGGAAAACCCGTAAAAGGAACAATGGTGAGGCTCGTATGGGAAACTCTTCGTTACACAGGGTATTCCCTAAACATAGCACCATATGATTACCACTTGTTTGATGCAGCATGACTTGGGAAGTACACGTTTCCAAAATGTTGGGGTGAACGGATAGATTGCTTCTAAATCAACATCGTTTTAACAAGATTGTACCGGAATGTACCAGAATATAAGAATGGAATAAGTTGTAGAAAGTGATGGAAAATTCGGGCTTGTTATTACGTTCTCATAACCCACGATTTAATACTTCACTTCTCACTTTTGATCCTAATCTTTGTGCCCGAATCTTTGATGGAAATAATGTTCTATAAACCACACTATTGCGATTAATTCCTTTATTTACTATCCACTACTTAGATGTGCAAAAAAAAAACAAACTAAGGCCTCCAATCGGCCAGCTAAGAGACCGTTCGTACACATATATTAGCATGTATTTCGTGATGGTACACAGCGGAGTTGCGGTTCGCCGCGCGCTGTGACGCTCCTCTAGATTTGATACCTCTTGAAAACTAACAAGTAGTGACTCAGAACAGGAAGAGTGATTCGTGCGCGTGGTTCATTCTTGCAGCCGGGCAACTGACCCATGCGGGCGTTGTTTAGAAAGGGGAGTGCAGTGAGCGAATGTGCATGTATCGCGTGTGCATAATTTTCGTAGTGCATTGCGAAGAAAAAAAAAAACGGAAGAGATATTAGCTTTTTCTTTTCCAGTTCAGTGAACCGGCCGGCCGCTAGCAGAATCGGATTGTAGCTCTTGCACCTGCCACCTTGCAAGGTTGTTCAGTGTCCGCGGCGCAAGCAGAGAAAATGTTTGTTTAGTGGATTTTCCTCGAATCAGTAAGCGGTGAATATGGTTCAAAAGTACGAGATTCGGGAAAAGGAATCGCGTAAAAGTGTCGGATTTATCGATAGTTTCAAATCGTTTTTCGGAGGAAACAGGAAAGCGAAGCCTCCGAGAGAGCCAAGCGGAAATGCTCCTATTGCGTATCCCGAGAGCAGTGAACCATCCTCGCTGGTTAGTACTGTGGAGGAGAACAACAATAACAACTGTAGAAACTGTGCTTCTGTTTTCATATCAGTTCCGGACGATGTGAACCGTTATGAGATTAGGAAACCTTTGAAAACGAAATCGTTGAAGGCAGTGGTTTCAGCGCGAACTAGCCGCAGCAAACCGGTACGCAGACGGTCTTTCGGACGACGAATCAATAATTTGTGGACTAACTTTGGCCTGCTGAGGAGCTCCGAGAAGATTGTTGAATTTGCAAGCGGTTATGGTAAGTGTGTTTGCATTGTTTCTAATTGCTTGCGTAAACAACCGTGCGCTCGTTTTCGGTTTGCTTGATGGAGACGAGCGGTAGCTGCTGTGTTTACACGGAGGCGCACCCATACACATAGATGTTGCTGGCAGCTGTGTGCCAGACCTGCTCTCATATTGAATAATTTATGTTTTCCTAACGACTGCTATCGATCAGTTTAGTGGTAGAATCGGACTATACAGTGCACATAAGGCTGTATGGTCGCATGGTCGCATGTATATATTCCTTCGGTTTTCTACATACGAATTTCTGCTGCGATATTAAAGTTCTCATGATAGCTTGTTCGAGTGTGGCGGATAATGTGTGACCATATTAGTGTCAATTTATCTTCATCATTTAACAAAGCACCCAATTGTTTGGGCACTAGAAGGAAACCTGTTGAATGGTCTAATAAATGTATGATATCAGAAAATATATCTAGCTATGAATAATGTTTCATCCGATGTGATTCCTTCTCCTTCTATACAGGTGTTTGAACGCCCATTAGAATGAATGCTAATGCTACGTAGGTTGGAATTGAGAAAGGTCATACTATTTTCATCCTACGGGAATAAATCAATGCTGTCCCACATTTGCTGGCTCATAATAAAATAGTGCAATAGAAATTTCCTCAGAACAAAAAATGCTGTAAGGAACTCTTATGTAATGAGTGATTTTTTGGAGGTACGAAGTCTGTTCAAAAAGTATCGCGACTTTCGAATTTACGCGGGTTACGTATATTCGATTCTAGATTACAAGTACGGCTTTTTTGAATGTTCAGTTAATTTTTGACAACTGCTTTTCTTACATGTTTTTTGGTTCATCTTCGATTTTTGCCTATTGCAAAAATGGATCAAAGAATCTGTATCAAATTCTGTGTGGAAAAAAATTTAGGATATCAAAATTGATTCATCCAATTGAGCAGCTAATTAAACTGTCATTCAATTGAATACGTCTTCTCGGAAGATCTAGATATTTTCCCGCTGCTTCAAAGCGTAACATATCATGAATGCTTCTTCGCACAATCGCCAGCGTTAGTTCGATATTGAGATTTGTACCGAATATACTTGATCAAGAGAGTTATATGGTGATCGACATTATCATTGCAACCGTTTTCATTATTATTTTTACGAGTTTTTGTGATATCGTGAAGAATAGCAGTTCTCCAGGTTGTCTCGCTAGGTTGGTAAGTTGGGGAAGTTGTCTCGGTTACCTTCTAAGGATTCCTAAAGATAACTGTCCGTTGTTGTGATTGAAGTTCTATAAAGCGTACGCGTGATAAATAACGGAACATGTCGCCGAACGTATTATAAAATTTACATATTTAAAATTTAAAAAATTAAAAATTAAAAATTTTGAATTAAAAATTTAAAAATTTTATATTTAAAAATTTCAAATTTAAGATTTTAGAATCACATCACTTACCGCAGTGAATCCTGATTTTTTCTTAACCATTCCCACTAACAACTATCCCTTCCTTGATAAACGCTAGGGAACCACGCTATAGAGGCGACCCTTCTAGCCTTCGGGCGACGAATATCATACTAACATTCCTTCCCTTCCCCTGGTGACTGTAAGGACGTGGCAGGCGTCGTTATTGACCATTCAAAGCTCGAACCGCCGAAATTGCACAACGAGAATGATTTGCTAGTCCCAAGCGTCATTCTGTGTGTGCAATTTGGTTGGTTCAGGTCAATCACGGAGAGCAACTACGAAATGAACAGTCTACCCAAGCTCAAGCTCAAGCTCAAATTTTGTGTGGAAAAAAATTAAGTGCGCGAACACATTACGAACGTTGCTTGTGACATCTGGTGAATCTACTTTGGAGCGAAACAACGTTTATCGGAGTTCGAAAAAATGTTCTCGGAGGGTTGAACATTTGTAAACGACACAAAGCGTGCCGGAAGCATCAAATTATCGACGAATACTGGTTAGATTTTAGTTAAATAAATATAATTAAGGTCGATTTCGCACAAAAATGGAACACTAAGCTCAATGTCGTCTATGATGAATTGCGTGGCACGGTTGCCACATTTGCACAATTCGATTGGACTTGAGTCGGACGGATTATAGATTATAGATGCAAAATTGTAATTCATTTGGGTAATTCTGACTCGGTCGGATTTCAGAATACGAGTGAGTAGTTGATCAGTTGACAGATATAGAATTTCTGAGGAATTTACACTATCGCTTTCCTCAGGACCAAACCAACAAAACTAAGAATTCTTCCATTCATTTTAGGATGCAATAAATATTTCTATGGTGGTTAGATACTCCTCCCCCCTCTCCGATTGTCTGCCTTTTGCTCTCAGTGCTCTAGAGAGCTGAGAGCGAGCAGCATGGAACCGGATACACGACATATGGATACATGAATATGGATGGATACACGATATGGAGGTTTTAGGGGGCACGAAACGTTTCTATGGTGCATCAACACTTCTCCTTACTCTCTAAGGAAGGGCTGCCATACAAATGAAACACAAATCACAGATATAACCCACTCCTATTTTTTTCGTTTTGGGTGGGAAAAGCTGCAGTAAAATAATATATTACAAAAATGTTATCTCAGTCAGCTCGCGCAGTCCGAAGCCGCCGGACGCAAAGTTGTTCGTGTCCGTTATTGTGTTGGAACAATACCGTTATCGGTTTCGCTGAAGTGATTGTTTCGCCCTAACGGGGTTTCCTTTATTGCGAGAGTGAAGTGATAAGTAATCACAACCAACGGAAAGGAGAAGTCCTCCACTGCGGGCGCTGTGAGCGTGTGCCGTTCCATCGTCATCGTATTGTGGTGCGATACACCATTGCTGTTGTGCCAAGCGATCATCACGTGGTTCGATTGGAGCACCGTTACAAATCATCCGCACCGTGCGCTTCAAGTATTTAAGTATATATATATTAGGTTAAGGATTTAAAAAAAAACAGGAAGTGGGTTATATCTATGGTATAACCGCAAGGGTGACGTAGGACTATCGTTGATTTAGAGATCATTTGTTTGAAGTTGAATCTAAATCCATCCTGAATGAATGAATAAATAAATATTTGGGTGACTTCAAAAACGAGAGTGTTACGTTGGAGACTCAAGGTTTTATGCATCCAATATTGGACATAAAAAACCTTGTTCTGAAGAATAATCTTCAGAAGCTTTCCTGCTAACTGCACTTGATTGACAAATCACAAAACCAAATGTATGTGGTCGCAGTATTATATGGATAGAAAACATTAAAATAAACTCGCTTGAATGTAATTTTCAATTCCAAGGGGAACTGGCAGATTATTTTTCAGCAACGATCATTTTTTTCCAGGTTTCCTCTCGATAACCAGCAAACGAAAAGAGTTGCGCGCGTCTATGTGTGTGTGTGGCGGCTGCTTCTATGTCTTCCCGAGGAACCGTATTTCGATGCTGATACTCTCTTGGTCCCCCCCTTTCGTAACGCAATTTCCTATCTCTAATAAACAGAAAGTAACGCAACATCTACCCCCTCCCCCCTTATCGCGTTACGTAATTTGTGCACGACGCCTCACGAAAAATGAATCGGTTTCACCACCAGAATATCATTTCAGTATGCTTTTCGTGCGTGATTGAATCGAGAGAAGGTGTGGTTTACGATGGCAATTTGGAAGGCAAACTAGAGGAGAATGAACTCTGAGTATGAAAACTTCGGCGACTGAGCAATAATCGATTGAAAATTATATAATTTTCGCGATACGAAACATTTTCCGTTTTTCATGTTATGCATCCAATATTGGATACGAAAATATCCTACTGATGGGAAAGAATAATCTTCAGAAGCTTTCCAGCTAATTACACTTGATTGAAAAATTACGAAATCAAATGTATTTGGTCGCTGTGTTCGCCATATAATTAGAAAACATTAAAATAAACTCTTTCGCATGGATGTATTCTTCAATTCCCAGGGAACTGGCAGATTATTTTTCAGCAACGATTAGATCTTTCCGGAATTTTCTCGATGCTGTATGGCATCCAAACGAAAATTCTCGTTTCAGTTTAGCCTGCAAAAAACTTTTCTAAACTCTAATCCATCAAATTTGGAGCCCTGAAAAGGGCCGATGATTATATGCTAAGCTAATATAGCACCCTCTCCTTGGATTCGATGGGCCAGCTGAATGTCCTTGGGCATGATGTGACGCGTTTTGCGTGGATAGCACACAAATTTGTATCTTCGAATAAGCCTCCTGCAGCGTCATAACCGCGGAAATTTGGAAGCGCAAGTCGGTTTTGAAGTCCTGAGCAATTCCACGATCCAAAAGCTGCAAAGGTAGCTTGCGGATCAGCAACTCGATCGACTTCCGATAGCGATGAATTCCACGCAAAGTTCCCGGTCGATAGCGATGTGGCTTCTTCACCTATCCTGCGGCTGGTGCGCTTATCCGAGCTGCTTTCGTGTGCCTTACCACTGAAAGACTAACTATCTATCTGCTTGGTCCCAAACAAACGAGTCGTCACGGTGCGAGAGTAGAGTAAGAAATGAACGAAAGCAAAGGAAGCGTCATTTTATAAACCATAAAAGTATAGAATCTAAACCCCACCCTTATTATATTCGTTGCATACCCTGAGAGAGAAACGAATAACATCGAAGTAAGTATACAGTAATGTATTTGAATCCGGACACTTTGCGTTACATTTAATACCATACCGCAGCCACAACATTTTCTGCATGTTGAATTAATGCGATTGATAAGTAACTATCAAGAAACTATCAGTAACTATATTAGCAACTATTAATCGCATAAATTCAACATGAAAAAAATGTTATGGCTGTGGTATGATATTGAATGCAATGCAAAGTGTCCGGATTCAAAAGCATTACTGTAAAAAAGAGTTAACTCGACTGAAATTTTTTCGGTTCGGCCTGCAAAAACGAAATTAAGAGCCCCCGCCGACTGCAGACTGACTTGTCGACCGATAGTTCGGTCGGCTTCTTAATCAGTACGGAGAAAAAAAGTCTGTAGTGTACAGCATAATGCATAGACGTAAGTATGAGCTTCCCCATCTCACATTCCAATAAGATTAATGGGTTTCCAAGTGGGCGCGCTACATACGGATACGAATGATTTCAATAACCTGTTTTCGAAGCTATCATTAAGCTATTGAAACAATTTTTCGACTCAATAAATAGCAATCATATAACTCTTGGACATTTTATCTTTTGTATGAAATGATTATTATACTGTTCCGTTGATCCGAAGCAGAATGAATCACGCTTAAAGAAGGAATGGATTTTTTCTTGGAATTTAGTCAGCAGAAATAATGCCCTTTCCCAACAATTAAAAACGACAAACGGTAAACAGTTTCATCAAAGTGATTTCTTCGATATGGGGATATATTCACTACATCATGTCATATATTTCATATTTTTCATTATGAAATCCATATCCATGGCACCTATCGCTATCGAATTATCATCGACACCGCGATTTTCGCTAAATGCTCCTTTCAGTTCGGCCTGTAAAAAACTTTTCTGAACTCTAATCCATCAAATTTGGAGCCCTGAAAAGGGCCGTTGATTATATGCTAAGCTAATATAGCACGCTCTCCTCGGATACGATGGACCAGCTGGATGTCCTTGGGCATGATGTGACGCGTTTTGCATGGATAGCACACAAATTGGTATCTTCTAATAAGCCTCCTGCAGCGTCATAACCGCGGAACTTTGGAAGCGCAAGTCGGTTTTGAAGTCCTGAGCAATTCCACGAACCAAATGCTGCAAAGGTAGCTTGCGGATCAGCAATTCGGTCGACTTCTGATAGCGACGAATTTCATGCGAAGTTCCCGGTCGATAGCGATGTGGCTTCTTCACGCTTCCTGCGGCTGATGCGCTTATCCGAGCTGCTTTCGTGGTGCCTTACCACCGAAAGACTAACGAGCTGTCTGCTTAGTCCCGATGAAACGAGTCCTCACGGTGCGAGAGTAGAGTAAGAAATGAACGAAAGCAAGGGAAGTGTCATTTTATAAAACATAAAAGAATCGAATGTAAACCCCACCCTCTTTATTGTATAAGCTTACTGTATACTCACGAATATAATAAGGGTGGGATTTAGATTCTATACTTTTATGGTTTATAAAATGACGCTTCCTTTGCTTTCGTTCATTTCTTACTCTACTCTCGCACCGTGAGGACTCGAGCTGGTTAGTCTTTCGCAGACAGCTCGTTAGTCATTCGGTGGTAAGGCACACGAAGTCAGCTCGGATAAGCGCACTAGTAGCAGGATAGGTGGAGAAGCCACATCGCTATCGACCGGGAACTTCGCATGAAATTCGTCGCTATCAGATATCGACCGAATTGCTGATCCGCAAGCTACCTTTGCAGCATTTGGTTCGTGGAATTGCTCAGGACTTCAAAACCGACTTGCGCTTCCAAAGTTCCGCGGTTATGACGCTGCAGGAGGCTTATTCGAAGATACCAATTTGTGTGCTATCCATGCAAAACGCGTCACATCATGCCCAAGGACATCCAGCTGGCCCATCGTATCCGAGGAGAGCGTGCTATATTAGCTTAGCATATAATCAACGGCCCTTTTCAGGGCTCCAAATTTGATGGATTAGAGTACAGAAAAGTTTTTTACAGGCCGAACTGAAAGGAGCATTTAGCGAAAATCGTGGTTTCGATAATAATTCGTTACCGATAGGTGCCATGGATATGGATTTCCTTATGAAGAATATGAAATACATGACATGATGTAGTGAATATATCCGAAGAAATCACTTTGGTGAAACTGCATTATAAAATTATTTGTGTACGAATGCCGCAATCGATAGTCGACTCTAATTTGCGCTGGGTAATTTCCTCGGAGGACTCGATTCCTCCTTTGAGCATTAAAAATCTCTTTCTGGCAAAACGATGTGGTATGAATCACATTATTTGAATGATAGAATGAAGAAGTTTTCTGCCAATTTCCTTCAACCTCCAAACGTATCTTTCTCCCGTTTGTCGTTTTCGCGTTCGCTAATCCTCTCTCACAACACCCATTTCTAGTTTGAGAAATTGTTGAGTACATTCAAGTCTGGACAGCGCAAGCAATCAGTCGTTTACTTTCGCGTTCCCGTAATCGTGATCGAGTGCCGTAAGCTGTTATTAACCTTACTCGCCCTGGTGTTTTTATTATCACGCGTTTACCGTGGTCTTGTGGACATTGTGTTCAACCTCGCAATCAGCGAGTGGAGAAGCCGCAACAAGGCCTGCCAAAGTGGCTGGCTTTCATTTCTCGCCAATTCATCGCCATCGCAAATTGGAGTCGGACACGGTGGTCAGTCGCACGCACACAATATCAGTGTGGAAGAACGCGCTTAGTGGTGTGATACACCATTTCATTTGTGCCGAGCGCCCAACACGCGATCAGCCGATCGCTAAGTTCAATTGTACTGGTGCATCTCGTGTGAATCGCTGTGAGCGAGAACGTGAGAACGAGCACCGGACTGAAAAGTGCACAATCGCAGCGGCGTCTGCAATCATCCGATCGAGCAGCAGCCGTTACCGCAATCATCGCACTGGTGTGCGTTAGCAAGTAGTTTTATTATTTTTTGTTTTTCTTTGTTTTTTTTTATTAGGTTATAGGAATCATTCAAACTATTGCAATTATCAGCCACATAAATGATGGATGAAGGTGGGGGGTCTTTTAATATGGAGATCTCCTTCGATGACTCCCTTTCCGTTGCACAAAAAGGTGCCGGAAAGTCGCTTAAGCGCGTTCCGTGTGATACAGAAGAGTCGTCGATTAAAAAGCCCCCCTCTAAGAAATCCACAAACCTCGCCACTCATCCCCCGAACCCCCCCGTTTTAACTCAACCATCGACCTCGCATTCCTCATCTGTTGCTCCTGATCCCTCTCAACCATCCACCTCATCTCCCCCCTCTACCGTCCCCGTTCCCGCCCAAACCTCGTCCTCGTCTTCTTCTTCTGTTTTGTCCTCTCCCCGTGTCAAGGTTTATCCAGAGGATGCACCTGGAACTGGTCCATGGGTTGTTTTCTTCCGGCCCAAACCCAACGGGAAATCGCTGAACGTCATTCAGATTATGAAAGATCTGACAAAAAATTATTCCTCCGTGGTCGAAATGAGAAAGGTTAGACCGAACAAACTGCGTGTTGTCGTGGCTGATCGGAAGCAAGCTAACGAAATTGTTGTCGACAATAGATTCATCCTAGAATATCGCGCCTATGTGCCCTGCCATAACGTAGAAATTTCGGGGGTGATTACAGAAACGGGTCTGACGAGCGAATTTATAAAAAAGGGAGATGGCAGATTTAAAAAGCTTCCTCGGTCGATAGTTAAAATTTTGGACTGCCAACAGTTAGGAAAAGTGTCCCAGGAAGAGGGAAAAACAAAATTCACGCCGTCCGACTCGTTTCGAGTAACTTTTGCTGGTTCCGCCCTCCCTGACTACGTTATGGTAGACAAATTGAGGCTACCACTGCGACTCTTCGTGCCAAAGCCCATGACTTGCAACAAATGCAAGTCAGTTGGTCACACAGCAGATTATTGTGCCAACAAGGAGCGCTGTGCCACTTGCGGAGAGCAACATGTGGGGAAATCCTGCAGTGCGACTGAGCATAAGTGTCCATATTGCGGAGGATCCCCACACGTGCTCTCAGCTTGTGAAACTTACAAGAGTCGCTGGGAGAAGCAGAAGCGCTCTTTAAAGGAACGCTCGAAACGTACTTTTGCGGAAATTTTAAAGGGCGCTTCTCCACTGGCTCAACAACAACAACCAATCTCAACACACAATACCTTTTCCGCGTTGCCAGTTGATGAAATGGAAGCGGACACAGCTAGCGAGGGCACACCGTTTATTTTCAAAGGGAATCCCCGGCGCAAAAATGTGACCACTCCCAAAGTTCAAGAACAAGTCCCCACGGTTATATCCTCTGTTAGCTTGCCTAAAAAATCGAGTGCAGCGGACAAGCAAAATCAGGTTCCTCCTGGCTTCCGTGGGAATATTTCATCTTCGAACGACCCAGCACTCGAGGGGACATCAAAAACCCCAACTGTCCCTATTTTTCCGTCCAGTTCAACTTCCCAATCGGGATTTATAAAGTTGTCTGACCTTTTGGATCAAATCTTCAAGTGTTTTAATGTTTCCGACTCCATCAGAACCATTGTCATCTCAATGCTTCCAGTATTAAAGACAATTTTGCAACAATTGATGCAAACATGGCCCCTCCTTGCAATGATTATCTCTCTTGATGTCTAATTCAAATAGAGAGGTCGGAGATATCACTGTTTTACAGTGGAATTGTCGTAGTCTTATCCCTAAATTGGATACATTCAAATTTTTAATTCATAACTTCAATTGTGATGTTTTTGCTCTGTCCGAAACTTGGCTTTCTTCGCGAGATGATATCTCTTTCCACGATTTTAATATTATACGCTTGGACCGTGATGATAGATACGGAGGGGTGCTTTTGGGGATCAATAAGAGCCACTCATTTTTTCGAATTGACCTTCCAACTATTGGAGGGATCGAAGCTGTTGCTTGTCATGCAAACATCAGAGGCAAAGACCTCTGTATTGTCAGCTTGTATTGGCCTCCGAGAGCTGCGGTTAGCCGCAAACAACTTGATGACATGTGCTCACTCCTTCCTGAGCCACGATTGATCTTGGGAGACTTCAACTCTCACGGAACTGCCTGGGGGGAACAGTACGACGACAATCGTTCATTGTTGATATATGACCTTTGTAACAGCTTTAATATGTCCATTTTGAACACTGGGGAAACAACACGTGTACCTAAACCTCCTGCTAACCCTAGTGCTCTTGACCTCTCGCTTTGCTCGAATTCACTATCGTTAGATTGCAAGTGGAATGTAATCCAGAACCCCAACGGTAGTGATCACTTGCCAATCAAAATTTCCATCACCATTGGGTCGAATTCTTCTGAATCTATAAACATGGCATATGACCTCACAAGACACATTGACTGGAAAAAATATGCGGACGCGATTACTCTAGCCATCAATTCCAGAGATGGTTTACCTCCATTGGAGGAGTATAACTTCCTTTCTCGTTTGATATATGACAGCGCGGTTCGCGCTCAAACGAAACCCATCCCAGGTTCCACCATTCGCCGAAGGCCTCCCAATCCATGGTGGGATAGCCAATGTTCCAAGCTTTATGTAGAAAAATCGAATGCATTTAAAGCTTTTCGGAAACGTGGAACCCCTGAAAATTTTCAAATGTATTTAGCCCTTGAGAATCAGTTCAAAAATTTGATCAAAGGGAAAAAACGTGCTTATTGGCGAAATTTCGTGGGAGGTTTGTCACGAGAAACGTCAATGAAAAAATTATGGAAAGTGGCTCGAAACATGCGAAATCGCTCATCAACGAATGAAAGCGAAGAATATTCACATCGATGGATTTTTAATTTTGCACGGAAGGTTTGTCCTGATTCCGCTCCTGTGCAAAAAATTGTTCGAGACATACCACAAGATAGGTGCGATCTTGATTCCGAGTTTTCGATGGTAGAATTCTCTCTTGCTCTCCTTTCTTGTAACAATTCGGCTCCAGGATCGGATAGAATTAAGTTCAACTTGTTGAAAAACCTCCCTGGTGTGGCGAAACATCGCTTGTTGAATTTATTCAATCGGTTTCTGGAACATAATATTGTTCCAGATGATTGGAGACAAGTACGAGTTATAGCTATTCAAAAACCTGGAAAGCCCGCGTCCGACTTCAATTCGTACCGCCCAATAGCAATGCTGTCTTGTATACGGAAATTGTTGGAGAAAATGATCTTGTTTCGCCTTGATCGATGGGTTGAAACGAATGGCCTACTCTCAGATACACAATATGGGTTCCGCAGGGGCAAGGGGACGAATGATTGTCTTGCGTTGCTTTCTTCAGAAATTCAAATGGCTTACGCCGAAAAAAAACAAATGGCTTCAGTATTCTTGGACATAAAGGGGGCCTTTGATTCAGTTTCAATAGAGGTCCTGTCAGACAAATTACACTCTCGGGGTCTGCCGCCTCTATTGAATAATATGTTATATAACTTGCTTTGTGAGAAACATTTGAATTTTTCTCATGGAGATTCGGCAGTGAGTCGGATCTCTTACATGGGCCTCCCCCAGGGCTCATGTTTAAGCCCCCTTTTGTACAACTTCTATGTAAGCGACATCGACAATTGCCTTACACAAAATTGCAACCTAAGACAACTTGCAGATGATGGAGTGGTGTCTGTCGTAGGATCAAACGAATCCGACCTGCAAGAACCCTTACAAGATACTTTGAACAATTTTTCAACCTGGGCCATTGGGCTAGGGATCGAATTCTCCACGGAGAAAACAGAGATGGTGGTTTTTTCTAGGAAGCATAGACCAGCAAAACCAAAGCTTCAACTTTTGGGTAAACCGATCACTCATGCTATGTCATTCAAGTATCTTGGGGTCTGGTTCGACTCCAAATGTACTTGGGGGGCCCATATTAGGTATCTGAGTAAAAAATGTCAACAAAGAATAAACTTTCTCCGTACAATTACCGGCACCTGGTGGGGAGCCCATCCCGAAGATCTTATAATGTTGTATCGAACAACTATTCTCTCAGTGATGGAGTATGGCAGTTTCTGCTTTCAATCAGCTGCCAAAACACACCTCATTAAACTCGAGCGAATTCAGTATCTTTGTCTCCGTATTGCGTTGGGATGTATGCCCTCAACGCATACCATGAGTCTCGAGGTTTTGGCAGGCCTACTCCCACTAAAAGATCGCTTCAATTTATTATCTCTTCGGTTCCTCATCCGGTGTAAGGTTATGAACCCATTGGTGATCGGAAATTTTGAGCAGCTTATCGAGCTAAATTTTCATTCTGGATTCATGAGCTCATATCATGAATTCATCACCATGCAGGTTGATCCTTCTTCGTATATTCCCAACCGTGTTTGTTTTTCTGACTACATCAATTCCTCTGTACATTTTGATCTGTTCATGAAGGAGAAAATCCATGAAATTCCAGATTATCTTCGATCGAGGATCGCTCCTACGATCTTCAAAGCAAAGTATGGGCGTGTCAATTGTGATAATATGTACTTTACTGATGGGTCCTCTATGAATGAGTCCACAGGATTTGGAGTGTTCAACGTATTTTTTAGCACCTCACACAGTCTTCAGAATCCTTGCTCGGTATATATTGCTGAATTGGCAGCGATATACTGGGCGCTGGACAGCGTCGCCTCACGACCTGTTGAACACTATTACATTGTAACGGATAGTCTTAGCTCTGTCGAAGCTATCCGTTCAGTGAGGCCGGAAAAGCACTCGCCGTACTTCCTTGAGAGAATACGAGAAATTTTGAGTGCTTTATCCAGACGCTGTTATGTCATTACCTTTGTCTGGGTCCCTTCACATTGCTCCATTTCGGGTAATGAGAGGGCTGACTCATTAGCAAAGGTAGGTGCAATTGAAGGCGATATTTATCAGTGTCAAATCGCCTTCAATGAATTTTATTCTTTAGTTCGTAAAAATACCATCGCTAACTGGCAACGCAAGTGGAACGAAGATGAATTGGGCCGGTGGTTCCACTCGATTATCCCTAAGGTTAGCCTCAAACCATGGTTCAAAAGTCTGGACTTGAGTCGGGACTTTATTCGGACCTTCTCCCGACTCATGTCCAATCACTGTTCTTTAGATGCGCTGCTTTTTCGTTTCAAGCTTGCCGACAGCAATCTCTGCGTTTGTGGCCATGGTTACCACGACATCGAACACGTTGTTTGGTCGTGCGAGCTATATTTTGTCGCCAGATCGAATTTAGAAAACTCCCTTCGGGCTCGAGGAAGGCAGCCCAATGTGCCGGTGAGAGATGTGTTGGCTCGGTTAGACCTTGATTACATGTCCCAAATATATGTTTTCCTTAAAGATATCGATCTTCGAGTGTGATTGTTCTTACATCCTTTCCCCCCCATTTTCTCCTCCTTTTCGTCCTTCGCGAGCTATCGGTTCCCTAACATTAGAATAAGTTAAATTGTTAATACATATTAGATGTGAGGATAGTTTAAGAATTCAGTGTGATGTGTGAGTATGAATGTGAAAGTGAGTGTGAGTGTGAGTGTGAACATGGTTACAATCTCCTTACATCCCATCCTTTTCCTAAAGAAAATGTGTCACCCTTCTAAACTCGAGTCGACCGCGAGTAATCGGTTTCCTATTTCATTAACCGTAGAATTAAGAAAACATGTTAATAGTAAAAGTATAGTTGAGAGTTTGGCTTCTTTAAACCTATGTAACTGAGCCTGTACAAATAAACGAATTAAAAAAAAAAAAAAAAAAAAAAAAAAAATTGTTGAGTAAACATTGTTTGCCAGTGCGCGTAGAGCGGGAATTCCTAAAGATTCATTGCACCTCTAATAAATTGCCGAAAGGCGTGGTCTTACGTTGATCGCACTTGATTGAAAAAATCCAAAACGAAATGTATTTGGTCGAAGCATTATATGAGTAGAAAGCAAATAATCGCTCGAAAATGACTTGATTTTCGCGATGTGAAACATTTTCCGTTTTTCATGTTATGCATCCAATATTGGATACGAAAATTTCCACTGATGGGGAAAAAAATATTCAGAAGCTTTCCTGTTAATTGCGATTGATTGAAAAATAACAAAACCAAATGTATTTGGTTGCAGTGTTATATGGATAGAAAACATTAAAATAAACTATTTCGCATGAATGTATTTTTCAATTCCCAGGGGAACTGGCAGATTATTTTTCAGCAACGATGATAGCAACGAGAATTCCGCGCGTGTATGTGTGTGTGTGTGTGTGTGTGTGTGTGTGTGTGTGTGTGTGTGGCGGCTGCTCCGATGTTTCAAGCGGAACCGTGGCATCACTCTCCTCCTGATGGATTCCCTTTTGGCCTTAGGTGCACAAACAGGCTCTTGGTGACACCGTTCATCAGCGCATTCATGATAAACGAAATTAGCTTCACAACAACAGCGACAACATGCTCCAATCGCTGTTCAATCATAAATGAGTGGGTTTACGAGCGGCGCTCGCTTATATACTGATTTTTGATTTCAATAGCCTGTTTTGAAAGCAATTTTAAGACTATTGAAACAAGTTTTTGGATGAAAAAGTAACAAGTATATGACGCGTAGACATTTTATCTTTCAAATGAAGTGTTTATCATATCATTTCGTTCAGTTGTTTAAGAGCTATTAACGCTCAAAATCTCGGTCTCCAGCGTAACGCTTTCGTTCTCGAAACTTTGGTTTTACACCCCGGTATAGAAATGAAAGACGTAGTCCTACGTCAAAAAAGAAAAAGCATAATTGTATATCTGCCATAATGGCAGAGTGCGATCCTCTTGATATGGACATTGAGTCTGATGTTTCCTCCTCACTAACTACTGGGAAGTCGCTTAAACGCGTTCCCCTCTCAGAGATGTCTTTTCAGAGGAAGAGTTAATCAACCTCAACAAGCCCCCTTCAAGAAAATTGGCAAACTTTTCCACTTCGCCCCCTCAATCTCCCGCTCCCGCTTCCGATTATCTCCCGAACTTGCCTCCCAGCCCAACTGTTCCCGCTTCCGCTCAACAATCGACCTCGTCCTCCCCCTCAGTTGTCCCCTCTCCGCGTGTCAAGGTCTATCCAGAAGATGCATCTGGATCTGGCCCATGGGTTGTTTTCTTCCGGCCAAAACCCAACGGGAAATCGCTCAACGTCATTCAGATCATGAAAGATCTGACAAAAAATTATTCCTCCGTGGTCGAAATTAGAAAGGTTCGACCGAACAAACTGCGTGTTGTCGTGGCTGACCGGAAGCAAGCTAACGAGATTGTTGTCGACAATAGGTTCGTACTAGAATATCGCGTATATGTGCCCTGCCATAACGTAGAAATTTCGGGGGTGATTACAGAAACGGGTCTGACGAGCGCATTAATAAAAGAGGGAGATGGCAGATTTAAAAAGCTCCCTTTGACGAAAGTTAAAATTTTGGACTGCCATCAATTAGGAAAAGTGTCCCAGGAAGAGGGAAAAACAAAATTCACGCCGTCCGACTCGTTTCGAGTAACTTTTGCTGGTTCAGCCCTCTCTGACTACGTTATGGTGGACAAATTGAGGCTTCCGCTGCGTCTCTTCGTGCCAAAGCCCATGACTTGCAACAAATGTAAGTCAGTTGGTCACACAGCAGACTACTGCGCCAACAAGGAGCGCTGTGCCACTTGCGGAGAGCAACATGTTGGGAAATCCTGCAGTGCGACTGAGCATAAGTGTCCATATTGCGGGAGGACCCCACATGAGCTCTCAGCTTGTGAAATTTACAAGAGTCGCTGGGAGAAACAGAAGCGCTCTTTAAAGGAACGCTCGAAACGCACTTTTGCGGAAATTTTAATGGAAGCGGACACAGCTCACGGGGGCACACCGTTTATTTCCCAAGGGAATCCCCGGCGCAAAAATGTGACCACTCCCAAAATTCAATCACAAGTCCCTCCGGTGATATCCGCTGTTAGCTTGCCTAAAAAATCGAGTGCAGCGGTCAAGCAAAATCAGGTTCCTCCTGGCTTTCGTGGGAATAGTTCACCTTCGAACGACCCAGCACTCGATGGGACATCAAAAACCCCAACTGTCCCTATTTTTCCGTCCAGCTCAACTTCCCAATCGGGATTTATAAAGTTGTCTGACCTTTGGATCAAATCTTCAAGTGTTTTAACGTTTCCGACTCCATCAGAACCATTGTCATTTCAATGCTTCCAGTATTAAGGACAATTTTGCAACAATTGATGCAAACATGGCCCCTCCTTGCAATGATTATCTCTCTTGATGTCTAATTTAAATAGAGAGGTCGGAGATATCACTGTTTTACAGTGGAATTGTCGTAGTCTTATCCCTAAATTGGATACATTCAAATTTTTAATTCATAAGTTCAATTCTGATGTTTTTGCTCTGTCCGATACTTGGTTTTCTTCGCGAGATGATCTCTCTTTCCATAATTTCAATATTATACGCTTGGACCGTGATGACAGATACGGAGGGGTGCTATTGGGGATCAATAAGTGCCACTCATTTTTTCGAATTGACCTTCCACCTATTGGAGGGATCGAAGCTGTTGCTTGTCATGCAAACATCAGAGGCAAAGACCTCTGTATTGTCAGCTTGTATTGGCCTCCGAGAGCTGCGGTTAGCCGCAAGCAACTTGTTGACATGTGCTCACTCCTTCCTGAGCCACGATTGATCTTGGGAGACTTTAACTCTCACGGAACTGCCTGGGGGAACAGTACGACGACAATCGTTCATCGATGATATATGACCTTTGTAACAGCTTCAATATGACCGTTTTGAACACTGGGGAAACAACACGTGTACCTAAACCTCCTGTTAACCCAAGTGCTCTTGACCTCTCGCTTTGCTCGAATTCATTATCGTTAGATTGCAAGTGGAATGTAATCCAGGACCCCAACGGTAGTGATCACTTGCCAATCAAAATTTCCATCACCATTGGGTCGAATTCTTCTGAATCTATAAACATGGCATATGACCTCACAAGACACATTGACTGGAAAAAGTATGCGGACGCGATTGCTCTAGCCATCAATTCCAGAGATGGTTTACCTCCATTGGAGGAGTATAACTTCCTTTCTCGTTTGATCTATGACAGCGCAGTTCGCGCTCAAACGAAACCCGTTTCAGGTTCCACCATTTCCCGAAGGCCTCTCAATCTATGGTGGGATAGCCAATGTTCCAAGCTTTATATAGAAAAATCGAATGCATTTAAAGCTTTTCGGAAACGTGGAACTCTTGAAAATTTTCAAACGTATTTAGCCCTTGAGAATCAGTTCAAAAATTTGATCAAAGGGAAAAAACGTGCTTATTGGCGAAATTTCGTGGGAGGTTTGTCACGAGAAACGTCAATGAAAAAATTATGGAAAGTGGCTCGAAACATGAGAAATCGCTCTTCAACGAATGAAAGCGAAGAATATTCACATCGATGGATTTTTAATTTTGCACGAAAGGTTTGTCCCGATTCCGCTCCCGTGCAAAAAATTGTTCGAAATATACCACAAGATAGGTGCGATCTTGATTATGAGTTTTCGATGGTAGAATTCTCTCTTGCTCTCCTTTCATGTAACAATTCTGCTCCGGGATCGGATCGAATTAAGTTCAACTTGTTGAAAAACCTCCCTGATGTGGCGAAACATCGCTTGTTGAATTTATTCAATCGGTTTCTGGAACATAATATTGTTCCAGATGATTGAAGACAAGTACGAGTTTTAGCTATTCAAAAACCCGGAAAACCCGCGTCCAATTTCAATTCGTACCGCCCAATAGCAATGCTGTCTTGTATACGGAAATTGTTGGAGAAAATGATCTTGTTTCGCCTTGATCGATGGGTTGAAACGAATGGCCTACTCTCAGATACACAATATGGGTTCCGCAGGGGCAAGGGGACGAATGATTGTCTTGCGTTGCTTTCTTCAGAATTCAAATGGCTTACGCCGGAAAAAAACAAATGGCTTCAGTATTCTTGGACATAAAGCGGGCCTTTGATTCAGTTTCAATAGAGGTCCTGTCAGACAAATTACGCTCTCGGGGTCTGCCGCCTCTATTGAATAATATGTTATATAACTTGCTTTGTGAGAAACATTTGAACTTTTCTCACGGAGATTCGGCAGTAAGTCGGTTCTCTTACATGGGCCTCCCCCAGGGCTCATGTTTAAGCCCCCTTTTGTACAACTTCTATGTAAGCGACATCGACAATTGCCTTACACAAAATTGCAGCCTAAGACAACTTGCAGATGATGGAGTGGTGTCTGTCGTAGGATCAAACGAATCCGACCTGCAAGGACCCTTACAAGATACTTTGAACAATTTTTCAACCTGGGCCATTGGGCTAGGGATCGAATTCTCCACGGAGAAAACAGAGATGGTGGTTTTTTCTAGGAAGCATAGACCA
The DNA here is from genome assembly GCF_029784135.1 of Toxorhynchites rutilus septentrionalis. NCBI lineage: Eukaryota > Metazoa > Arthropoda > Insecta > Diptera > Culicidae > Toxorhynchites > Toxorhynchites rutilus. Next base: position 103,618,837 of record NC_073746.1, read on the forward strand.
GCAAAACCAAAGCTTCAACTTTTGGGTAAACCGATCACTCATGCTATGTCATTCAAGTATCTTGGGGTCTGGTTCGACTCCAAATGTACTTGGGGGGCCCATATTAGGTATCTGAGTAAAAAATGCCAACAAAGAATAAACTTTCTCCGTACAATTACCGGCACCTGGTGGGGAGCCCATCCCGAAGATCTTATAATGTTGTATCGAACAACTATTCTCTCAGTGATGGAGTATGGCAGTTTCTGTTTTCAATCAGCTGCCAAAACACACCTCATTAAACTCGAGCGAATTCAGTATCTTTGTCTCCGTATCACGTTGGGATGTATGCCCTCAACGCATACCATGAGTCTCGAGGTTTTGGCAGGCCTACTCCCACTAAAAGATCGCTTCAATTTATTATCTCTTCGGTTCCTCATCCGGTGTAAGGTTATGAACCCATTGGTGATCGGAAATTTTGAGCAGCTGATCGAGCTAAATTTTCATTCTGGATTCATGAGCTCATATCATGAATTCGTCTCCATGCAGGTTGATCCTTCTTCGTATATTCCCAACCGTGTTTGTTTTCCTGACTACATCAATTCCTCTGTACATTTTGATCTGTCCATGAAGCAGGATATCCATGGAATTCCAGATTATCATCGATCGGGGATCGTTCCTACGATTTTCGAAGCAAAATATGGGCGTGTCAATTGTGATAATATGTACTTTACTGATGGGTCCTCTATGAATGAGTCCACAGGATTTGGAGTGTTCAACAAATTTTTTAGCACCTCACACAGTCTTCAGAATCCTTGTTTGTATATTGCCGAATTGGCAGCAATACACTGGGCGCTGGATAGCGTTGCCTCACGACCTGTTGAACACTATTACATTGTAACGGATAGTCTTAGCTCTGTTGAAGCTATCCGTTCAGTGAGGCCGGAAAAGCACTCGCCGTACTTCCTTGAGAGAATACGAGAAATTTGGAGTGCTTTATCCAGACGCTGTTATGTCATTACCTTTGTCTGGGTCCCTTCACATTGCTCAATCCCGGGTAACGAGAGGGCTGACTCATTAGCAAAGGTTGGTGCAATTGAAGGCGATATTTATCAGCGTCAAATCGCCTTCAATGAATTTTATTCTGTAGTCCGTAAAAATACCATCGCAAACTGGCAACGTAAGTGGAACGAAGATGAATTGGGCCGGTGGTTTCACTCGATTATCCCTAAGGTTAGCCTCAAACCATGGTTCAAAAGTCTGGACTTGAGTCAGGACTTTATTCGCACCTTCTCCCGACTCATGTCTAATCACTGTTCGTTAGACGCGTTACTCTTTCGTTTCAATCTGGCCGGTAGCAATCTCTGCATTTGTGGCCGAGGTTACCACGACATCGAACACGTTGTTTGGTTGTGTGAGGTGTATCTTGTTGCCAGATCGAATTTAGAAAACTCCCTTACGAGTAATTGGTCCCCTTGCTTTAATCAGCAGAACAAGTTGAAATGTAAATTCACAATAGATATACGAATAGATTTAAGAATTGAGTGTGTGTGATTACCAACATTGTAATAATTTCCTTATATCCCATCCTTTTCCTGAAAAATTATGTCACCCTTCTAAACTCGAGTCCACCGCGAGTAATCGGTTTCCCACATTACTAACCATAAATTTAAGAAAATTGTTTGTATATATATAGTTTTAAAAACATATTTAAGAATTCGGCTCCTTTAAACTTACGTAACTGAGCCTGTAAAAATAAACGAATTTAAAAAAAAAAAATGCCAAATGTCAAATGGAATTCTGGGACTGGAACGAATAATCACGGCATTGCAATTACATGAAAGTAGGGGGAGCTTTTGTTTCTCTCGAAATGTATTCTCTAACAGAGATTTCTAATCCAAGGTGTCCGGGGGAAATCAGCATGTAAATACCCTCGTGGTCGATAGTTCAACTAACGACGCGCGCAAATGGATAGTGGTCATTGTAACTAGCGTGGGCATTGCTGATTACATACGTGCTGGCGAATAAGTAGGGAGCGATGAATGAGTGCTTTTTTTTAATTTTCGTTTCAATGAGAATCATTCGATGGATTAGTTGAAGAATGATATTTCAATGAACTGAATAGAACTTATGTTTGATAGAATATGAATAAAATTTAAATTTGGAACTTTTATGTTGGTTGCTTCGTGAAATTTCATATCAATGACCGATATCAATGTCAAATTGAAATTCGCCTTGAGGCATGTAGCATCGTGTTCCGTTGGGTTTTTAAAGCAAAAATGGAAATGGGTTGAGTAAACACTCAGAAAGTAAAAATAATAAATCAAATTACCTTTTCCATTTCAAATATATTTACTCTATAATAAAATAACTTTTTTTTCTGGTGAGAAAATTTGATAATTGTGTTCGATAATTATAATTATCTTATATTACATTGATGAGTTTGTTTTTCTTTACATAACATAACACAAGAGTCAGCTCGTCCAAGGCCACAGAGGGCGGCTTTCATCATATCTCATTCCACTTAGGCATCTTCTATCGTGATACGCACCATCAAATGACTAATCGCCATCTTTCTATCATTATCACTCGGGTATGGACTTTGGTGGAGTGAAGCAAGAATACCTAACTACTAGACAAAACGGCCCTTTTCAGGGCCACCAAATCACTATCGAAAAGTTTAACAATGTAATTCTTCAAACATATCCAAAATCAGCATGTAAGAGAAAACCTAACGGAATCCTACGTCAACTATGTGGTCGTGTCTCGGACACAACCCTCCTGTGACTTTTTCCGAACGAATCCATTTTCCATTAGGAAGCAATTGTCAACACGTGGATGTTTTCCTTCCCCGGTATCTGCCACCAATCGGCAGCAAACATAGTGTTATCATTATTCAGAATGATTGCTCACCTAAATTCTCCCTCTAGTTTAAGACTAACGAAGAGGGTGTGGTAGACCGAAGGGGCACAACAAAATTAGGCCATAAGCCAAAGGGACAACCCAAACGATAAATAAAGGGACAAAACAAAAGCGACATTGCTGCTCCGAACACAGAGAGCTGAGGTCAGGAAAGTATGCAATGGACAGCATAATCGCTTTTGTGTGTTAGTCAAGTGGAAGCAGGAGGGGAAATAAGTCACTCACTGGAAGTCTCTTGATTAATGCCACATAATCATCGGCTCAATCGGAAAACAATCTGATTGAGGTGAGTTACACAGACTGGTGGGTATGGTGAATTCATCGTGCTCACCACAGCTCATACTTGTGGGGCGGGTAACGTGTTCCCTTTTGCTTTTGTTTCACAATTTTAAGGCTTCATCTTCAATATGTCAGCGTCGGCTCTGTGCGCTCAAATCGATTCGATTAAAAATTTAAGCCTTAAAAATTCGATTGGGCTTTCTGAAATAGAAGCGTTTGTGGTCACGCTTTCGGGCTACACTTACGAAATTTAACCCGTCTAATGGGCACTGTATTCCGCTACCGTTAGATTGTTGTCTTTATTACTCTTCTGTGGGCTTTCTTTACTGGATTTGAAATTATGATTATATAAATTTATTTTCTGCTTATCCTCATAACCATAAGTTTTGCATTCTTATGTGTTTTATTGGAAGTTGTTCGATCTTCTCATATGTTCTGAATAATTACACATTCTGCAATACAATCTGGGCATCTCTAGCCTGACGGACCAGCAACTTTAACCTGATCGACCCTGTCAGGACCACGTTGGCCATCCCCCATTTGCCGTTGTGTGTGCTGTGCTGTAGCAGTAACTTTGCGCTTTTTTTCCTCTGGCTTGGCTATTCTGACATTTCTGGTTGGACGGGAAACTGCACGAGAGATGGCGGGCCGGAGCCCTTGGTTGGCCTCACATGCGAGGAGCGCATTCAGTCTTGCCGTTGTTGCTGAACTCAAACGACGCTTGGCCCCGCCGCTAGAGTTACCGACCGGTGATTGTGAGTGTGGCTTTCGGGTTCAGACACGCGGAACTTGCTACGCCCCCCTGCGAGCGTACGAGAGATCTTGTGATCGCGAGTGATGATAAACCTGTTTGTTGTGATAGTTTTCGGACCCCAGTGAGCTCGGGTTGGTGAATAATTACGAGTTACCGAGTTTGTTTCGCTTGTCGTCAGTTGGAGGAATTCAGTGCGAACCAAACGAGAGCGCGTGGATGGCTATAAAACACTCATTCAGAATTTTTGATAATCTTTCACTCATTGACAATGCACCCGTCTTTTGCTGATTGCATGTTTTTTTACGTTGCAACCCGAGTGTGTCTTCTCAAATCAAGATAGAATGCTCGGCCGGTGACGGAGGAAAACTGCTGAAACCTGTTTTTATGGCGGAGCGAGATTTTGCTGCGCCGCTCGAACCGCATCTTTTGTACCGCCAGTGAAGCAAGCAGGATGTAATTATGTGGGTGTAAATATTTTGCCAATTGGAGAATGTGGACTACACATTTTGTCGGGAAACTGGCTCGTAAAAGAGTTGCGGAATTGAGTGGGAAATTTAATATTTACAGTTGACAATTGGTATGGTAGAAATTTCCTGAAAGTTATTTGTGGCTGTTCATTTTGGTGGTCGACCAGTCAGCGGTTTCATATTTTTGAAACTAATCGTTTTTTCCCGTTTTATTTCTGTGATTTTGGCGTGACAGTGATGTGTGACACAGCATTCCTTTACAATGTTTTATGGAATAAATTTTCGATTGGATAATAGAGTACCGTTTTAGTGTGTTTCCGGTTCCATTTAACGTTAAAAAAATCTAGATTTCATTAGATCTCATGTGTCGATTCTATTTGCGTTCATTACCGCCATTGGTGGACAATTTGCATTGCACCCAGAACTGTCTCCCTAATTACATCCATATCCAATTAGAGCTGGAATCTAGAGGCTTATTTGTATTCTGACAGTATCTGATTGAAATGAATATGCAATTGTATGTATGGAATAAATGGAATTTATATCCACTGAATCGGTTTAAGCGCCACCACACAAAGTGTGGCGTGAATCGTACCGCAAGTCAGTAAATATTCGGAGAAATTATCTATCCCTAGTGTATTCTACTTCTACAAGTGAGCATGAAGCAAGTCCAGCTGAGAAGCACATCCGTAAAATCTGTTTATCGGCGAAATGAAATCAGATCAAAGTTTCCAGCGCGTGAAAAGTTTGCTGGAAAGACGAAAGAAATACTCCGAAAAAAAAATCGATCACTAACTTCGGCTCGCAACATTCCGTTGAAACCACAAATTATATTTTTTCCACCATTGTTGCCTAGCGTAGAGCATTCTCGGTAGACATGTCATAAAATATTTCATCTGCCCGAGTTGCCGCCTGTCCTGCTGTCAATCGGCCATCGCGCCATGACAGTCTACTTGGAACACTAATAATAAAGACAGAAGAGAATCTCCCGCGATGATTGGGATGAAGGCTGATGATGATGCTGTGACTGAATGGACGACTTTTCTTCGTTCTTTTTTTTGCTCGATAACATGCGTGCGATTCCCTGCCGCATGTCATGAAAGTCGATGAGGATATCTATTAATATTTAAGCATTCTCAATGATTTTATCAAATTGTCATTCCCGTCCGAATCGTAATGCTGTATGTCAATCATGACTCGGTGAATGGAAACTAATTGACCGTTGGATTTTGGGCCTATGGTTTGATCTCTAGGCGAGAACAATTCTAGGTTGATCTATTTCTGCGCGTTTTTGTACATGTTTATGTATAAATCGCACGATATACAGGCATTGGATGATTGAGAACATTTCCTTCAAAAATCGCCAGTTAAAGACTATTTTGTAGAGAATTTTTAGAAGGAATTTTAGTTTTCTGAGGTTTATAAGGTATCGGAACTAAAGAGACCCTAGTTGTTTATATCATTTTTGGAAAGCTGAATTTTTCGTGGTCGAATTATGGAATTATACGCAAAAAATTTGGTTAGCATGAGAATAGGTCGTAAACTATATATGATACCACTAGGGTATCGTTTACAGCATATTCAATATCGAATAAGGTGCTCCTATCACAGATTTCGCTATCAAACACATTACAGTATCTTAAAATGATACTTTAGGTCTAGGAAAAGCGCAAAATCCGAAAAATCAGGTTTTTTAGTTTTACAATTATTCAATATATAGTTTGTTTCAAATAGTAATAGGTGCGTATATATATCTTTACAGAAAATGTTTCTGCGATCTGTCCAATTATATGGGTTCCGAAAAACAAGTAGTAAATACATGGTTCACTATGTTGTTTCTTATTAATATTTCTATACAGCGCCGATGTGATGCAAGCGAACTAAAAGCATTTTTTAAATTTTTTCATTCACACTGAGCGGCGCAAACCATTCCCAATAACAAATATATTTAAATGTTCATATAACTATCAGCTATAGTATTAACATGTACTGTTGCTTAATCGTTGTTTAGAGTTATGCCGAAACACTGAACTTATTGAATATCCAAGCAGTGTTTCAGTATCTCTTACCGGATTTACATTTCCTACGCTCCCAAAACGAAATTCCAAAAGAAATAATCATTAAACTACAGGGTAGGACGGGGCTAGTTGGTCATAGGGGTAAGTTGGTCAGTGACGATATCTCGGAATCTGAGCGTCCAAAAAATTAGCGATCTATGGATAAAAAATAGCGAATTGCTGATGCAATAAAATAAGCAAATTGGATAAACTTTTTATAAGTAGGTTAAAAAATACGAACATGATGCCGATTTTTTCGAAAATCATTCACTGTTTGCGCATTATAAAATTCAGGATCAATTTCAATGGTAAAAAATCATGAAAAAAAATCGGTTCTAACGTAAAACAAAAGTTTATTGTATGTAATAGCTTAAAATGTAAACGGAAATCGCTTTTAAAATTATTTTTATTGAATTTTCATGAATATTCTTTTTTATATACACCCATACCTCGCTATACGGCCGCTCTTTATACGGCTTTTCGTTGAACAAGCTTGGAACCGATCCGATAGAGTTTGTATGAATTTGTATTGGAATAATTGATCCGTTATACGGCTTTTTTCTTAGCGGCCCAGGAACGTATCTAGGCCGTAAAGCGAGGTACGCACACAAATTGCTCGTTTGATAACAACGCATATAAAATTTTCAGGCATGCCGCGTTTCATTACACAATATATAAACAAATATAGAAAGCATATGTTTTACTGCTAAACTCAGTGTATTTGAAACGAGACAACCTGATACCAACCACCGCACAAACCGCCGATCGGCTTGCTAACGAAGGGCGGAGAGGCTCCATTACCAGTATAGGTATACCTGGTAAGGACCTCATTAGAAGGGCGAACAATTCCATTCTCCTCACTTGGGAGGCTGAATGGAATCGTGGAAGGGACCTGCAGTTTCGTAGAATTAAAGCATCAACCGGCAAATGGAGGGACCGAGCCAACACGTATGAACAGCGAATTCTCTCGCGTCTTCGCATCGGGCATACGTGGTTGACTCATAACTTCCTAGCAAAGAAAGAAGAGCCCCCTACCTGTTGCGGCACCCGCCTGACGGTGGGGCATATTCTAACGGAATGCATGCGAACTGCGGACCTTCGTAGGAGGTACGGCTTAACTGGTGGCCTAGATGTCGTTTTGCAGAACGACACACGGAAAGAAAGAGATACTCTGGATTTCCTTAAAGAGGCTAACCTGATTCAGTACATTTGATACTGCAATCAAAACTTGAACGCTTACACCCTGGTATCATGTACCAGGGTAATCTAAAAGAGGCGCCTGCGCCCACCTGAAATGATTACCTACAAGTATTGTGTAACTTTGAGTGGTTGCTCCGGTGTGTAAAGGGGTATAAAGAGACGAATGACTGTCATACAGCTCAAAGTCTCTATAATTCAAAACAACAACAACAACCGCACAAACCGCTTGCAATATAATTGTCATGTTTATATTTTTTGCTGTAAAATTCTCATTAAATATAATAAACGCTTACATTGAATATCAGAACTCACAATAATGCATCGAGTAATGTAGCACACCTGAAGGTTATTTCAATATACTTTGGGGCGAAAAGAACAAATGTCATCAAAACAAATGTAAGCAAGAAACCGGTTGTGCGCCGCAGGGATGCCAGGTGATTTCTTTCAAATGTCTTTACACGGTACGAGAAAATGGGCCTGATTCTCGAATACACTTCGAATACACTTCACGGTAGGAACGGAAATTTTTGAAAATTTTGAAAAGGGCTCATTCTGCCTGAAAACTCATTATTATCTTCGACACTTCACTAACTCGTAAAACGTAGTTCAGTGGCGTGCGGTTTTTTTCGTTTCCACCGTGAAGTGTATTCAAGAATCAGGCCCCATGTCTTCAAAATAAAGACATGTCTTCAAACCTGGCATCTCTTGTGCGCCACAAAGTGGAAGAGAGACGAAATCGCTAGAAAACATTGCGTGACTAATTTCCAACAACGATGAGAATTTGAAATTTCCATTAATTTGTTTTTTTACTTGACTACATGATATTCGTTAACTGTTTTTGTTTTGATTTAATTAATTAATTAATAATGAAGGAAACCTCTAATGGAAAACGCCTATTGTTTTCTCAAATAGAACATGCCTATTACTGACCAACTTAGTCAATTTCTTCTGAAATATAAAGACGTTAAATAAAAGACAAATATCAAATAAATGATTCTCTGGTTATTTTTCATTGGAAGGGTAAAAGGTAAGCTTCATTGTGGTACATAACATTCTAACGCAAAACTTAAAACTTCGTACGCTGCGCTGGAAAATTGGAAATTTTGCTGCTGCTTAGGTTGTTTCTGTTGATGTTGTTGCTTTGCTATCGCTCGCTCTTTTGGTTGATGGTGTTAACTATTTCCCGTTTACAAAATGACTGATCGCTTTGCGGCTGTGCTGCTAATTTTATGTATACTGATTGGCACACGGGGGTGGGACTTGTGACGCAATGTTTCGCTTCTTTTCAGGAGTTGAACAGTATACGATACGTCCATTATATCAAGTAAAACCGTTGTATATGATGTCAGCTGTAGGAAAGACAGCTCGCAAGCTGGTACGAGATTGAGGTTGACTAGAGCGATACCAATATTTATATGACTTTCTTATTTTTTCTTCTCTCTCGGATAGCATGATATACACGGTGGAAAATTGATATTGTATTTCGCTGCTACTCTAGTCCCTTCTTCTAGTCGGTACAAATTAGGCAAATCAAAACTTTGGATTTAGCGCGTTTAAATAATGCTTGATATTTTAAAAATATTCTTTAACAAAAAATATTTTCTATATTGCGATAGATGCGTAGAAAAATTTCCAATCGATTGATGCAAACACCCTAGCGACCTATCAAGAAATGATCGAGTAACAAGCATTCGAAATCTTGTTTTATTTCTCATATCTTCAGTTTTTTTGGATTTTTATTTCACCCTCTCATATTTTCCTGATAGACGTGGTAAAAAAGACTTATCTTCCTATTTGTACTTAAGGGCAACAATCTGTATTTTCCAACATAGAGAATCTGTGCATACAGAACAATAAAAAAAGATGTACCTACCCAGATAAATTTTTACATATTTTTTGTCTTGGTTATTTTTATATTCCATTTGTTTATTCACTAGGTCTCATTAGCATTTCAGCTGTAACAGAGCAAGATTTAATCGTGAAAATATTACCTGTTTATCGTATCTATACATATGGATAATTACACAGTAGCCATTAAGGGGTAAGAGCATTCCTTCTGTTCCATTGTTTAGTTAGACCGAATAGCAGAGACAATAATCATTGTAATCATTGTTGTGTTATTAATTGCATAACAGCTCGATGTTTCTTGTTGGAAGCAGCAGAGCTTGTATGGATGTGTATGGATGTACTTGCAATTTGACTACGAAGATTTAGTCTAAAGTCAAAAAATGAACCGTAAGAAAAATGTCTTCTATTATTTTGTAGAGAAGCGGATATTTTAAAAATGTAGAAGATAGTGACATTCCCAAAACACAGATCTCTAAGCAATACGGCTTCCTGCATATACCACTCACCAAAATGCTTAATGAGAAAGAGAAAATTGTGAGTCAGTAAGTTATGGAATCAACAAAAACTATAAAGTAATGAAAACACTCAGCAATATCATAAGAATGTTTATGTATTAACATTAATTGAGAATAGAATGAGGTGTCTCTTACAACGAACCTTAAAATTACCTTTATACTATAATGATTCACTCGCAGACACTGTTGTGTAATTTTGTGTATACAGGTCGGACTCGATTATATACAGACTCGATTATATGTGATTCGATTATATACAATTTTGGACTCGATTATATACAGTTTGGAAATTTTTTTTTTAAATTTCAAATATGGCTTATTTCAAGAAGAAATGTAACCTTTCAACGTTAAGGTGAAGTTTAAGTGGCTATTACATGTACAGTGGGGGTAAAAATCGTAATTTTTGAACATTTGGCTTGAATTTTCACCAGGAATTGTTTATATCGATATTGCAGCCAAATTATAAAAGATAGAAGCTGGACATCAAAGAACAAATTGTAGAGCGGGCAAAGACCTTCAATTTGATTGAAAGAAACAATCTAGTTTAATATAATTTTTTTGGATCAAATTAATAATAACACATTAAAAATTATAAACTTTTAATTTTTTTTTGCAGAGGCGAACCAGCAAATGAGAGCATCAGAATCGACTTCCGTAGCGTATTGTTTAATGTAGAGTCAGTTTGAGGCAACAGAGTCCGAAACAAAAAAAAATTATATATCTCTGTCATTGTTGAAATTCGAACATATGCGTAGGAGGATTTTTTTCGTCAAATATGATCGACTATCACTTCCTGAGATAATCTGGATAAATTTATTTTTTTCATGTGAGAAAGGTGTCTTCTGTCTTTAAGGGGATGCATCAAAAATCAAATTCCTCTTTTATTTTCAAAAAATGAAAAATACTTGCAAAAAAAAACAAATAAACAAATAAATTTTTTTTTGACTCGATTATATACAGTGAAAAGAAATCAAAAACTGTATATAATCGAGTCCGCGCTGTATATATTAGGGTGCCAATTAATGTATGGGAAAAAATCGACCCTGAAATTTCAAAAAGTTACCCTATACAAAATGTTCACCACCTCGAAAAAAAACCCTATGCCAAATTTCAGCTCAATCGGACTTAAGGGAGAGTGGCGCAAAGCGGTCAAAGTTTGAGTTTTTTGAAAATCGAGAAATCACCCATGGGGGGAGTAAAGGAAATCGGGGTTTTCGAAAATAAATGTTGATGCCCAACGTCTTAAAATGGCATGAAACGTCGAGATCTAGTGTCATCTCGAAAATTTTTTTTTTGTCAAAAATCGGCACTCTGGGACTTTTTTTTTCGGCATGCGAAACGAAAAGTATGGTTTATGGTGCCAATAAAAATAGTTATCTCGATTTTTCATTCGGAACTTGCTACGAAATGTTGATTTGCACATTAATATACCCTATGCAAAATATTAGCTCATTCGGACTTCATTTACTGGTGTCGCAGACGTTAAAATTGAGTTTTTTTTGAAAAATCACCGAAAATCGAATTTTTGAAAAAAAAATTTGGAGCCAAATGTCTTAAAATTGCATTACTCGTCGGTGTTTTTTCGAGGTGGTGAACATTTTTTATCGGCTAACTTTTTGAAACTCGAGATGACCATTTTCATTGGCACCCTAATATATACATATTTAAGAAAAAAGGCTTCTCATTACAAAAAATATTGGCTCAAAATATCATTACCTAAAATCACAATTTTCACTATCATATGACCAGTTTAAATTACAACTGATTAAGTGTATTCAATATCATTGATGTTTGGCGTGCTACACAAATTACGTAACGCTAAAAATGCGGTTTTTGGAACCTGCTAACTCCCGGGGAAGAGAAGCCATCCGATGTTCATCTCGGTTGTAAGCTCTGCGCCCTGGAGCATTTGTAGCAACGAATATTGCATCAAGATACAATTGATTGAAATGATGAATCGAAAATATCTATGATCTTTTTATACGTGGGTTCTCGTATGGTTCTCCATCCACATTAATTATAAATTATGAAGGGGCTTGATTATTCGTTGAGATCGAATAATCACAAATCCAGACAGCTCGCACGCCCTTTTAAAATCGAGCACATGAGAGAAAATGCGATCCTTCGAACAGTGCCTTCATTTAGTCTCAGAATCGCTAGCTAGCTGTTGGAATTTTGTTATGTAACCTTTACGGCTACCCCCCTCTCCCCAATGTCACATTAAGTAACACAATCTCGACCACCACCCCAATTTTCGCGTTATGTAATTCGTGCACGACGCCTTCCTTTCAAAAAATCGTATCTAGAAATGCAGATTTCTGATTAAAATATGATGTTTGACAAAGTTGTTGAAAAGGAGGTCTTCGTAGCCTAATTGCGTATCTGCTACTAAGCGAACGACCATGAGCTCATAACTCAGGGCCCTCAATTGACCATCTTTGTGTGTTATTCTAGCTACTACGTCTACGTCCACTGTGGAATAGATTAAAATGTATATCGATAAGATAGGAATACTCTTACGCCTAAATGGCTACTGTGTAATATATAACAAAGTATCGTGAGATAAAATTTACACGAATAAATTCGGCTCTGTTACAGCTGAATTGCTAAATGAGCCTAATAAAATAAACTAAAGGAATAAAAAAAGTTGCTGAAAAATATTTAGCTATTTAGGAAAAATGACATTTTAAATGCACTCGATTAACACATTCTCCAATGAAAAATTACCTTTCTTGTCAAATTTCTTGATATCCCTGATATCTTGAAAAGAACAGTTCATGCCTCAATAAAAAAAAAGATAAATTATTAGACAACAAGTTAATAATAGGAGCAACGGTAAGTTTCTTGGTTTTTTAAAAAAATAATGCTTTATTCTGCAAAAAGTGTTAAAAATTTAATATTCAATCGACCACCGCTATTCACAACTTTTTCACATCTTTCTGGCAATTCACGGATCCCTTTGCGGATATAGTCGCCCGGTTTGTCAGCTAACCACGAATCGATTGAATTATTGACTTCATCAAAAGTGGAGAATTGCTGGTCAACCAGGTCATGTTGCATCGATCGAAAAAGGTAGTAATCGGACGGAGCAATGCCTGGAGACATGGGACCGGTGGGATAGGACCTCTCATTTCAGCGTTTCCATGTATGTTTTGACCGATTTCGCGGCATGCGGCCGAGCATTGAGTGACCCCCTATATAGAAATCAAAGACATAGTCCTATGTCAAAAACCTTTCTTTTATGCTGTTGGAGCAGTTGTTCGCACGTGACAAAACGGCCTTCGACGTCTTGTGGCTTCAACTCATACGGCACTCAATGTCCTATCTTTCGGATCATTCCCATTGCTTTTAAACGATGGGATATGGTTTGCTGAGCTACTCCAAGTGTATCTGCAAGTTCTTGTTGCGTTAGTGACGGATCTTGATCGAGTAAAGCCTCCAATTCTTCATCTTCAAATTTTTTGGCGGTCCGAAACGTTCTTCGTCTTCCAACTTAAAATTACCACTTTTAAACCGTGCAAACCACGTTCGCTCAGTTGGAGCATGGTCACAAAAATGCGATGACTTTCCACAGATTTTTTCTTCATATTGAAGTAATGAGTAACACTCCCCACAAAAACACTCTCGTTGGTACGAAATTCGACATATTCGAAGGGGCAAAAAAATAGGTTGTTTACGCTTAAACTTTTTGACAAGACGCGCAATGGCAGTAGCTTTCCAACGAATGTCTGGAAATTTGATTCACTGGAATAATAATCAAGTTACGCCTTCACTAGTAAAACCGAAGAAACTTAACGGTACACCTAATACAATAAGAACATGAAAAAGTGGAAACTTACCATTATTAATGCTTGATGTTGATATCTTATGGAGAATTGAAAATTTACATGTTATAATCAGTATCAGAAATTTCCTTATAAAACTTCATTCAAAGTGTTTGGTGGCTCATGGAATGGGTCTGTTAATGTGGATCGTAGTCTTCTCTGTGAGTTTTTGACTAGCTATAACAAATAATTCCGCGAAAAAGGGCAATCAAACACAATTCATCAAGCTCATCATAAAACTCGTACATAAGGTCAAAGACAGCTAAAGATAGTTGCAATGAACAAGGGACACCATACTAATGATGAAATTCGGAAATTGGCCAACACCTTCGAATTGAGTTGAGATTTCAACCAGCGTACGATTATGAGTTTGAGTCAATTTTCATACATTAGAACATACATTCGCCATTTTAGAGAAACCATTAAGCATTAACCACATACCACGTGGACAACTTTAGAGGGGTAGGGGGTACGAAAATGTCCACGCTTGTCCACGGTGAGGGGGATGGGGGCACAGATAATGTCCACGTGGACACGTTAAACCAATTTTTTTTAAATACATTCAGATCTGTTCAAATAAATGATATCTTTTCTGCATTTTCCGTCTATTTTGGGTACTCCTTATTTATCCATAAAATGGTTATGTCGAATATTCTTCCATATCATCGAACTTCTTCACTGAAATATGTATTCTGCACTGAAATATGTATTCTGGAAGTTACATAACATTGTGCTATCAAGCTTCCATTGGTAGTGGAGGATCTCTTTTTCAACTTCTTAGCTACGTCATATTTGAGTATAAACTGAACTCTGTGTTCTAAATCCAGGTCTACGTGATAGTAAATTTGACATAGCGAACTGCTGATACATTTGTATCTGCAGAGTATATGTGGGATGTTAATAATATGATGAAATGACCGGAATATTATAGGATTTTCCAAACAATTTGTAAAGGACTTAGCGAAACGAGTGCGATCCAAATTTTATAATACCACCTCAAAAACAGAGTTCATATGCAGAACTCTGTACTAAAAGAAGCAGATTCAGTCCACCTTTTCTGATGGGTTGTACCCTCGTTTCCAAATATTTATCGAATTTTTGGCATTCATTTTGCGACGTTCTTTGACGTTAATGACATATTGATACAGCTGCGTTAGGTATGCTCAGCACCGGGATCAGTTTTTAAGGATCAATTTGTCCTACCGATCGAAAGATTGTGATGTTACAAATGAAATTTCCGTTAATAAACACATGTTATTACCACATTCGTGTTTTTTCCAGAGGGGCTTTGAATCTGGGATTAGATTACATATTCTGCACCACAGCCAAGAGGAATCCCCTATCAATACGCTTTATGGAATAAAACATTCAAAATGTTGTTTTCTTTGTTCTCATTTTCGCTTCAACATATGAACTAGTATCTTGCAGTCAAAGTTTAGTAAAGAAGTATGCCTAAATTCATTGGTTGTTTCTCAGGGGGTCTTCGTAGCCTAATTGGTTGCGTGTCCGCTACTAAGCGAACGATCATGAGCTCATAGCTCAGGGCCCCTCAACTGACCATCTTAGTGTGTTATTCTAGCTACTATGTTCACGCAGCAATGATCATGTGTCGGTAATCCCAGTCCCTTACCGCTCACATTTTCGGTCTGCTGCATCGATAATTGGCACTATTAATAACGCAACAAAGGAAGCCTCATATCAACAGTCCCGCTGTGAACAGCCCATCTGTGAACATTCGAACAATAGCAATATTCTTACGCCGAAAAAAGGCGACATGTGTTGTGCATCGAATGAATTAGGAATTCTCTTACGCCTGAATGGCTACTGTGTTATAGATAAAATAAATGTTTATCGATAGATAGCAATACTCTTACGCCTCAAAATGATAACAATGTAATATACAACAAAAGTTATCTTAAGATAAAAAATGTACACGAATGAATTCGGCTCTGTTACAGCTGAATTGCTAAATGAGCCTAATAAAATAAACTGTTGGGATAAACAAAAATTGGTTGTTTCTTCATTCAAATGCTTTCGACACATTTTTTAAAATAGTACCTCGATTAGCTTCAAATAAAACAACATTCAATTGCACTAAACAATTGCAGAAGTCTTCAGAAAAACTCTTTTCGATAGACACTCGTTTCTCGAGATTATCTGCAGGCGAATGATTTTATTGTGAAATAAGTTTCTTCCGATGTTATTTCATGCTTAATTGTATAAATATTCGCTTGATTGTGTATTTTTACTGTTGTACTGTCCTTTTAAGTCACCGAAGAAATGTTTCTAATTTCAGTTTTTATTTTTGCGTTGGAAACAATCGTTACGTCAAAACCATTCGAAAAGCAGATATGTATTTGACGTCGATTCTCTGGAATGTTCTCGAAAAGCGTTTTGAAGAAGTAGTAGTTTGGGCAGTTATCATAATGGGATTATTACACAAATCATTAAATAGATTTCCATAGAGGCGAATGAACTGCAAAGTTTAAAGCCTCTTAAAAACAAAGAAGATAAGATAGATTTCCATACGCATTCGATCAAATGGGATGAAAAAGAACGATTTTTTGGTTTTAGTAATTTTAACTCACCATTTCATACAATTAACAGAGCGTTAAACTCTCAAATATATTGTAGTTTTCAAACTCTCAAATATAATATAGTGGTATAAGAAATACTACATAAATAGAATTTGGAACAAACTGAAGCGCGATACAAATAACTTTTCGGGCAATGTTAATGAATGAATCAAATAATAAATAACAACCGTTACTACCAATAAAGCCCATTTGCATTTTTTTTTCAAAAAAGGTTATTTGATTTAAGTTATTTGAAATGCAGAATGGTCGCTGGGAATTCGTTAATAACACATATTTTCAAAGCGCTGATGTAGTGTTAGTCGATTTATGGAATGGAACGCGTCCTCTGTAAATTCTCCAAACGATGACGGGAAAGGTTTTGTATTGCGCTGACAACAACAGTTAATTTGAGATACTGTAGCTGGATCAAGTACAGTTAAGAAGCTTTCGAACTGTTGCCTACTTTATTTTTTGAATATGTGATTTGCGGAGACGAAAAAAATATTTTTTTAATTTCTATTTTGTTCACAAAAGAGAACATGTTTTTCTCTTGAAATTTCAAAAAAAAAACACCAAATATAAAATAAGACTAATTTAAAATTGAATATAGGCACAATGCAATTATTTCCTTTTTTTGCAATTACAATATATGGAAGAATGTCCACGTGGACAACAGGGGAGAGGTATAGTCAATGTCCACGCTTGTCCACGGAGGGGGAGGGGGAGTCTAAAAGCGTACTTTTTCTGTCCAAGTGGACAGCCCCTTATTCTGATAACAGATAGCAAATCTTTTAACTCTTATATGACACTATGACATTATCTGAATAGAATGTCCCGAAAGCTTGTTTTCGATTTTCAAAAGAAGAGAAATGAGATCTGCATGGTGGAGTACGATTACGGGTTTGAGTCACTGTATACCCAAACACACTTGAGGGCCGAAGGTGGGCACACACGTGTTTCGCTTCATCTGCAGTGAATATTTCTTCCCGGAAAGTCAATTTGGCAGTCGTGCTGCTCGTGTTCACCCGGCATCGTTCGGTTTTCCTCCTTACTCACAGTGGTAATTTCCGTGCCACCTACGAGATCTGTGCACGGGGTACATGGGAGCAAATCGCGTGCATCGAGACAACTTTCCGTGTCGGAAAGAGAGAAAATGGAACTGGCCCGCAGAGGAAGTAGCACTAAACGTGCGCCGATGTTGTGTTTATAGACGTCATTGTATAGTGTTTCGAATAAACACACATTTCTTTCGCCAATTGAAAGGAGATAAACATCACGAACGGATGATTCGGTAGGAGAATAGACGGTGGATTTTAGAAGACTCGGCGGCAAAAGATTGTCGGTTAACCATTCATTGAACACAATATGACACATTGGAGCAAAATTATCAATTTGTGTTCACAAGTTTCTATCGCTACAGTATGGATTCTGAATTTCTCGCCACTCGTTTTTTTGCGTTCATGATAAACATTGTATTTGAAACAAATAAAAAATTATGCATATAGATTATGTTTACCTTACCCGTTTTCCGTCATTGGGTAATCGGTTATATTTTGGTCCATTCACCGATTCTGAAATTCAATTCTTTTTGTTCCACTGATCGAATATCAATATCATCATATTACATTCCGTAGGAATCAACGTTCAACTGTATTCAACTGACCAAAGTCCAACATTGAAATGCCTCCCAATCGATTCATATCGGTTCAAATCAACACAAAACTCGTGTATTTTTATATCATCGATATGTTTACAAATAGTGGCAATACGAGAAATGATTCGAAAATAAACGATAATTCCGAAGATGACACATTTGCGAGGAGACAGCCAGCTGGTATTCATTCGATATATCAATGTGAAATTTGTCGGTGAAATCCAATTTCCGTTGGGTTTGCGTTTCGATCTATCGATTCTGCTGTGGTCCGAACGAGATTCTTCTGAAGACGAATCCAGTGTAGGAAATCGTGGGAAGTGTGTAATCCTAGTTTCAATGTGTTTCATGGCCGAATGGAAGAGGAGGGTGGACTGGAAATTTATGTTCTGCTGAGTATAATAGTACGGGTTTGGATTATCCAGATGATGCTTCTCGCTCTTACTTTATGGGTTGGGGAGCGGCGCTTCGTATGTATTGTTTAGTCTATAAAAATTCCTGACTGAGTTAGATAATGCTCTTAATCGAAATATCTGCTTTAAATTTATGAAGAATGTTTTGGCAATGTGGATCGTGGTGTTAGCTGACCTACATTCGTTGGGAAAATGGGTGATATCAAATCCTGAGTGACTCATGATTCGTTGAGCCGAGAAGTTAAATGAATTAGTAATGAGAGAAGTATAAAAAGGTTATGACAAATTCATGCCAACTCAACTAGCCAACGGCAGCACCAACTAAGATTGCAATGATTTTTTTTAAGCGTGCCCATTTAGGCAGCATTGCATTTCAATCATCAAAACAATCTAGACAGCTTTCCGAAAAAAGTGCACGTTTTATTTCTTAAATTTTTACTAAAATTTCTATCTCAAAAATTATAACACCTACAAAATTTTCGTCAAATAATGAAATGTAGGAAATTGTTTAAATTTCGGCCATGGAAACTCCAGAAAAAAACTATTGTTTTACTCGAAACATTTTTGTGTGTAAATTCTCACGATTGTCATGTTACTGAATAGAAAAAAACGTCGCGAGAATTCACATGTTATGTTACGGATATAACATTACTAATTTTTCGAAGGGAACAAGTTGTCGTTCGAAAAACGCTTTTCTTGTAGAAGTACCCTTCTTCTCATGCACTTGTTGGTTATTGTCAGGGCTATTTTTATATATTTCTATATTTCCTTTTTAGTATTGAAAATATATATTTATGAGAAAATGGATTTTAATTTTTTAAATAGTTTTGTAGGTTTTATAGTTTTTGAGTTAGCAATTTCTGTAAAAATATGACAAATAGACTCAGGTTTTTTACAAAAAGTCGTCTACACCCAAACTAGCGTTGGCTGAAAACATCTCATTTTATCAATGCTATTTCGTGTGCTGGAGGGTCCATTGCTCAAAAAATGAGCTGTTTTGAATGCTTAAAAAAAGGTTTGTATGTATGCGAGCAGACATCTCTTTCTGTTTTCGTTTCTCATTTCATTTGGGATTGTGCAAAAAAAAAGTCCATAAGACGTCACTGGGGGTCGAATCAAGGCCGGCTGGAATGCAAAGATATTTCACAAGATCACGCTATCCATATAGCTGCCAGTACTGTTATATAAAAGCGTGATAATATTACATCTCATCATAAAATGAGGTTGGAAAGTGTTTTCTAAGAGGATAAAGAAGAACATGAACGAGAATATATCTTTCTCTGTCTGGGCCGTCTATTTGGCAAACTATGCCAAAAGTTTTAATATGTCACCTGTGTCGCTCGCTCATATTGGCTCTAGCATATATATATATATATATATATATATATATATATATATATATATATATATATATATATATATATATATATATATATATATATATATATATATATATATATATATATATATATATATATATATATATATATATATATATATATATATATATTTATATATATATTATTTTTCGGCTCATTTGAAGTAATAAATCTGGATGCCATAACATGTGCTAAAATTTAACTTTGGGTGTAGATTTGTTTTGGAGATTTCAAGTATGCAAGTTGTTTAAGGCGGCTCGCACACCGCAGCAATAAGCAACTAGCAAACTGCAATACGCAATATACAACAGGCAACTTATTTTGTTGTTTTTCGCATACCAGAGCAATAAAAAACCCTGAAATTATGCAGACAATCGGCTTAATGTACGAAACTTGTCAAAATATGGGCGATAAGTTGCTCTTCAACCGACACGCCGTGTTGCTAGCGACATGTGTTGCTCTGTAAAGGCGACAGCGATATCGTATTGCGTCGGTGTGCGAGATCAACAAAATTAAATGGAAAAATCCATTGGCGATAATATTGCTTATTGCATGTTAACAGTTGCTAGTTGCTTATTGCTCCGGTGTGCGAGCCGCCTAAGTGGTCAATGTTTTTACACCCACAATCTGAGACATGGTGAAATTCGTCATATCAAACACGAGTTTTGATATATTGTGTGTAAATTATATAGATTAGAACTAAGGTATCATGACCGCATTGTAGACGAAGGTCTTGAAGTTATTTTAGATTATTTTAGAATTATTTTACGCAAAGGGCTACGACAAATGTAAGTCGACTGAATATCGCGAGTCCACGAATTTACATGAAGCATGAATCGAGCTCTGAATCGTTCGCTAAACAGAGTGCATGAACAAAAATTAAATACATTTACAAACACATACTTACACACATAATTGCAAGATCTGAATCAACAGTCTCGTAGCATTTAAAAAGACGGTTTGATAATTTCAAAGTATTATCTTAAGCCAAGACTAAACTGAGTGATCTTTTAAGTGTTATGTAGCCTAAGGCTTTTATGCACGCTACACAGAGTCTTCCCACCTGGTAAGGTATAAGTGTTCGAAATCTTCCATAATTTCGTTACATCTTCAATTTTTAGGTTATCATTTACTCTCTATAACTATCTGTTAAGCGTATGTTAAAATTTTAAAAGAACTCGCAATGTGTAGAATAAAGCCGTCAGCAGCAAGGACGTTGACTGAGACTGCAGCATGTCTTTTGATGTACGATTACGTCTTTCGGGAACATATTGGGGTACAAATTGAAAATCGAGAATCGAGTACATCGCGAAAATTGTCCAATTTCAAACGCTTATTGCTCAGTCATTTCATGATGGATTGATGAAATTTTTGCTTCAATCTATTTCGGCACTCCATAACAATTTTTTACATTGAATAAAATAATATGCATCATTAAACTAACTATCAAACAATTGAAAAATCTCCACCCCTATCCTAACGGAAATACCCACTTCTGATTGGTCGAAATTGACGACACATGCGGCGTGGAAATCGGCATAGCAAATTTATGGAAGTAGGGGGAGCTTTTGCTTCCGCCGAGATGTGTTCCCAAACAGAGACATCAAAACCAAGCTGCCTGATGGAAATCGACATTGCAAATGCATGAAAGTCGGGGGCATTTTTATATTGCAAGTAAGAATACGAATAATTCTAGCAAATAAAATTTAAATTTGGTACTTTTATGTTGGTTGCTACGTGAAACTCCATATCAATGTCCGATCGTGTATTGTGAAAAATTTAGCACAAGGGTAGGTGTAAAATTGTATACGATAGCCGTTGTGTTAACCCTTTCCCGTACAACATAGAGTCTCACTACATATAGTACATATAGTATTAGGTGTACATATAGTATTAAGTATTGTTATTCCAATTAAAATTCGCATTGGGTTGAATAAACAATCAGAAAGTAAAAATTATAAAAGAAAATTACCTTTCCCGTTTCAAATATATTTTCGCTATATTAAAGTAACATGTTTTTACTGATAAGAAAAATTGATAATTGTGTTCGGTATTAATAATTATCTTATATTACATTGGTGAATTTTTTGACGTAGGACTACGTCTTTCATTTCTATACCGGGGTGTAAAATCAAAGTTTCGAAAACGAAAGCGTTACGCCGGAGACCGAGATTTTGAGCGTTAATAACTCCTAAACAACTGAACGAAATGGTATGATAAACACTTCATTCGAAAGATAAAATGTCTACGCGTTATATACTTGTTACTTTTTGATCCAAAAACTTGTTTCAATAGTCTTAAAATTGCTTTCAAAACAGGCTATTGAAATCACCAATCGGTATATAAGCGAGCGGCGCTCGGAAATCCACTCAGTTCTAATTGAACAGCGATTGGAGCATGTTGTCGCTGTTGCGGTGAAGCTCTTTATTTATCATGAAAGCGCGGATGAACGGTGTCACCAAGAGCCTGTTTGTGCACCCTAGGCCAGAAGGGAATCTATCAGGAGGAGAGTGATGCCACAAACGGTTCCCTGGGAAGACATCGCTACACACACATACACGCGCGGCTATTAACAGGTGGTTATCGAGTTGGCATTAACCACTGGTGGGCTTCCAGTATCGAGGAAAATGTGGAAATAACTAATCGTTACTGAAAATAATCTGCCAGTTCCTCTGGGAATTTTCAAAATATATTCATGTGAAAGAGTTAAATTGAATGTTTTCTATCCATGTAACACTGTGACCAAATATGTTTCAATCAAGTGCTATTAACAGATGGTTATCGAGTTAGCATTAACCACTGGTGGGCTTCCAGTATCGAGGAAAATGTGGAAATATCTAATCGTTACTGAAAATAATCTGCCAGTTCCTTTGGGAATTTTCAAAATATATTCATGTGAAAGAGTTGAATTGAATGTTTTCTATCCATGTAACACTGTGACCAAATACATTTGGTTTTGTGGTTTTTCAATCAATCGCAATTAACAGGATTGCTTCAGAAGATTATTCTTCCCCATCAGTAGGATATTTCCGTATCCAATATTGTATGCGTCAGCAATCGATTATTGCTCAGTCGCCGAAAGTTCCGAGCTCAGAGAGTTCATTCCCCTCTAGTTTGCCTTCCAAATTGCCATCGTAAACCACACCTTCTCTCGATTCAATCACACACAAAAAGCATACTTAAGCGATATTCTGGTGGTGAGACACATTCATTTTTTGTGAGGACATCGACAAGACAACATCGTTGCCTAACGTGCTGGAGGAGGTGGACGGCGAAGGATCGACACATACACGCGCAGAACTCTTTCCGTTAGGATGCCATTCAGCATCGGGAAAGTTCCGGAAAGATCTAATCATTGCTGGAAAATAATCTGCCAGTTCCTCTGGGAATTTTCAAAATATATTCATGTGAAAGAGTTTAATTGAATGTTTTCTATCCATGTAACACTGTGACCAAATATATTTCAATCAAGTGCTATTAACAGGTGGTTATCGAGTTGGCATCGAGTTGGTGGGCTTCCAGTATCGAGGAAAATGTGGAAATAACTAATCGTTACTGAAAATAATCTGCCAGTTCCTCTGGGAATTTTCAAAATATATTCATGTGAAAGAGTTTAATTGAATGTTTTCTATCCATGTAACACTGTGACCAAATATGTTTCAATCAAGTGCTATTAACAGATGGTTATCGAGTTAGCATTAACCACTGGTGGGCTTCCAGTATCGAGGAAAATGTGGAAATATCTAATCGTTACTGAAAATAATCTGCCAGTTCCTCTGGGAATTTGAAATTACATTCATGTGAAAGAGTTTATTTTAATGTTTTCTATCCATGAAACACTGTGACCAAATACATTTGGTTTTGTGATTTTTCAATCAATCGCAATTAACAGGATAGCTTCTGAAGATTATTCTTCCCCATCAGTAGGATATTTCCGTATCCAATATTGGATGCATAAAACCTTGTGGCTCCAACGTAACGCTCTCGTTTTCGAAGTTCTCCAAATATTCATTCATTCAGAATGAATTCAGATTCAACTTCAAACAAATGATCTCTAAATCAACGATAGTCCTACGTCACCCTTGCGGTTATACCATAGATATAACCCACTTCCTGTTTTTTCTTTATATCATCAATACATATCACAAGAGGCATCTCGGATTATAGGATTATAGAGGGCGGTTCTCATCATATCTCGTTCCACTTCGGTATCCTTTATCTGAAACGCACCATCCAACGACTGTTTATCATCCTTCTGTCATCATCACCCGTTAAACACTGGTGGAATGAACAAATACCCAACATCCAAACAAAACGGCCCTTTTCAAGTCCACCTAAACATTATCAAAGAGTTTAACGATGTAATTATCCAAAATCAACAGATAACCTAACGGAATCCTACGTCAATTATGTGGTCGTGTCTCGGACACAACCCTCCTGTGACTTTTTTCAAAAAAGTTCAAAATCAATATGCTGCAAATATCGTAACATTATGCTACGTCAATTATGCGGCCGTGTATCGGACACAACCCTTCAACATTTTGAAACCAAATTTATGCGATGACGTAACGGTATCGGGACCGTAAGGAACATTTTATTTTTTATTGACATAGAACTACGTCTTTCATTAAGGGTGCCAAATCAGAAAACAGGTCACGTTTTTATGAAATAAAGTTAACGTTAATAACTATTTTTGCCGCGAATGGATTGTAGCGATTTACATACTAAACGAATCGGAAATTACTTAAGATTTGTTTAATATGCTATACATTAGAATCCCCTGGTTTGTAAATGGTTAAAATTCATGAAAACTTTAGGCGTTTCCATTTTCCCATACATTTGTTCTGTCTATTTGTGTGCTTCCCGAACAGAGCTGTGAATAACGAGCAACTTATCGACGACCAACGAAGGGGAAATCGTAGGATTTGAAGTCGCCGTGAACAAAGGAAAAGTAGAAGAATGAAGGGGAATATTTGCCTTGAGTATAAACAGTGGATCTCGCTGAGGCAAACTTTCATTCGGCATCGGACTATTGAGCAATCCAGTTCACTTTGCTTTCGTTGCGCTTCGATCTAAGATTGGACTCCACCAGTGGTAACCCAACTTGGATATCGTCGTTTGCTTTTTCTTCCCGCGTCATAAATTAGACGTTTCGCGTAGTGTGTGATGAGCAAGAAGAAGAGGGAGGCAGGCTCTAGCCCTGCAAAAAAAGAACGCATTGCCAGGGGCAATGAAATTTCGAGGCAAGCGTCATCTAATGATGCACGCGATGTTGGTGTAGTGAAAAGCGCTCGCACTGAACCGAGCTTTCGCGAGTGTGACACCGCATCGAACAACAGCAAAATAGGCGATTTCGGCGCGTCGGTCGAAAATGTAAACGGCTTCTTTGGTGCCTTTGAGAATGCATCAATGCAATGCATTAAACTGACGTTATGGCGAAGCAGGCGTTAAGGTTATGCTCAAAAAAAAAAAAAAAAATTGGGGAATACCAAGTATCTTGAATGTCTTACTGGAATGTTATAAGTTATTTAGGTTCGCGTGCCAGTCGCAAAACTGCCTTCAACTAGAATTGCATTTGCGCTAATATTGATCATAATGAAGTATTGCTACTGTTTTCGAGGTTGTTGATATTAACAAAAAGAGTTTATTTCGCTTGTTTAGTCACCAAGAAAGTAAATGTCGTTCTGGAATTTTGTATGTGATTAGGTTTCGCTTACCAGTAGCAAAAATTCCTCCACTAAGGGTGACAGCTGCGCTTCTCTCGAGCATGAGAAAGTAATGCAACTTTTTTCGTCAACATCGTCAACTGATTTTACAATGAAAAACCATTTCAAAGATTATTCTACTAAGCAGTTGTTTCAAAAATTTCACAGCATTATAGAATAATATCCGAAGGTATAAACAAGCGACTTATATAAAATAACAGCGTAGTTCTACGTCAACAATGCGGTCGTATCTTGGACACAACCTCCTATATTTTTTTAAAATTTTATTTTATTTAATCCATCTGACATCAAATTGTCTTAATGGACCTAATCAAGTCAGTATCAAATACACGCATTGCGAGTGTCAACTTATTCTGAAATGATCATTTAATCTAATCCGAAGCGCATTGCTAGCCGAAGATGAGAAAATCCCAATGGATTTAGCAGACATAAACTCCAACGGATCATGCTGGCCATGCAAACTAAAGGGTGTGTCTCAATCAAATTGCATCACGGAAGAAACGCTGTAGAAATTTTATTTTTAGGAATTATATCTTCAGCTTTCGCTTATAATCAGATAAGAGTGTATAGATCACGTTGGCCATGCTTCACTGTCAATTTTTCGTAAATTTGGAAAAATGTCGTCAAACGAAAAAGAGCGTCGTGAATTAATCCTGCGCACTCATTTCGAGAATCCGGAGTTGTTACATCGGGACATCGGTAAGATGCTGGGAAACGTTCAATCCACGGTCAGCAGAGTACTAAAACGATACTTCGAGAACCTAACCATCGACCGGAAGGTGAAGAACGGCAAAAATGGATGCTCCGTCAGTTAAAAGATCACAAGCGCGTAGTTAAGCAGTTTAGACGTGATCCGAGAAGTTCGGTCCGGGATGTCGCCAATAAGCTGAATTTGTCAAGTTCATTCGTCCAGCGGACCAAGCACTGGGAGGGCCTGCGTACATACAAGGTTCAGAAGGCTTCTAACCGCGACGAAAGCCAAAACATGGTGGGGAAGACGCGAGCCCGGAAGCTGTACACCGAAGTGCTGACGAAGCCGCATTGCCTGGTAATGGACGACGAAACCTACGTCAAAGCGGACTTTCGTCAGCTGCCGGGCCTGTTGTTCTTCTCCGCAGAGGACAAATTCAGCGTTCCGGAGGAGATTCGCAAGCAGAAACTATCCAAGTTTGCCAAAAAGTACATGGTGTGGCAAGCCATCTGCTCTTGCGGAAAGCGGAGCGCCCTCTTCGTGATGACCGGCACGGTAAACGGGCAGGTTTACCTTAAGGAGTGCCTACAGAAGCGCTTATTACCACTATCGAAGCAGCACGAGGGTCCGACCATTTTCTGGCCGGATCTCGCTTCGTGCCACTATTCAAAGGACGTGTTGGAGTGGTACGAAGCCAACGGGGTCACCTTCGTGCCAAAGGAAATGAACCCGCCCAACGCGCCGGAGCTTCGCCCAATAGAGAAATATTGGGCGATTATGAAGCAGGCCCTCCGGAAGAACCCAAAAGTTGTCAAATCGGAGGCGGACTTCAAGAGAAAATGGATTTCTGTTCAAAAAAAAACTACAACCTGACGTTGTACAGAACCTTATGGACGGGGTAAAGAGGAAGGTACGAGCATACGGGCTTGGGCTCGAAGTATGAATAAAAAGAAAATGCCAAAAGTTGTATAATAGTTTTTATTTTACTGTCTAAAATTTTCAAAAGGTTCGGTCTACTGGGCGAATTTCTACAGCGTTTTTTCCGTGATGCAATTTGATGTGACACACCCTTTATTCCGGAAATCGAGCCTAAGGAAATCACGATGACGTAGGGTGCGTTCTGGAGCATACATGTTTAGATTAGCTAGCAAGAAAGGGGAGTCAATCTCGTTCCTCAACAGCTTCGCAACGAACATGGCTTGTGCTGCAGATCGCCTGTTTTCCAGAGTATCAATTCGCAGCAGGTTACAGCGTTCCTCGTAAGGAGGCAACTCCCTTGGATTCCGCCATGGAAGATTCCTCAAAGCACGACGTACAAACTTTCTTTGTACAGATTCAATGCGCGCTTTCCAAATGCTGGGGAAAGGGCACCATACAACAGGAGCAAATTCCAGGATAGAACGAACTAGCGCACAGTATAGAAATTTCAAGCTAAGCGTCTTTTTTTTGTCTTTTTCAAGGCATGGAGGAGTTTTTACTTTAAGTTTGTCCACCTTGGCCCTATTTAGGGCTTGAGGTGAAAGAACTGAAAAATTGAAAGCTAATACAAAAACATTATAAGAGGTTCTGTTTAAGACACGACCGCATTGTTGACGTAGAACTACCCTGTAGTTTAATTCAAGCCGCTTGTTTATTACCGAGGATATTTTATAATGCTACGAAAATTTTGGAATAACCATTCTACCGGTTTGGTCGCCCTGAAATGTTTTTTTATATTGTAGAATGTACTCGCAGAACAATACATGCTCGAGAAAAGCGCAGCCTTAGTGGAGAAAGATTTGCTACTGGCAAGCGAAACCAAATCACATACAACATTTCAGAACATTTAAAGCAGTTTTTCGACTGGCACGCGAGCCCAAATAAATTAATAACTTAATATAACTTATTGAATAACTTGGTATTCCCCAAATAATTGGCACAACCCTAACATCTGCTTCACCATAGCGTCAGTTCAATGCATTGATGACAGAAAACAAATGAATTTAAATGCTTGGGAAAAGGCTGAACATTTGCCTCAGCAGAGATTCATTATCAATACCCTAGTGTAAATATTTTCCTCCCACTATCTCCCTTCCTTGTTTATATTTATAATTACGACTGCATAATTTGCAACACCAAACAATCATCAATCATAGCATAAAAAATTAGGCGATTGTTGCATCGTTACAGGGCTAATGCACACGGGAGCAGATATAAATAGGGTTTCGACGTAGCGAAGATGCACTATTTTTACGTACGGGTTATGAATCACGCAGTGATACTTTAAACTTCTTCAGTTCATTCGTTTCTATCCTTCACAAAGGCCCTTGGAAAACTTTACCTTATCCATAATATTACTCCTCCACCCCCAGGGGCTTGAGAAAGGCATTCGATCCCTCGCCGTCCAGTCCGCCCAGCAACGATGTTGTTCAGTCGATTTCCTCACGAAGAATGAAAGTTTGCCTCAGCGAGATCCACTGTTTATACTCTAGGCAAATATTCCCTTCTTTCTTCTTTTTTTCCTTTGTTCACGGAGACTTTACATCTTACGATTTCACCTCCGTTGCTCGTCGATAAGTTGCTCGTTATTGACAGCTCTGTTCGGGGAAGCACACAAATGGACAGAACAAATGTATGAGGAAATAGGAATGCTTCCTATTTTCATTAATTTAAACCATATACGGATTATGGGATTATAATGTATAGCATATCAAACAAATCTTAAGGAATTTCCGATTCGTTTGGTCTGTAAATCGCCAAAATCCGTTCGCGGCAAAAATAGTTATTAACGTTATTTTATTTCATAAAAACGTGTTTTCTGATTTGGCATCCTTAATGAAAGAAGTAGTTCTACGTCAAAAAAGCAAAGGAAGGATATGCATAGGTTGCGCCTTATTTTTCAGCATAGGTAGGTAAACACACAAATGGGTAGAATAAATGTTGGGGAAAATGGGAATGCATTTAATTTTGGTTAATTTAAAATGTTGGTGGATTAGAGAATCGCAATGTATAGGATTTCAAACGAATCTAGAAGAAATTCATTCGAAATGAAGGTAGTTATTTACGTTAGCTTTATTTCATAAAATCGTATCCTGTTTTCTGATTTTGTACTCTTACTGAAAGACGCAGCCCTACGTCAAAATTGCTTGGATATTCAGTAAGTTTAGTGTTTCGGTGTCGCTCTAGACAGCGAGTAGTCGACAGTACACATCCATACTGAGGCTGAGAATTGTTTTGAAAATTGTATTGCTATTTTATAGTTTCTTAGACTCGAGCAACATGTGGCCGAGCGTGGTCTTGCATCAAAATCACCTTATTGAGTCGCTTTGTTGCGTCGAATGTCTTAATTTTATCGCACAAAATGCAGCTGACAGCGATGAAAGCATTCAATCATAATGATGTGGAGAATTGTTTACAAGTAACAAGTAACATCACATTGTGACGTTTTTGGAACAAATCAAGAATATCAACAAACATTCCACAAGAATTGATATCAACACGCTAAAATCAATTTTTTGTGATGCAGAACCTAAACCTTCAAGACAAAAATTGATTCATTTCAGTCTCTAGATCTCAATCGCTACCTATTAATTCACAATTGTTTACCGATAAACGATTATTTTCTATCTGAAAACAAAACAACAACCCTCTCTGCGAATTTGTGAGTCGTGGTGCGAAAAAAATGAAATATTTTGGCATTTTTCGTCACAACAAACCAATCGCGTTACGTTATCCATGGTTGGCCTCACACTCTCGCCGGATGGCGCCTCCTAGTGATCTGAAGTGAACTTCACGCCTGTATCAGTCGGTTACTTGGTCGCATCCGACGACCGTTCGCCGACCGAACGAAGATCGAAGAAGTCCGCGGGATGCTGCGGGAAAGCGAACGGTGTGTCGTGGAAAGCGTGGTTTTTCATCGCGGCGGAAATTTTGACGCACCATCAACAACATTCAGTACAGAAGCTTTCCTCGGACGATTCGGGTGAGGCGTTTGAGAGCGCGTGGTTTTCCATTCCTGTCCGATGTGGCGCTCCGGAGTCGACACACACACACACACGATTTGTGCGGGCGATAGTAATATTTCTTTGAAGGAGACGGACACACGACGGAAGTCGGTATCATATGTGAACACAAAGTGGTTACACTCGCGTGGTTGGTGGGATTGTTGGAAAACGGGACAGGTTACTTCTAAAAAAATAGTGATCGTCTTCTTTGGAGGATCCGTCTGAGAGGAAACGACGGTGTATTTTTAGAAGAAAAATTTCATCAATTTCAGTTATTTTCACTTCGGTTCGCGTAAATATGTTTTATTTTGCCGCTGATGTGAGATTGATGGGTGCGTGTTTTGTTTCATCAGTGGCCAGAGTGAATCTGTCTAGTGTTTGACAAAATAGTGAGTGAGGTTTTCCACTGCTTCTGTCCGTCTCGGTTCGTTCATCTGATTGAAGCTCACCTCGTCTCGTGTTCGTATCATGTTCTGTTATTGTGCTTTATTAGTCTGTTGCAGTGGTTATGAGTTGTTTGATTCAGTTGTTCACATTATCTGGAAAAAAATGTGAGATCCGATTGGTGCTATCTGGTGGAAATACACCCAGTGAAAATCTTTTTGTTGTATCCCTTTTCTAATTTGTGAAAATTATGAACTTGTGACATTGAATAAAACTTCATCGTATTCATCACTCGAAATGGTCCGTTTTGGTAAAAAAGAAAGTGCGGAAAGGCGGCAACTGTTGGACAGTATGAACTCAATGCATTACAACAGTTCAAAGCAAATTGATAATGGTAAGTAATTTTCAAATTAATCTAATTATGCCCTACGAGCTCACTGCGCGCAATTTCAACTACTTGAAGATTGGCTTTGTTCTATCTAAGCGGAGATAATATCTCGATCTGGATGAGCTTCGTGCGTACAGTGATGTGGGAGGCGTGTTTCAAGTATCTTGTCTTGTTTGGTTTACTTCAAGTGCAAGCCATTAGATTATATCCAAGTGCAGAGCGTTGAATTAATTTGAAGGTTACCTGGAATTCGCATCCCAACTGCGTTTACACATATTTGTTTATTCGCTGTCTTTAATGTGCCAAACACCGCTGGTACAAAGTGCGAAATTTTCCGGGGAATTTTACTTCTTTTTATACGTTTGCGATACAAAGTATCATCAACCCGTTGCATGTTTGCACACTCTCAGATCTCCCGGGATAAACCAGACGAGTCCAAATCACTTCAGGTGAGCGCTTATTTCTTAGAAAGCCTTGAACAATTCTAAATTGGCTGAAGTGCTATGTTGAAGTATGTCGAATATTTAAAATAATATCGTATCGTCATTCTGAAAATTGAAAGCACTCAGTCTTACCCTGCAACACATATTATTTCGAAGGAGCCACTTCGGAGAATATGTCCAATGCGTGAATCATACATACGGAGCGATTTTTTTCTGGCTAGAAAAACATCAGGGATTCGGATGACGGTAAACAGCGGAAGACTTAGATTTATGGTGATATGAAGTTTTCTTCCTTCCTTCGGAAAGTGCTAAAGTAAAGTATCTTCGTATACTATGGTTGCTGATAATATATTATAAGCTTACTCTTTTTGAATTGTGTTAGAATTTCAACTTCAGTCTTGTAGAGAAACAACATAGAGTTGTGCGGGGCTAAGGTGCGCACCTAACGGTTGTCTTACAATAACTTCCGGTGAAAGCACACTCAGAAGCGTGTGTAGGTATCATCTAAGCTAAGCTGTATGATGTTATGTGGGTGAGGCGGTTGGTATGGTCGAAAATTATCTTATCATGCCATCTATCGGTGTGAATTTAGTTACGATAAATCAATGTGCTGATTGATTCTCGGCACCTAGAATTATAATAAGAGACCATCCACATACTTGTAATATAGAAATACATTTTGAAATAATACAGGTCGAACTCAATTATATACAGACTCGATTATATACTGGTTCGATTATATACAGTTTGAATTTTTTAACATTTCAAATACGGCTGCTTTCGAGAAAAAATATAATATATTCATTCTCCCTACCAATCAATCATATACTTTTGTTTATCAATCTTTTTAAATTTCGGTTCTGAGAGTTCCGCGGCAAATATAAGTGTTGAAGCCATTCCAATAATTGCTCACCATTCATGTACCCAGAATGCGAAACAAGCCAAAAGGTCGCTGAAGGCATTCAAAAGCAAAGGAAAGGAATTTCAAAATATTTATTGACTAGCTCCTTGTTGAATCCTACAATTTTGGACAGGGTTGCTGTGGGGTTCAAAGAAACAGGCGAAGCTTCCTCATGAAGCTAGATGATCAATCTCTTCTTGCCAGTTTTGTAGCTCGGTTGAATCCGTGCTGGATGCTGTTGGCTTCCACAAAATCAATAGCCGCAAATCTTTGACGCTTTGTCCAATGCTCTGTCATAGTTGGTCAGTTTCTCAAACTGCTCACTCATAAAACGTAAAATTGAAAATCCTAAAATATATTTTGGTTGAAAATACTTTATAGATAATTTTTCCATAATCCGATTTCTACGAAAAGCTCTTGAAAGTTTTCACAAAAATGAATACGCACTATGAACTACAAGGGTAAATGATATTGGTTTGTCCGATTCAGAGCGTTTTTATGCAACTAGTAAATTCAAATCGATTTATCTTCATGAAAATCACATATAATCGATACGAGTTTGGGTTTGTTAAAATGCCCCAAGTCTCTAGTTTTTAATACTACCATAACTGCCGTTCTACTTATAGCTGTCCCATGTTACTTTTTGACCATTTTCACTTTTCTTCAATTGTCCCATGTTGATATTCTAAGCATAATTGTCCCACCATGAATTTTAAGCCCGTAATCAAGATTAATAAGAATAAGTGAGTGTAACTTTTCACATTTCATTAGACAATAGTTTACTGCTTATGAGAACCCGGTGTATTGCCAAGCTGAAATGCTTAATGCTTCTGGTAGGCAAATATGCCTGAAAACTTTGATTGCGTTTTTCTCAGTTGCCTATTTTGGAACATGGGACAACTCTGCGTAGAACGGCAGATAAGGCGTTGAAATTATTAATTTTTTTTATGTTTTTTAACGATTTTCCTCAAAGAGAAATTATGATCATGTTTTGACCACCTCTGATCATGGTTTGCTCAAAAAATGATCATGGTTTGTCCGGTTTTAGAAATCATCATTTTTGAATGAAAAAATTCGAATTTTCGGGTAGATGTTGCATTTCTCATTGCTTGAGTTTACTGTCACCATATTGATCCATTCATAATTTAGGCTTTCTTCAGAATATTGCCTTTTCTTGGGCATTTTAAAAGTGTTCACTTCAACACACTCAACACAAAGAACCTTTATTTCTGCTATGCGCGAAGGACACAATAAACAAACTGCAGCGCGCCAAGCGGTTGTCTTAGAAATCATGTGGACAAAACAACATTAGTGAATTGGACAACTCATGATCAGAATTGAGGTCATCGAAATGCGTTAATTTAATGGTTTAGCTATATAAGCTGATACAGATGGTGTGCAAGCATGATGTTTACAATATTTGTAAGTGTTACAATCCAGAAAAGGTCTGAATACGTGCCAAATAATAATCTGGTGATTGATTAAAAGTTAGCTCAAATGAGGGGCGCATTGACACCAATAGAAGGTGTATTTTATAATCCTTTAAAACATGTGAATCCGTAAAACTGTAAATCGTGAAAAAGATAATTTTATTTATGTGTTTTGAAGCATTTGAATACCTGATTTGACAAAGGTGTGATGAATTAGAGCATTCAAAAAAGTGGACAAACCATGATCATGTTTTCGACTGGACAAACCAAAATAATTTACCTTCGTATAAATGTTTCCTTGGAATTTTAGTTTCGGACATTCTAAGCATTTCAAATACACCCATACCTCGCTATACGGCCGCTTTTTATACGGCATTTCGCTACAATGGCCCTCTTCAATAAAGGCCAGTTTTCGATTTACGGCCTAGAATGTTTTGCTATAACGGCCAAAAAAATTTTCTTTCTATGTCGATATATCTTGATAGGTTTATATCAGAGTGCTAATGAAAATGACCATCTCGAATTTTCAAACGGAACTTTTTGAAAAATGTTGATTCCCTTGAAAAACTACTCTGTGCAAAATATCAACATTTTCAAGAAAATCCCGTTTGAAAATTCAAGATGGCTATTTCATTGGCACTCAAATATACATACACATATTTTACGTAACATTATATTTTATAACAGACTCTGTTATTATTCTATGGACAAATGTATGTACTTGTTATGTATGTATTTTTGATTTAGAAAGATAAAGAAAGAAAGATAGAAAGATAAAATGCATTGTGAATGATAAACCATGTTACATATTTAACAAATTTGAAACCGATCCCATTAAATTTGTATGAATTTGTATTACAATAAATGATTTCTTATACGGCTTTTCGCTTTGTGACCAAGTTTCATGGAACGTACCTAGGCCGTAAAGCGAGGTATGGGTGTATCTCAATCGTCATCCCCAAAATTTCAAATATTTATTCAAAATAACGCAAAACACTTCTTACCTCATAACTTCCCGCCACTGTTATGAAATGTATCTTGTTTACACGCTGAGTTCTGAGTTCTTAGTTTACTGTCATCATATTGATCCATTAACAATTTAGGCTTTCTTCAGAATATTGCCTTTTCTTGGGCATTTCAAAGGTGGATTTGAGGATTTTCAAGATAATAAATAATAGATAATATCTTATAATAATCCACTACATAAGAAAAGCTTTGTTATTAAAAGCAAAAATAGTCGGATATAAAAGAATGTACCATATTTTTCCAAAAATTAATGATAGCGTTCAAAATCATAAGGGCCCAATTGACATTTCAATAGAAACTAAGAAGAGGTGTTCTAAACTTAATTATAATTCAAATTTACTTCTCGTCAAAAGTAAAGTTTTTATGATTCTTAACGCTAGAATTTGAACTTTTTTTCATTAAAACAGCTAAAAGTACAAATTACGGAAACTGTCGCGCTTTTTCTCATTTTCGAAGGTTTTTTTCGTATCCAATCTCTTTTTATGAAGAAAAAAAAATCGAGGGGTTTTATCCGAGACACTACCGCTTAGGACGTAGGACTACGCAATCTTTTTTTTTCTGAAATTTGTTGGTTTATCATTTCGGATATCATTTGCGAATACGTCGAAAGTTCATAAATAACTCTTTAGTAAAAAGTTCCGGGGACCCTGAAAAGGTTTAATGACTTGCGTGGTTTTGTAGAATCATTTCGAGAAGCAACGATTCTTTCTTGCCTTTGCGAGAACAATACACTAATTGGTCATATGTCGCAATTTGTTTCTTTATATCAATGCACGCATTGGACTGAGTATTTGACGAGAGGCATCTTCCGGGCATCGCCATTCAACAAGCATCAAACACGCGTCTAACAGATGCACAGCCAGCGATAAACTTCAAGTGAAATATTCGCTAGCGTTCACAGCTCGAGGGGAAACATACAACAAAAAACGAGCAGAATAAGCGACCTGTTGTTTCGGGCACAGAAAGATTCTGAGAATTTTCCTCAGAGGAGACGCAATACTTATACGCTAGCGACAGCTTACTTACTTCGCAAATATTCTCTTTTCGCTATCCTCCTTCGTTGTTTCTAGCGGCTGCATAAGTTGCTCGTTATTGACAGCTCTGTTCGGGAAAGCACACAAATCGACAAAGCAAATGTATGGGGAAATGGGAATGCTTCTAATTTTAATCAATTTAAACCATATACAGACTATGGGATTGAAATGTATAGCATATAAAACAAATCTTAGAAAATTTTCGATTCAATTGGTATGCAAATCGTTAAAATCCGTTCGCAGCAAAAAAAGTTATTAACATTAACTTTATTTCATAAAAACGTGACCTGTTTTCTGATTTGGCACCCTTAATGTAAGACGTAGTCCTACGTCAAAAGAAAACGCTTAAAATCGTGGCAGGTAGGTATATCTATTGAAACCGACAAAGAATTTCAATATAATACAATAATATGATAGAAACGTTCCTTAAATTTTCGATACCCTCGTCTTGTTGCAAGTCTTTTTTTTATGTAAAATGCACTTGAAAAATAAATTTTATTTACTCCGTATGATCTAGATTGAGACGAAAAGTTTTCCTCTTGCATTCAAGTTTTAGAAAAATGAAGTGTTCAGCATCCTAATTGTGAAAAAAAGTAATTACAATTGCGGACAAGAGATAAACTTCCATAATGTTCCTCTAAAATCCAAGAATAATAGACAATAGAATACTTATCCTGATATAAGAAGAAATCAAAGAAAAAATAATCATTTTGATTCGTGACATGTTTTTTTTCAAATGATGAATGTAATGCGATAAATATTTTTTGCAAATGTGTAATTAGTTTCTGTAAATCCTACTTCAACGTTATTTATTCACACATTCAATTTTGTCCCATTTGGGTAACTGACGTGTCTGCCTGATATGTGAATTCCTATCTTCCTGGCTACTAATTCAATCAAAGTTTGACACAACCAAAACCCGTGAATCTTCCTACCTTCTATCCTCGATCTCGCGCACGAAGATATCAGCCATTTCCATGCCGAACTGATATTGTGATTCTCAGATTTTCGTGGAAAATTGTAGTTTTGTTCCTTTTCGCGAAATATTTGACCCGTATTATTTATTTTTTCATTAGGATGCCCATTTTCATATTAAGGTTGTTCGAAAAATCAACTTTCTTCCTTTTTTTTTCTTTCAAAAATGACTCTTTTTAAAAATTCTAAACATTGAACTACTTCACCGATACAGATGGATCATATATCAATATGAATTCCATTAGCTAGTCTGGAAAAATATTAAAATTGTAAAAAAATGGATTCTGTTTTGGTTATTGATTGTACAAGATAACTTCGATATAACGTACATTTTACTTTCAAAATTGTACGTTGTATCGAATTGTACATTATATCGAATTGTACGTTATAACGAGGGTACGTTATATCGAAGTTCCCCTGTATCTGTTTTATATTGTTTACATGGCACTGGACTAAAGGCGCTATATATTTTTATATTTTTATTCTTGAAAGCTGAGCTGACTGCGACGAAAATCACATATCTTTATACAAAATATATCACCCTCTAGTCCAAAGCCATGTAACCATGTAACAAATACAATCAATAATTACGAAAAACCCAATTTTCTGCAAGCAGACTACCACTTTTCACGAAAATCTAAGAACCACTATATCGGTTTGGTATGGAAGGGCTGATATGACATAAAAAATCCACTTACGCAAATTTGTTTTACCGTGTTTTTTTCCTCGATGCAATCCTCGGTTTTCACATCTGATACAAACATAATTTTCGTAGCTGTTCAGTCAACTTTTCGTACATAGTGACGTGTTTTTGGCGCTGATGAAGCTTCCGGAAAATGGGCGGAAAGCGAATCTCAACACATGTCCGAAATTTGATTGTGCGTGACTTCCAGCGTAAGGAGCCTCAACGAAACATTGCTGGAAAGTATGGGGTAAGAGCTGGACCCCCAACACCTCCGGAACCACATGGAAAATATGCCAAAGCGTTGTCAGTTGGTTATCGAAGCCAAAGGGGATCATATTGACTATTAATTATATGTTTTTATTTGTTTTCATTATTATTTTGAAATAAACCATGAAGTAGATTTTTCATGTCATTCCCTACAAGTACCCATTTACGAACAAAAGTCATTTTTGTTTTTTCAAAAAAAAAAAATAAATCAATGATACTGAAAAGGCAAAAAAGTCTATTAATTACCTACTTTTACGTAGCATTGACTGGAGTACTGAAAACTCTTAATATTGGAATACTTTGATTTCAAATGGGGTGGATTTTTTCGCGCCCATCAGTATATGTCGAATATTTGAAATAATACCGTAGCGTCATACCGAAAATTGAAGGCACTTAGTCTTACCCTGCATCGCACATTATTTCGAAGAAGCCATTTTGGAAAATGTATCCAATGCTAGAACCATACATACAGAGCGATTTTTCCTGGCTCGGAAAACATTAGGGATTCGGATGACGGAAAAAAAACATCGGAAGACTTAGATTTATGGAGATATAAAGTTGCCTTCCTTCCTTCGGAAAGTGTTAAAGTAAAGTATCTTCGTAAACTGTGGTTAATGATAATATATTATCAGCATATTCTTGTTGAAGTGTGTTAGATTTTCAACTTTAGTCTTGTATGGAAACATCATAATTTGCTTGTACTCTGAGACGTTGTATTTTTTTCAACATTTAATTATATTGAAGCATGAGGAAAATTGAACATTTTCCTCATTCAGCTGTTATGTCAACCTTCACATGACAACAACAAACAACAACGAATACTATGTTGGAATGTGTAAATCCTCAAAACAAAATAAGATTATATCTGTTGCTCTTTGATTCACAAACAGATATCAAAATTTCGTCTCGATGTTGTTTTTCTAGTGCTGAACAAAAACAACTCTCTTCCTCTACGCAGCCATAAACATCTATATCTGTACTTCGCCAGCATTCAAGTACAAGCTATTAGGAGCAGCAACGCAGTCATTTTTCATCTGGCCCGTGATTTGTAAATACTGATTTATGAGTTCTATAAATATCATCGGATGTGACAAAACAATATTTGAGTGTATCTCGTTACGTAGGTTAATGTGTGTGTGATCGGTGGTACATAAAGCCGCCAGTCGGTACCGAAAAGCATAAACTCCTATTTATCACGAAGGAAATATTGTTACTTTGTTGCCACGCATTCAGATACAAACATCGGTGACAGATTTGCGTGCAAACATCCAACGGAACAACAATGTGTCGTGCTGACATATATCAGCCGACATGGAGAGCAAGCAAAAACATTGGTTTCTTTTACAGCATGCGTTACATTTCCGTGCCCCCCACGCCCAAAAGTGCTCCCCAGCAGGACCTGCCGGCATCAATCACGTTTACGATGACAGTAATGCTTTTCGGGTCTCACACACGCACACTGGATGCTGACCGTTGCGTTCTCCGACATTAATCATGCTGCTTCTGGTTCACTTTTGAGAACCTTCCAAACACTCATCGGACAAATTTAGGCAGGCGAGTGCGTGATTTTGTGGGTGGGGGTTAAATGAAAAATGATTGTTCTCCCCTGCCCCAAAACGTCATAACTTTTCATCAGGAGCAGCAACGGTAATCATGGACTGGGTAATAAATTTCCACTCTGACGATCGACGGGCGGAATACGCAAATGATGATTCCATTCGGGAAGTGAAATCAAATAAACTGTTTGCGATGCTTTGAAATCGTTTTCAAAGAGGAGCTAATTTTGACGGCGCGGATGAGTGATCCCTTTCCTGAGATGGGCCGTTAAAGCCTTTCACTGGTTTAGATCTCCGTTTATAATCACATTTCATTTCATCGTAAACAAATAATAATTTCCTGAATAATGTTCATATTATGGGTAGTCCATTCTTTTGCGTTTATGTGGTTTTTGTCGTTTTGAACGACGAGGCGTTAGCGGAAATGCTGCTCGCGTTTTCAAACATATTATCGTCTCAGAAGTATGCAATGGTTTTACTTTATGTTTTTGATGGAATGTGTTTATTGGATGCTTCTCGAAACTTTCGTAGAGTGATATTTTTAGTACCATTAAGAATGGTGAAGGATGTGTTATAATGCCACAGTTGCAACATTGGAATTCCAACGATTTTAAGACAAATCGCGGGGGTTTCATTTTTTTTTGTTTCAATTTCACAAGTAGAAAAAAAATATTTCGTTTTCGTGAAGTATGTTCGTCTTCACTAGTAAATAATTAACAAGGTAGAAAAAGTATTCTGGAACACAATTAACTCGTTGCAGTCGCATTGAATTATTTTTACTTCAAAGAGCAGTGATGCATAACTTTCCGTAATAATATGAAAAATATATTAGATTTATTTATTATTTTTGTAAACTTTAGATATGTATTCACTGAAAAATGTTTTTTGATGTGTGGTTTTCATATAAAAATTATATGTGCAGTGCTAGCTGTAGCATGTCTTCTTCTTAAATGGCACTAACGTTCCTAGAGGAACTTCGCCGTCTCAACATAGTACAGGGTTTTCCAACTTTAAATTCCGAAAATAAATTGAAATAAAACACACTTAGAATTCGAATTTCGATGAAACTTTTATTTCAAATTAAAGTTTGGTTTTACCATATGTGTGAAATACAACATCATTCAAATGTACATCTAGGGCTTCCTCGCACACCTTGATCCGAAACAGGTAATTTTCGATGACTTTTCAGCACATATGGGGCGGAATCTCGGCCATAAATTCACGAATGTTGTCTTTCAAATGTTCAAGAGTTTGCGGAGAGTTGGCATCGACACGGTCTTTCGCATAACCCCACAAAAAAAAAGTTTAGCGTGTTCAAATCGCATGATCTGGACGGCCAATTGGCATCACCAAAACGCGAAATTATGCGTCCCTCAAATTTCGTTCGCAATATGGCCATGTTCGGTCGTGTTGTGTGGCACGTGGCGCCGTTCTGCTGAAACCACATGTCATCCGTATCCATATCTTCAATTTGTGGCAAAAAAAAATCGATTGACATGCGGCCATAGCTCTCACCATTCACAGTTACCGTCTCGCCGTCCTCATTTTCAAAGAAATACGGCCGGATGACTCCACCAGACCATACTGCGCACCAAACAGTGACTTTTGGCGGATGCAACGGCCTCTCAACAATCACGTGTGGATTTTCTGAGCCCCATATGCGGAAATTTTGGGTGTTCACATAGCCACCGAGCTCGAAATGTGCCTCATCGCTGAAGAAAATTTGATGCGAAAATTCAGCATTTTGCTGCTGTTGTTCGTTCACCCAATCGACGTATGCCCGACGCATTCCATGGTCACCACGCTCTAATTTTTGAACCAGTTGGACTTTATATGGATGTAGGTACAAGTCCAAATGCAAAATTCGCCACAATGATGTGTTCGACAAGCCCAATTGCTGAGCACGTCGTGGAATCGAAACAATCGGGTCATCCTCCACACTGGCTGCAACAGCAGAAATATTTTCGACCGAACGCACATTACGATGATGCACAGGTTTCACAATATCCGCTACGGATCCAGTTTGCTCGAATTTACGCACTACATTAGCGATTGTGTGCTCTGTAGGCCGTCCATGACGACCAAAATCGAAAAACATTTGCCGGTTTTTCATAATTTTTATAGAATAATTTAACAAAATTAACACGTTGTGCGATGCTAAAACGATCCATATTGTAAAATGGCAGACATTCAACTAACGATATGACGCTTTGGTTGACAGCTATGTCAAACGGCGCAGGGCTGTATACTTTCGGAAGCCCGAAATGGAAAACCCTGTATATTACTTGCGTCATTTTTATTAGTAGTTAGTTGAGATTTCTATGCCAAATAACCTTGAATGCATTCTGAGTGGCAAGCTCTAGAATACGCGTGACCACACTGCAAAAACGGAGGAAATTTGTTTGATGAAAAATTCCCCCGACCAG
This sequence comes from Toxorhynchites rutilus septentrionalis, assembly GCF_029784135.1. Taxonomy (NCBI): domain Eukaryota; kingdom Metazoa; phylum Arthropoda; class Insecta; order Diptera; family Culicidae; genus Toxorhynchites; species Toxorhynchites rutilus. The sequence goes on from NC_073746.1 coordinate 103,660,613, forward strand.
AACGGGAATCGAACCCGAACCCCCGTTAAGTTTCATTAGAAATGGAATTTCTCCGAGGTTTGTTTTGCCTATAATTACGATACTTCAACTTTCATTGAATTGTTATTAATAGAAAAATTAAAGTATTCACATTTCCCATACTTTTTCTATGTTACTCGAACTCGAACTCGTGCGTGATTCGTTCTTCGGTTCGGTATCGATTTAACTGTCAATGCAGCCAATCTTATTGTTACTTATGGACATTTAAGTTTCGGCTCGATGATGGATGCGAGTATAAAAGGATCTATTATATATATATATATATATATATATATATATATATATATATATATATATATATATATATATATATATATATATATATATATATATATATATATATATATATATATATATATATATATATATATATATATATTTCGCTATAGTTTGAGACCCCTCCCCCCTCTCTAAGGGTGGGCTGCCATACAAATGAAACCCTAATTTTTGCATTACTCGAGAATTAATCAAGCAAATGAAACAAAATTGTGCATACTGAGGTTTTAGGATGCAGTAAATATTTCTACGATGGTTAGACTCTCCCCCCTCCTCTCTAAGGAGGGGCTGCCATACAAATGAAACAAAAATTTCAGAATTACTCGAGAATTAATCAAGCAAACGAAACCAAATTTGGCATATGGAGGTTTTAGGATGTAATAAGTATTTCTATGGTGGTTAGACACTCCTTCCGCTCTCTAAGGGTGGGCTGCCACACAAATGAAACACAAATTTCTGCATAACTCGAAAACTAACTAAGCCGGAGCTAATGGAGCCGAATTTGACATGTGAAGGTTTAACGGGTCACGAAACGTTTCTATGGTGAATACACTCCTCTCCTCTTCTCTAAGGGGGGCTGCCAGCCAAACGAAACACATACTTCTGCATTACTCGAGGTTTTTGGGTATGAGAAATGTTTCTATAATGGTATGACACCCCTCCCTTCTCTGGAATGAAGAGGGGTCCCATAAAAATATTACACATATTCCAACCAAAAATATTCTAACCAAACATGACAAGTAAAAATTTTCGGAAAACTTTGTAGGAAAAAAGGAAAATTTAATTCCCATGTGTTCTACAATTACATAGTGACAAGTGCTGTTAGTCCATTTGATGTTTCCGCTAGCGAAATTGATCTTTGTTCGAAACTGGAATTGGAATTTAATGTGATGAGACGCACTCCTATAACTTCTTCTATCTATACCAACAAAAAAATTGTAAGGGGTTGTATCTAGCACACGACCGCATATTTTCGACGTAGAACTACGCAATTATATTATGCAATCCACTTGTTTACCACTTCGAATATTATTTTACAATGCATCGAAAATTTGTAATAGAAAACGACAAACTAGTACAAGAGTACTAAACGCCAAAGAATACCCCCGACCTGCATCTATTTGCAAAGCGGATTCCCCCAGGCATATTAATTAAGAAGTCCGTGTTAGGGAAACACAGCTCGGTTGGGAACAAAAATACCCCCGACTTGCATGTATATTTGCGAAGCGGATTTCCACAGGTACATCGATTTGGAAGTCTGTGTTGGGGAAACCGTAAATCGGGCCAATCAATACTTGGCAGTTAGGGTGTTTAGATAACGCTCGACATTTTACAGTTATTCAATTGTTCATCTCATGAAAAATAACATTTTTTTAATTGTGATAGACGCGTAGAAATATTTCCTATCAATTGATGCAAACATCTTTCCGATCTGTTAAGAAATGTTAGCACACAAATCGGCAGAACAAATGTATGGGAAAAAAGGAAGTTCTTCCAGTTTTCATGAATTTGAACCGTTTATAGATTAGCGAATTGTAATGTATAGCATATCAAACAAATCTTAGAGAATTTCCGATCCGATTGGTATGCAACTCATGAGAATTTGTTCACAGTGAAAATAGTTATTAACGTTAACTTTATTTCATAAAAACGTGACCTGTTTTCTGATTTGGCACCCTTCCTGAAAGACGTAGTTCTACGTCCAAAGGATCGCCGGATGTGTTGATGAGAGCAGAACTCGAGGAGAGAATTGTCTGATTTAGGGCTGTCTTTATTCTATCATATTTTCTGTATAAAACATTTATTCCATGTAACGGAGAAACATGTTATTTACAAGTGGTTGAAAAATCTTGAACGTGAATTATGTCTGGAAATAATCTGATATTATAATGATGAGTTTTGTTAGAAATACTAAGAATGTTATAGTAAAAGGTAAATTCAACGGGGTCGAATAGAAGATCAATCAATGAACAGTTCTGCGATTGGGCTCATGAACTTGCTCATAGCCAGAAAACGTGAATGTTTGAAGGTGTTGATAACAAAAAACAAATTTTGGGCGGGGAGAAGTTTGCCGGGTCAGCTAGTTCATAATAAAAGTGTAAAGCAGTTTCGATCATTCAAGATTAAGTCTAGACTAAGTTTGGAAAAAAATCGTATAAAAGATTCGAGGGGTTGTATCCGAGATGCGACCGCTTAGTACGTAGGACTACGCAATCTTTTTTTTTTAAATTTGTTGGTTTATCAATTTCGGATATTATTTGCGAATGCGTCGAAATTTCATAAATAACTCTTTGGTACAAAGTTCCTGAAAAGGTTTAATGACTTGCGTGGTTTTGTAGAATCATTTCGAAAAGCAACGACTATTTGTTGCCTTTGCGAGAACAATACACTAATTGGTCATATGACGCACTTCGTTTCTTTATATCAATGCACGTATTGTGCTGAGTATTTAACGAGAGGCATCTTCCGTGCATCGTCATTCAACGAGCATCAAACACGCGTCTAACAGATGCACACAGTTGCAGCGACAAAAATGAAGCATCGCGAGAATGACCGTGTATGGAAAATCGGCTCTCGACTCTCGGTCAAAACCGTCAACAAAGCTAGGAGCTTGTAGCATCATAACAAAACCGATGCGCACGAGAGCAAATACGAATGGCGACTAAAAGTATCGAAGGTGTGCTATTCACATGTACAGGAAGTGAACAGGTTCTAAGTTTCGCGCAATGAAAACAAGCAACACACAAAAAGCCAAACACTGAGGGCTAGAAGCGACCTATAATCATTTGCACTCTTCTCCTTTTTCCCCTGCTTTGCCATGGCTCGGATTGTGTTAATTGCAATGCCAGATGCACTTCAAGTGAAATATTCGCTAGCGTTCACAGCTCGAGAGGGAAACATAAAACAAAAAAAAACGAGCAGAATAAGCGACCTTTGTTGTTTCGGGCGCAGAAGATTCTGAGAATTTTCCTTCTTTTTCTTCCTCTTCTTATTGAAATAAGGAGACTTTAAACTTTTCAGTTCATTCATCTCTAGTCTTCAAAAAGAACCTTGGAAAATTTTCCTACTCGTTCACCTCCATTGCCTTGAGAAAGGAACTTGATCCCTCGCGGTTCAGCTCGCCCAGCAACGGTGTTGTTCAGTCGGTGACCTCGCGAAGAATGAAGAAAATATTCCTCAGCTATCCCCCTTCGTTGTTTCTATTCTAGCGGCTGCATAAATTGCCCGTTATTGACAGCTCTGTTTGGGAAAGCACACAAATGAACAGAACAAATGTAAGGGGAAATGGGAATGCTTCCAATTTTCATCAATTTAAACCATATACAGACTAGGGGATTGTAACGTATAGCATATTAAACAAATCTTAGAAAATTTCCGATTCGATTGGTATGTGAATCGTTAAAATCCGTTCGCAGAAAAAATAGTTATTAACGTTAATTTTATTTCATAAAACGTGATCTGTTTTCTGATTTGGCACCCTTAATGTAAGACATGGTCCTACGTCAAAAGATGCTAAATTAGCTAATACCTCTACATACACGATGTAAAGTGATGCTGAAGGGCATTTAACTAGACATAACATTCCGATGAAGAATAGTAATTGTGCTATGCAGCTTACATTACAGTTTACAGAAGATTAACTAAGAATTCTTTCGTCATTAAAAAAAGATATGTTTGTCCCGGTGACTGAAACAATTTATCAACAAGTGTTCATCATTACTTGCAAAAATAAGAAAACATGTTTGATTGCTAAACGAATGATACTGATGATTCGACCTAATAAATTCCATTGAGATAACATAGAAATAACTACAAAGATACACATTGAAAGACATCACGCTATCGGAGGCATCTGACTTCATGAATGATAAACGATATTTTTGAGCGTACCCTGCATGCCCTTCTTAGCCTTTAACTCCTTCGAATTTGTACGAACTATCTCAAGAAGTTTGCCGGCATCGTACGTATATAGGAAAGTAAAGTGAGGTTTTCGACAGTGAAAAAGAAACATTGTCTACATGCTTGACTTCGTGATATTTTTGGTGCTCTTCTGAACTTATTCTGCTCAATTTATGTGGGAAGGAGAAACTTTTCTCTAACGGCAGTCTAGATGATGGTTTTTTCCCTACCATTTCTTATAGGGGAAATCAGGGAAAAACCGACATTCACTGATTTTTTCAGTTAGAAGCAATTTTTTGGAAAAATTCCGATGTCCCCTGTACACACTTGTCATTTCTTACGTTTCGAGGTACCTCACATATGTGGAAGTCGCTTTGCTGTCAAAACAAACAATAAAACAGAACCGGCCAGCAAACATGAGACAGCTCATGTATAATTTCGCTCGTGGAATTTAAGTGTTTAAGTCGGAAAATTGTAGAAAATTCGATACTTTTATGAGCTTAATTCATCGTAGATCATTATTCAATGTAATTTGTGAGACGGGAGGTGGTGTTGTTGCATATCAATTCTCGAAAAGATTGTTTTGAAATTTCGAGGTAACACCGACACCTTCAATCAGGGTAGAACCGACACCTGGTTTGTGTTTCATAGACAGGAAAAATGCGTTCTCACTTTTTGTAGATGTCTCGTGTTTATATTCGAAAGATAAAATGGAAGAGCTGAACTAATAAAACAGCCAGAATCAACGTTGAATCGGGCATGTCAACAGAAAAAGCCAGAGCTCATGGTATCCCTTCGTTTAACGCCCATCGGCATATTTCACGTGGATGCTCACCTAAGCTGGGATCCTAAAGTGTCCACATAGTATATAGATATTTAATTCGTTTTTTCAAAGGTGTCGATTTTACCCGACAGGGTGTCGATCTCACCCTACTCCCATTTATTTCACCTAAAAATATCAATTTTTATATTCTATCAAAATTCGAGTACTAATCAAAAAATGATCAAGAGATACTGTAGAATGTTTCAGTTGAATTTGAAGAGAGGTTCTGTAACGATTTGAAGTCTAAGACATATAGTAGATCTTGGAAATATGTGGAAATCCTTAGAGTGTCGGTTTTACCCTAATTCCCCCTACTTGGTTCGTGGATTCTCGTTCTCGAGTGTATGTGCGCTTGGTTTGTTGAAGTTTTGTGTGGCACGTTTCTACATTTGGTGGCGAAGTAATGGGTTTACCCGGTTAGAGCAATAATGAAGCCTCCAGAGACATTATCGTTGAATGTGATAACACTTTCAAACAAATTACTTCAGCCAAAAAAGTGGGTATAATGATAATAGCACTAACAGTAGGTTTTTTTACTCGATTTCAGCTGCTTTTCAACACGTTCGTGAAAATTTGGAAGATCTGAATGGAAAATCGGAAGCGAACGAAACCGATCTTGTGTTCCTGCAAGGGATTCTAGAAAATCCGGCAGTTACCCAAATAATAAAGGTAAGCGTTAATTGTAAGTCCGAAACGGTTGCGAGATCATTCATGGACAATCCTCATCCGCTACTCGAACGCATCCCGAGACGAAACGGGAATGGTGTCAGAGTGTGTTAATTGAATTATTTATTAGGCATGTGTCATGACCTTTTCCTCTACATTTCCTCAGCATTGAAAGTGTGTCAGTGTTAACCGATTTAGGGATGTCTGTTTTTATCTATGATTCATTCAAATGTTTTTGTATTTGAACCTAAACAATGCGCACACAAAGGTTAAAACAAACATATGTTGATTGTAATCAACACCACAAAACCCGGCACCCCTAAAGTGTGAACCCGCCAGTAGCGGAAAATCATTTGTTTTCTCAGACTAATTGGATCTGGACTCTCGTTGTCGGTGCCAATTTCCGCCACACTCATAAACTGGCTGACTTAATTGGTGACTAGTGTCACATTCGGACAGAGTGTTTATGTTTTTCACTCGACGCTGGGCGCTTACTGTGTGTGACACATCTTCCGCCATAGTGGGAGTGAGCGCAGCAACAACGATTCTTCCCTAATAGATTGCGTTAGGTCACATACCGCTCACCCAAATGGTTGCGTGTTGCTTCGCATGAATCACTGACCCCTTGTGTCTGGGTCATAATTTCATGTCCAATTATGCCATTCCGTAAATTGCGGCACCCATCGGACCTAATTAAATCAGATTACTTTAAATTGATTTAGTTCATTGATGATGATGATTCTTCGTCGAGCAGCGACGGAGAGGCCCATGAACCCAACCAGTCGCGAGTTTTGTGCGAGCGAAAACATGAAAGGAGACCCTTCGACCACAGCGATAACAATTAAACCATTCTGAACTTCGCTAATGGAGATTAAAGTCAATCTCGCCGAAAGAGAAATTGAAGCGATGAGAACAGTGACTGGAATCGTTAAGAACAGTCATTCAATGGATCGCGATTATTAAGTGCGAGTCGGTCTCAGGAGACTCCATTCATTGATAGAATTCTATACTGATGTATGAAAGATGGAAGATAGGGAAATTCGCCGCTGGGAGTCTGAATACAACAGAACGAGGAATAGCAATCAATACGTAGAAAAACGTAGACGATTTCCCGCTGAGAGTTGAAAGTGAAATCATGTTTTGAATACATATAAGATCGACCGACCGCAGCAAGAGAATGAAATTGGGACAATTAGCCATTACAACTTAATTAAACTTTTTCTGGAATTCTGCGTGTTTATTTTGTTTGTACGGAAACGTTGAAATGTTCAGATAGTCGCATACTTAAAATTGAAGTTACATAAATAAGTATAATGATGAATCGTGAGCTCGCAATCAATTTTATCTTAAAATTATCGAGAATCTTCCCGGAAGTGGTGCAAAACATATATATAACTTGATATAACATTCCGAAGAAAGTTTGTTCAAAGAAGACTACTTTATATGCCGACCCTGACGTCTCGAAGTTCGTTTTTTCACTCTAAATGTTCCAACAGTTCATGATCTAATTGTTATTCTTCTTTTAGTGGCATTTTATTGCTTGACACAGAAAAAGTTTCTCCTCACTTAAAGCAAGTTTTTAAGAACGATTATGTTCAGCGATCTCGTTAATTATTCATTGTTTTTCAATTAAGAGAATAATGAAAGAAAACTCAGTTTTGGCAAAGTGATGTCAGTTCGAAAGTGCTTCGAGGAAGCAACATTCACAGCATTAATTGATTCAATTTTGAAGAAGCAGGCACGTGCTCTGTTGCGTTACAAAACGGGTACGGATACCCCAATTAGTTTATTGAATCTATCTGTAATTTGCTGCTGATTTTGAATAAATAGGAAACACCGCAAGCATTTTTAGCTTCCTTATGCCAAAGTAATATTTGGAGAAGAATGATTCTGCTTTACAGGATTCAACACCGACGCATTAGGCATTGGTTGTTCAGAAGTTGTGCAAGGAAAATTTGCCGTGTTTCATTTACTTTACCATGATAATAAAAAGGAACCAAACTTCTTTTGTTCTGTGTTTTTCTGTTTATCTGTATCGTTTTACGTTGACATCATATGTATAGGACTTCTCGATAATTTTCTAGATATTTTTTCAAAAATCCACATCCATTTAATAATCGCCATTCTTGTCTATATAACAGTAAGCTTTTTATATTGCTGCAATTCAGATCTTAAGTTGTCTTTGAACTCTCCTAGACTAATTGGACTGTTAGTGTAAACCGAAAATTATCGTTGCAATGCATTGATAATGTGGCATATTGCTCCGTTTTGCAGAAGCCAGTAGTCGTTCAAACCCATTTCACGCCTTTGCTTGCCCAAAAATCCTCCGATATCAACCGCTGTTTATTGTTCTCTCAGTTCTAGAGAAAAAGAACTTGAGCGAACACCGAGGAATACAGTCACGTTCAGAAAATGTAGTGATGCTCGTTGCCTGCTTGGTGATTCAATAGAAGCAAATTCTGTTTGTCTACGCCACCAAAAAAGAAAAAAGCCGATCATTGTTTTCTTCTAAAAATCTGACTCAACTTCTCCAATTGTTATGCGTAGGATTAAAATCGTCATTCTAAAGATCAGATTGTCATTGTGTAAATGTGATCCGTTGACTTTAATTGATTTGAATATAAAACCCACGTAAACTTGCTTCCGTTTACATCAATTGGATATTAGGCTCTCATGGTCACTAAAAGGATTTTCATTCTAAATAACATTAATATTGTGCATGATCTAAACTCTTCCATTTGACGTATAATACGTAATAAAATGAGATACTGCATACTTTGCATAAAATGCATATACACGCTAGTGTTTACTTTGCAAGTATGTTTGCTATGCACATTTTTTCCAAAAATGCTTTCTCGAGCAGAAAAAAAACTTGATACTTGATACGAAAATATTGTTGGGAAGCCTGATATAAGAAGTCAAATACTGAAGAATAATACCAAAAATATGGGTGGGTTATATCTATGATATAACCTCAAAGTTGACGTGGGACTAGCTTAGCTTAGCAATCATTTGTTTGTATTGAATAAATTTTTGATTGAATGAAACATTTTACGGATTCAATCGAATTCAATATATTTGCTTTGTGAGTAAAAAGATTGAATAAACGCCATGTAATTGTGATAGGTTGTGTTCTTCGTTACAAGTAAATTTAATGATAGTCCTTTTACGTTTGGTATGATGCCTAAGACAAAATATGTGAACAGAAAAATTATTAAACGATTATTTTATTTTACATTGCCATCTGAAGTTTGCATCTCTCGAGTGTACGTACTTCTCGATCCGCGAATTTGGTTGATTTGATGAACTTCAGGCACTCAGTGCCAGAAATTCAGTGAGCAGAAGTTATAAAGGCATATCCTTCAATGCAATCTTGAAAAACCAAAGTTTTGTGTTCGTACCCGTTTTTGTAATCCGTGTTAGGAAAACACTTTTCGGAGTGCATAATAACATGCGGGTGCAAAAGTACCCCCGGCTTGCATGAATCGACAACTTCAACTTATACTTTTTATATTATAGAGCCTTTCAATTTGAATGTTCATTTACCTCTAATGTTTGCAAGATTTTCCCGGGTTACTAAGTTTAGAGGACCATGTTAACATATTCTAGTCTGCACATAGGCAAGCGAGTTCGAAAGTACTCGCAGTTTGAATTTATTTGCAATGTCGATTTTTCCAGACACCTTGGTTTAGAAGTCTGTATTAGGTAAACACATTTCAGTCGAAACAAAAATACTCCAGACCTGTATGAATTTGCAAGCCAATTTCTTCAGACATCTTGGTTCTGAAGTCTGTGTTGGGGAAACACTTTTCTGTCAGAACAAAAATACCCCCGACTTGCATGAATTTGCAATGCCAATTTTTCCAACACTGCTTGTTTTTGAAGTCCGTGTTAGGGAACATATTTCGGTGAAAACAAAAATCCCCATACTTCCATGTATTTGCATTGCCGATTTCCCCAAGGCTGCTTGGTTACGATGGCTGTATTGGGGAAACCGTAAATTGGGCCAATCAAAACGAGGCAGTTACGGCGTTTAGATTACGCTTAACATTTTACAGTTATTCAATTGTTTATCTAATGAAAAATAACATTTTATAAATTGCGATAGAAGCGTAGAAATATTCCCCGTCAATTGATGCAAACATCTATCCGATCCAGTAAGAAATGTTCGAGTTATAAGCATTCGGAATATTTAATTTTTTCCTGCATGTTCTGTGTTTAGGTTTTCATTGTACCCCCCATATACTCCGGTTAGACGTAGTCCCACGTCTAAAATGTAGTGAAATAGATTTTTAATGCCAAAATTCACGCAAAAAAAAAATCGAATAGCTCCTTATAAAAAATTTTTACGCTCCGTCGATGGTAACACTGCATTCCCCTCTTCGGGACGATAATATTTGGCTTTGGGATGGTTTTTAGTGTCAAAGTGTACAATTTACAAGAACGTGTATTTTTAGTGAAATCGTATTAATCGAGCAACCGAAGCCTCAATGAAAATTTGCCCTCTTATGGTAAAAATTTAAACATTTTCGTCGTCGATTACTTCCTCTGGGGTTACGTGGAGGACCTATGTTAATAAGCCAACTTAAAGGAACTTAAAGAAGAAATAACTCGGATTTTCAACAGCATCGGAGTCGTAATGTGTTTGTTTTTTTTTAAATAAAAATCGGTTCACTTTTGTAGAAGTTATTAAAATTTGTTGCGTGAGCGTTTAATCTAGAACGATTCAATTGAACAATAGAATCGATTCAGAAATATTTTTGATCTGCTGTGAATTCCGGAATTCACTGCATTAACACTTTCGACGCCCCGTCACCCAGATATGGGTGACACTTTCCTCGTTCAAATTGAATAGGATTTTTAAAACGAATTTGACAGAATAGGCACCTAAATGTAACTATAGGATATGTAGAAAAATAATAAAATGATAATCATATTAATATAATGTTTATACTATACTTTTTATCAATTTATAGTACGGAAGGTTTGTACTGCAGTTTCTTGCGAAACCCGTATAATATGACTTTGGCATGTGCTATTGTTGTCAATTCGTCTTCAAATAGAACAAAATTCACTAGATCATATAAAAGTTGTCTACAAACTAAATTTGATCTTCATTTAATAACTCATTCGCAATTTGTGCCCCGCGAGAAATTCAAAAACGGCGCATTGGGCGACGAACGTGCTAATCAGTGCATGAAGCCGTCAGTTTGTCAGTTTAGCGTGGTTTGTTTCAGCTACCATTCGTCTCAAATTCTACATACCCCTATTTAAATGTTCACGAATGGGAGACGAAACAAACCACACAGAAACGTCAAGCCGAAGTTTATTATTTTGATCCCTTTTTATTTTATTCAGCAAAATGTCGAAGTACATGAAGATGGTCAAAATAAACGCTACAGAAATGTCAAAATTTGCATTGATAGAAAAACGACAGAAGATTGAGGTTAGGTTCGATGCAGTGATTTGTAACCAGAAAACGTGTCCCAATGCACATCAATTAATGACATCATCGATTTATCTTTTATCGATGATCTTTTATCGGTGATTTCGTGGATATGAAGCAATAAATACAAGATTTTTCGAGTTTTATCCAAATAACATTTCTAGAGGTTCTAGAAGAAAATTTCCTCAAATATTGTTTTACAGTAATGTTTGAGTGGTGACATACGTCATTTTGATCTGTTCGAATGATATTATTAATTAATGGTTCATTTCGTCATTTTATGAACTACATATCAATACTACACGAGCAATCCAAAATCTTAGAATCTTAAAATGAGAAGAATGAAACATCAAGGGACAGTAATACTTCGAGATGATTTGGGTCCACTTCGCATGAATTATATTGTTTGTTCAGTTACTGGTAAAATGTGATCGGAATTTGGAACAAAAGTGTCCGGAATTCGAATAGTGATTGAAAATTTGAATCACGACACAGCGAAGATATTTACAAATTTTGTGTGTGGATTTCTGTGATTCAAAACTTACACGAATGCCATCTAATCCTATTGGAATGGTACTGCCTCATGTTATAGTATCGCAATATTTTTTAGTAGTTGATATTATCGTCGTAAGCGCTTAAGTGCTCGGATTTTGATGCTTTACGTTAAAACGAAAAGACAAATAACGATAGTGTCATTCACAAGCAAAATGCATGTAACACGTGTTTTTATTAATGTATGTTCTATTTTTAATTTAAAATTAGTTTTTTTTTATTTTTGATTTAGATTGTTGCCAAAGCTGTAAAATTTAAATTTAATGCATTTTTTTCAATTCATTTGTAATATTTATATACTTTATGATTATCAGAAAAAATCTGAAGCAAGTCGGAACAATTCATGAATTGGATAAACAAATAATCTTCTTGTGGGAAAGAAAATTGAAAAAAAAAAATGTTTTTTTCGTTGCTTTCAATCCATTGGTTGACCTATCGTTCTACAATCATTCTACATTATTGCTGTGGGATATGATCTTGAGTACGTTGGAAATGTCGAAAATGTTGCCATGAAAAAACTAATCTGGTTGCCGATTGAGAGTTCTGAAAGGGTACACTCACGTATACCAGTTCGCGACATCTTTTCAAGATTTGCTAACGGTTTTATTTGGCCAGCTGAACTTCCCCAAATCCGCATTTTTATTTCCCTTTCCCTTCCCTATAAATAAGCAACACCCGTTGGGATCAGTTCACTACAGAAGGTTTACAAACGCTGTTACCGTTTAGAAATTAGTTCTTCAACATTAGATTAGATATCGTATGACCGTGAGGAAACACTCACGGTCATACGATATCTAATCTGAATCTCCTGACGATATAATTATTACGATTCACCACAGGCAATTTTTCAGATAAGGATAATATCGCCGATAAAGGCCCATAGAAGTTCAGTTCAGTTCATATAACAAACGGTTTTTCTAGAGCCACTATTTGGAGTTTTGGATAAGTTAAATTTACATATTTACGAACAATTACAAAAACTCAATTCATGGGCAATTGTTCTCAAGGTCTTACGTCAAGTTTCCGTCCGTGCCACTAGCAGTATGGAATGTTGCATTGTCTTGCTCTTCCATATTAAATTAAATGTCCTGATGGACGATAATGTCGATCGGGAAATTGACAAAGAGCATGAAGAGTGTATCGAACTGTTTAGGTATTAGTCTATTCATAGGGCCCTATTCCAGAAGACGAGACAAAGAGACGAGCGCTTGTCTTGTTTGTTTTCATATTTGAGAAGCCGACTATAAAAGACGAGTAGCTCGTCTGACCCGACCGTTCGGCCGCGCTCGCTGATACAGAGTAGTCGTCTAGTTTGTTGACATAGGACTATGCCTTTGATTTCTATATAGGGGGGTCACTCTACGAAAAATGTAACGATTTATTAAGAGTTTTCAAACGCATATTACTCAAAATGGTTATTGCGACATATGTTGTGTTATATATCATTAGACAGGAAATGTATCCAGAATATTTTTTGCTTGAAACATGAACAGGGAATATAGTAAAAAAAGTTAACAATTTGACGATTTAATTGGGTATGTTTTCTTTCGATTGCACTACCCACTTGCTTCCTTCCCGACGCAACGAGCAATCTTTCTGCCTAAATTCTAAAGTTGATGCGTAAAATGAATTATTTCCCATTTACCGATAATAGGCATTAATTTTATATTATACTAGCTGACCTGACGAACTTCGTCCCGCCCAAAATAGATTTTTTGATTGGAATACTTTCGAACATCCACGTTTTCTTACTAAGTGAACGTTAGTGAGTCCAATCACTGAACTCTTCATTGATTGATTACCCTTTGACCCTTTACAATTTCCTTTTACTATAAATTGTCTAGTACTTCTACAAAAATTCGTCCTCATAATTTAAAATTAATTTCAGACACAATTATCGTTCAAGATTCTTCAAGCATTTGGAAATAACATGTTTCTCCGTTGCATGGAATACATGTTTGATACAGAGAATATTACAAAATAAAGACAGCTCAAATCGAACAATTCCTTCCTCGGGTTTAGAACACACCAACACATTTGGCCTTCCATTTTTGTTTATATAGATAGAAGATATAGGAATGCGTTATTCCGTCTGAAAATCCTTTTCCACTTTCGAACAAAAATCAATTTCGTTAGCGCCAACATCAAATCGACTAACAACGTTTAGCTAATTGTAGAACATATGGGAATTCAATTTTCCGAATTTTCCGATTTTTCTCTCCGCTATATTGATCTACGGTAATAGACGAATACAACGATAATAGATGACTCAGATTGAACCATTCCTTCCTCGGGTTTTGCGCTTACCAACACATTTGGCCTTCCAGTTTATTTATAGAGGATACGAGATATGGAAATGCGTTATTTCGCCTGAAAATCCATTTCCACTTACGAACAAAGATCAAGTTCGATAGCGCAAATATCGAATGGCAGACAACGCTTATAATGATGTCATTTTCGAACATGTGGGAATTCAATTTTCCGAATTTTCCGACATTCCTTCAGGATTTTCCGGAAATTTTCTGATTTTTATCTCCACTATATTGATCTACGAGAAGAGACGAATACAACAAAATACAGGAGGATAAAATCGGACCATCCCTTCTTCGGGTTTTCCGCTTACCAACAGATTTTGCCTTACATTTTTATTTATATAGATTGTATGTTGTCCAATCAATTTGTGCTCAATTCACGTTTTCATCGTGTTTATAACTACTAACAATTTGTGTAATTGTGGTCCAGGATGTCATAATATCGAGTATGTTGTTTGGTTATGTGAAAATGCAATAAATGGGTATACCCACGTAAATCAGATTATGATAGCTTGAGTAGTCGCGATCTTACAGAGCTATGAAGTTATTACAAACAATATTCCGGACAACGTGGTAACGAAGGAGATAATGCTATTTTTATCTATAATATAAAAATAGCATTATCTTGATTTGAACCAGGCTTTTATTAATGTAGGTCTTAACTATTTAGACTTGTGTTTAAAAATGATACATGATGACTCTTTGTCATCTTCTGCATGATTGAATAAACAGGATAATGGGTAGTAATGGCTTTAATTGTATTTTTGTGTACATTTTTTAACAGAATGCGGTACCGAATTCAACCACGTTATGTCATCAAACACGTTTAAAGGATACAAGTACAGGTCGGACTCGATTATATACAGTCGACCATTTTTTTTCAACAATTATTTTCGAATCCTCTACATAATCGAATCTCACGAAAACAATTTCTCATTAATGTATGAATGTCAAACATAAATAGAAAAATAGTTTTTTTTTGTGATTCGATTGTGTATTGGATTCGAAAATTAAAGTTGCGATTATATATAATCGAGTTCGACCTGTACATACAGGAAACGGTTTTTCCAGGGCATCCATTTGATGTATCAAAAGAGAAAAAAAGACAGATTTTGAACAATGAAAAACTCAATTTAAATGCAATAACTACACACAATCACAGTTCTATGTCAAGATCTCGTCCGTGCCCCTAGGCTCAGACCCATCAACTTTTTTTTTATGTGTTCGTTCACCTTGTTGATTTAAAGCATCCCTTTGGTCCGCTTTTATCTTCAGAAATTGTTTCGCGACTAAATCAGATTCGCATAAGTAATGTATGTTTTCAACTGCAACCATCAAATTTAATTCAGTATTTAGATTTGTTTTACAGATTTTCAAATTAGAATTTTCCTTACATTACAACCAAATCAAAACAAAACATCATAACCAGGGATGCCAGGTGATTTCATCAAATATATTAACATGACACAAAAAGTGTTTTCACAA
The DNA here is from genome assembly GCF_029784135.1 of Toxorhynchites rutilus septentrionalis. Classification (NCBI taxonomy): domain Eukaryota; kingdom Metazoa; phylum Arthropoda; class Insecta; order Diptera; family Culicidae; genus Toxorhynchites; species Toxorhynchites rutilus. The sequence continues at coordinate 103,676,112 of NC_073746.1, forward strand.
TCATAATGAACCAGAAAGAATAATTCATAACACAATTTCTGAGCAATTTTTGATAAAACAATGTTTTTCCACTTATATTTTATAGAATTCGTTTCAATCATTCATCTAGATGCATAATGCACAATCATCCATCCGTAAGCATAAAGGGTGTACCGTTTAAAATCCGCACACTCAAATTGTTCTAACTTTTGATCCGTTGGGTAAAATTAATTGAAATTTTGCGTAGACATAGTTTATTGTGTATTGTTTACACTCTGTGAGTTGATTTCATCAGGTGCGCAAAAGTTTTCAAAATGGCGACGAAAGAACAGTGCGTGCGCAAAAAAGTTTTATGCTAACTTCGAGCTTAACCCTTTCAATACGGCAGTGTGCTCCGCCGGAGTGCCCATGCGGATTTCAAACGGCTAATATTATTCCGAGATTTGGACACATAAAATTAAGAATATTATAATAAAACGAAAAAAAACATGAAAAACAAGAAATTATGTAATTTGTTATCGAAAATAAATTAATTATATCGAACATTGTGCGATCGATCATTACGATAACTTGAAATTATTGTTCAAGTGACGAGCGTGGCACACAATTCCTTGTCCCGTCAGGTTGTTTAAATCCCTCCAACTTGAGCGTTGCTTCCGAAAACAGGCTTTTGCTTCATGTTTTGCATGTTCATTTCAACCTGTAGTATAGAATAAACGATGACGTACCCTTTCCATGTGTACAAGTCATTAAACCGTGTTGAAACCGGTTCTGCGTCGTCGTCGTCGTCGTCTCCGCCAAAAATTTTACTCTTTCTTTCTGCCAAATATTAACAACATTTGCTCTACCACAGGCAAACACTTGGGTAACTAACAACAACAGTTGGTTCCCGTCGGATGGGCGTCGACCGCTGCTGGCATTACGATCGACACACATGGGGTCACGTTACCAAGCGTTGAAAATAGACAAAACTATACAGACAATATCAACTCTATGATCAAACTTACTTTTCTTCGTGTTGATTATGTCTCGCGTTACTGGTTCATTCAGATAGGGTATGCTAATGGGAAAATCTATGTAAATGCGGAAAAATTTGTTCGTGGTCGGTGCATGTGTTGACATCCATTTCGTCATCAGTGGGATTTGTGGTGGGTGATGAATTGAACAAACAAGTCACTCTGCTGCCACGAGCGGTGTGACAACAAAATATATCGTGTCGACGCGCTATTAGTATACGAACGCAGTGGATAATTAATTAATATATTCACCACGAGTGACGCGGCACAGGTTGTCTGCGACTGGGTGGTGATCGTTCTGAGGGAGACCTGAGGTGGTATGTGTGGGTGAGAAAGAGAGTTGGCGATCGCTCGGAGTGCGATCAACACCGCGCTGGAAACTCACCACTGAGGGTTTCCCTCTACACACACCTGGTGAGTACAGCCGGGCGGCTCTCGTGAGTTCTTCGTTCACACCGTCTTATGTTGCGATTACTCATCATCACGGCGGCCGGTTGTTTACACTACTGTCTAGCATGGAAAGGTGCCCGAAGTGGGGGGCATTCCTCTGGAAAAACTTAGCGCGGCCCCAATTCACCACACGCGAGCGCGCCGTTCGTCAGTTTCGAGAGAACCGTGTTCGTTACAAGTTGCGTGCTTACGAACGCTCGTTTGCTTGCGTCGCGTTGCTACCTCATATTAAGTTCTTTTTTTTTGTTTTCCATTCCCCCTGAATGAATGTTTTAGTTCCAAAAGTGTTCCCTGCGTCGAGTGATTATTGCAACATTCCCCCTTTCTGATATAGTGAGCTGTGCCTGCCAGGCTGAATGTGAAACATAAAAACCTTCGGAATCGATAGCCCGGTGGTTTCGAATCGAACACGACTGTGTCCACAGTGGAAACAAGGTTAAATTTAAGGTGTGTACCATCGTTCGTAGCTGAATAACCTCATTACGTGAGCTCGCGGAAAGCTAAAGGATATATGATCGGATGCAATTGTGGTTTGTGAGAAAATTCATTCACATTGTTAAAATATGCAGGTAGTTTTAATTTGCATAACATTTTGCATGGGAAAGAGTATCGTACACCGTGAGTCAGATTTATTACGTGCTATACGTGGAACGTCCAATCTCTTCGTCACAGGCCTTAAAGACTGTATCGAATGCTTGTTATTGCTAGTGAAATTATTATCGAAATATTTTCGAATAAACTCCCATTTCGCTGACAGACATTATAGTAAGTCACTGTGAAGTTTCCTGTGATCCCATCCCCCTGCAATAAGCATACGGGGGAGTTGCAGCCCCGCAAAGGTATCCACCCATGTCATCACACGACCACCGCTGAAGATTCATAGCATGTGTTGGTGCGATGGGGTCTTCTTGGTTGGGCCCAAACGGGTTGCAGATCCAGCCAGTAGACGAAATAATAGTGAGCTATGTCGAAGACCTGAGGTGTGTGTTGGTGTAAACAGGTTTCGCATTTTTCTCCATCAACAAAACCACTTCGCATCGCAAGCGCCGCAATGCATAATTGTAGTGGTCTTTGTTTTTTTTTGCGCTAAGCTGAGGAAGTTCTCTGCGACTACCTCGTACGAGACTCCCCACTTGGAGCTGGAGACTTCAGACTCTCAGCAAGATGAGAAAACCTGTTTTGATCGCGTTTGGCGTGTTCAATAGTGTGGATATCAAGCAAGAGAAGTCGATGCCGCGAATATTAAGCTGATGATTGTTGTTTTTTCATCTCGATGCTGTAGCTGTTGTTGTTTTTGTTATGCAATTATAAACTGCAAGTTTTGTGATTTTTCGTCGCGGTATTTCCTTTATGTGCCACTGTGCCACTGTGGGTGTACCTTCATCTATTCATCGACACGTGTGTTGTTGTAGTGTGGTGGAAAGTTGTTTTGATAGTCAATTACATTTGACTGGAGAAACACTTGTGAAGTGTTTTGTCTCCACAAAACTGTTTTGATCCGACAATGGAACTGTGTAATAATTGTGCTCAAATATCTGTGAAAATGCAAGGTACAGAGGTTGATGTTTCACTGCAACTTCTCCTTTGAAATGAAAAATTGAATGATTTGTTGAATACGTGTTTCTTCATCCACCTGAGTAATTAGTGGTGTAAAACGTGAATTTTAGAACCTGTTTGATTACTGATTTTCTGTAAATAGGGTCGATTTTTTAGTGACCAGAAGTGAAAATTGGTATGTTGGGGTTTTTGGGGTCTAGGAAGGTTCTTATGACAGTTCGAGACCCCTCCCCCCTCTCTAAGGGGGGGCTGCCATACAAATAAAACACAAATTTCTGCATTGCTCGGAAGTCAATCAAGAAAACGATATCAAATTTGACATGTGGAGATTTTAGGGTGCAATAAATGTTTTTATGGTGGCTAGACACTCCTACTCCTTCTCTAAGGGGAGGCTACCTACAAATGAAACACAAATTTCTGCAATACTCGGGAATTATTCAAGCAAACGAAACCAAAGATGGCATGTGGAGGTTTTAGGGTGCAATAAATGTTTCTAAGGTAGTAAGACACTCCTACCCTCTCTCTAAGGGGGGGCTGCCATACAAATGAAACACAAATTTCTGCATTACTCGGAAATTAATCAAGCAAACGAGACCAAAGGAGGTATGTGTAGGTTTTAGGGTTCAATAAATGTTTCTATGATAGTAAGGCACTCCTCCCCCCTCTGTAAGGGGGAGCTGCCATACAAAAGAAACACAAATTTCTGCATAACTTGAAAACTGATCAAGTAAATGGAGCCAAATTTGGCATGTGAAGGTTTTAGGGGGCACGAAACGTTTCTACGGTGAATAGACACTCCTCCCCCTCTCTACAGGGGGGGGAGATGGTTTCTGAATAACTCGAGAAATAATCAAGCGAATGGAATCAAGCTTGGCATACAGAGATTTTAGTGATCGATATATTTTTCTATGGTGGTTTGACACTCCTCCCGTCTTCTTTACGTGAGGGGGCTGCATTGCTCGAGAATCAATCGAGCAAACGGGACCAAAATTAACATATGGAGGTTTTAGGTGGCAATAAATGTCTCTATGGTGGTTCGACACACTTACCCCCTCTCTGAGGGCATGGGGACTGCCATACAAAAGAAACGCAAACATCTGCATAACTCGAAAACTAATTAAGCAAATGGAGCCAAATTTGGGATGTGAGAGTTTTTGGGTACGAGAAATGTTTCTATGATGGTATGACACCTCTCTCCTCTGGAATGGAGAGGGGGTCCCACAAAAATAATAAAAATATTCTAACCAAACATGACAAATGAAAAATTTCGAAAAACTCTGAAAGAAAATGGGAAAGTTCGAAAAATCCAATTCGCATATGTTCTACAATTACATATTCATAAGCGTTGTTCGAAGAAGGAATTGTCCGATTTAGAGCTGTCTTTATTCTATCATATTTTCTGTATCAAACATTTATTCCATGTAACGGAGAAACATGTTATTTGCAAGTGGTTGAAAAATCATGAACGAGAATTGTGTTTGAAAATAATCTATTATTGTAATGACGAGTTTTGGTAGAAGTACTAGGAATTTTATAGTGAAGGGTAGTTTTAAAGGATATATTAGAAGATCAATCAATGAACAGTTCTGCGATTGGACCTATGAACGTGCGCTTAATAAGAAAACGTTGATGTGATAACGAAAAATAAATTTTGGGCGGGACGAAGTTTGCCGGGTCAGCTAGTAACCTATAAATGCATTATTGAAGTTAATGTTATGGAATATGCTCAAAAACGCTCCTAAACTATCTTGCTATTATGTTTTGCATGTTTAACATAGCACTCCGTATTTATGGTGGCCTTATTTTCGTCCGCTCATGACATGTGGCTGTACAGGGAAACATCGATATAACGTAACAGTTCGGCTGAAAAGTTCATAAGGTTGACGTCTAGATGGCGCCTCTTGCAAAAATCTACTCGACTAGCACAAAGCACCATCTTTCAATGGATACTTGTCAAAATTTGACAGCAATCGGTCGATTGGTTCGTGAGTTACAGCATTGAGAGTGAAGCACCTTTTTTTTTGTAAAAAAAATTAATCAATGAAAACGATGGCAAAATTGCATGAATTGGGCTTCGAATTGCTTCCGCATCCACTTACACATTTTTCAGCCGAACTGTTACATTTTTCTTTCAAAATTGTAAGTTATATCGAAGCGTAATGAAGATCCCAGGAACATAGCTTATATTACTTTATTATGCAGCTGTTTGGGTAAGGTTAGTAAATAATGATGAAAAAGTTCAACTATATTCAACTGTTGATTAAAGCTGTTTAGAATCCAGAGTCACAAAACCAGTTGTATCTCGAGATTGGTTAAAGGTACAAAAAATGTTTTTATAATTGTTCCTTCAGAAAAAAATATTCCTCTACAGTTTCGATGAATTTTCGTATTTTTCGTCGGATACCTCCGTCGGAGTTTGGACTCCCTGTTGGTCAACCTCAGCGTCCATTTTATCCCATGATCTCTTCATGCCTTCTGCATCCCGTGTCACTTTGGCACCCTTCTTCAATTCCGCTTGACAATTGGCCAATATTTTTCGATTGGGCGGAACTGGCAGCAATTCGGAGGATTGAGGTGTTTTTCAATGTAATTGATCCCATTGTCACGGTACCACTGAAGCACCTCTCGACTGTGGTGGCAGCTTGCAAGTTTCTGCAGGCACTCTCTCCTGTACATTTTCAATGTAATTTTTGTGACGACAACATTGATTTTCAGTCCACAGCTGTAAATCCCTCGCCAAATCAAGGACTTCCTGGAAAATTTATCAGCGTAAACGAACTAAAATTCACTGAGAACGTTTCCTCTAGCAGTGGTCTTATAGAATTTCAGGTCTGGAAACTGTCCAAAATACATTCAACCTCAGCTTCCGGTCGTATGTTCCACTAAGATGCGTTATCTGATCCATCAGAAGAACAGTGTGATTCAATACGTGTGATTGAATGATACACAAACACTTTCCACCTGACGGTATGAAAACCGGAGGGATTTATCTTTTCATCGATTCTCAATCTCGGTTTTGAGAACAACAATTAAAAAATAAAGACAGGTGGATAAAGTCGGAGACATAACCGAAGCTAAGTATTGATGTCAATTCAAATATATCGTTTTATTTTCATTTGTTTGATTTTTTCAAATGATAATGTGGCTTGTGAGTTTGTGAGAGTTTGAGTGGTTCTGAAAACCTACGGTAATGTCATTGGCGTTGGTGTTGCTGGATTCTGATGAGTTTTGATTTTATTTCTACACAATTCTTTCTCACTTTCTTTTGGCTTCATTTTTCTCGTTTATTTTTCTGCTTTGTATTTAGAAGTTAGTTCGCCGGGGTTATTTTGGAGATGATGAAGCTGTTTTGAACTATCGAAATAAGCTGCTTCAGACTTTTTCAGTTTATTTGATGAATCTAAACTTTCATCTCTCTATCTTAAGAATCGTTTGAAACCACTCGCTGCCGCCACCTGCGACTGGTTGTCAGTTGGGTAGTTGTTGAAACATGTATGATGTTCTGGAGATATAGAAAAAGAAAGAGAATTGAATAATAGGGGGTTCGAACTTTTGCAGTTCATTTATAGCTAGCACTACCTAGAGTGTAACTAAAAACCTAAAGTTTAGTTTAGATGTTTGTTCTAGAGAAGTTCATCCGCCTATAAGAAAATCGAAACTACAGAGCAAAACAACCCTCTTGCTCGAGGCATCGTGACAAACCATACAATGAAAGCTAACGTCCGAATTGGGTCAAAAAATGTTTTTTGTTGTAGTATGAGAGAATGTGAACGACGAATAAAATCGGAAAAATCTATCAATTTAAAGTCATATTGTTAGCTTATTTTACTATTTCCGGTATATACGTCTTATGCAAAAAAGTTCTGGGGATATTTCCTATCAACTTATGTATTTGGAATCAATATTCAACCATCAACTTATGTGATATGAACGAGTAAAATATTGAGTTGCACGAATACTAACTGCCGATTATTTTCATTACAAATAGAATTCATTTTTTTCTTACATAGAATGAACGCATAAATATTTTATCTTGGTGTACGTAGATGAAGTGGACAAAAATCAGAAAGAAATAAAAAATCTATTTCTTTCTGTATATTCAAAGATTTTATGGACTAACACAATTTTTGGTCTACTAATTCAATAAGAAAATCTAGTTAGCTCTATCAACAAGCTTTCATTTTATTCCTATAACGTTTCTGTAAGACCTTTCAGTACAGAGATATTGTTGTTTGAAAGAAAAATTTCCCCTTCGTTATTGATTAAATAATTTTCGCATCGCAAATGCAGAAATGCAGTTTCAAGACCTCCAATAAATTCTGTACAAAGATAATTTATTACATCGGCGTTTGTGTTAGTCCACAAAGTCTTTGAGAAAACAGAAAGGAATGGTTTTTATTTTCTTCCCGATATTTTTGTTCACTTGATCATTCTTTTCACACAACAATGGTGGACACAAAATGCAACCGTTTATAACACTTTTTATCGTTGGCGGGAAACAAGATTTATACTAAAACGAAATCTAACGAAAAACAAAAAAAAACCCCACACATTGAATAACCTAACGAATAAATAATTTTTTGTGTATGTACTTTTTTCATTTATAATCCAATAAATCTCGAAGACTTAGCAATAGTATCAGACCGTGTCTAGTTCTTCGCGACGACTCCCCGATAATTTCCAATTTGTCCCATTTCAAATCTTTCTTTTTTCCTTTCCGAGCAAACAACGTCTTTTGAATTTCTTCAAGCAATTGAAGCTTTCTACCCTATTTAATTTTTCTGGTAAGTTTCCATTGAGGGCCGTTTCCACATCGTCAAAGCCATGCCTTTTTCGCTGTGACGACGAGTGACAATACTCCGATAGACAAATACAACTTACAATCAAATATTTAAGGAAGCGAGCTTTACCTGGACAAATTAACCCACTCGCTTCTCGCTTATATGAATAAAAAATGTAAAGTTTTTGGTCAAGCAAAACAAGCAACTGTATATAAATATTAAAAATAACTTTGAATGTGTAAATAAATAAATAAATAAATATGCAAATAAATGAATAAATACATAAATAAATAAATAAATGAACGAATAATTAAGTAAACAAATATATCTTCTTCCCTACTACTAGTAAATAAAACTAACTAACGATAAAATAACTTTTTGTAAAACACCAACCCGGGATTCTGCAATTAACTGTTTGTTTTGATTTGTACAAAAAATAGAACTCCTGCGTCCTGCGTCCTGCTACGACAGTTAATCGTTGTCTTCCTAAAATTATTTTCTCTTATTTTCATGTGCGAAACTACAGAAAGGTCAAACACAAATTGTGGACATGGACTGTTGGTTTCTCATATGACAAGACAGTACTAACAATTTTTTGTTTACAAAATTGGGTAAAGTCCAAACCAACGGTTGGCCTTCTCACCAAATTCAATATTGTAACTCAACGTTTGGTTACACACTACATCTACACAAACCAAGATAAAAATATGTTCGTAGAATGCTCTAAAACTCGAGAGTTTAAGCTTTAAGATGAGGTACATCCCATCTTTATGCGTTCATTCTATGCACAAAAAAAGTATTTTATTTGTGATGACAAAAAATTTGGAAATTACTTTTCGGACAACCCAATATATTGACATTTTTAATATTGATGATGAAAACAAATCACTTCAGTAAAAAGACTAATTTGTGTGTGTCGAGTTTTCTAAGAAACGGTTGCTATATAAGTATAGAAACGAAAATAACACTTCATAATATGTTTTAGCTCTCATGTACGTTGCAAAAAACTCCTTTGCTATGCTTTTATATAACGACGTTTCGCAACTGCTATATTCACCAGACTTTGTTGCTTTCATTTGGATGAGCATGCAAATTTAACAATGGATTAGAATGGTCTCACATAGTGGACAGAGTACACTTCCCTAACAGAGGTATGAGAGTAGATTCTTCTGGTTTTGCTTCATATGGCCATGCGTTGTATTGTTGTAAAATTATTTTGTCAAGGTTCCTGTTTTTTCCTGAAATTGAAACAAATATTTGATAAACCTCAAATTGACTTGCACTGAAATTATCATATAGTGTTGCCGCTGGATTTATATCTCTGTCATATACTGTCAAAACAGAGAGTTCTTCTTTTTTGTGTTTCGGATATTTAGCTCTGTATTCTGTATTATTGGATGTCAACCATAATGTGATCTTTTTTTAGTTTCCGGTATACATTTGACAAAACCAACGCAACGAAAGTTTTTTAAAAGTTTTTGCAAAAGCTGTGATTCTGTCGTGGTTCAGTAACCTTGAATTTAATACCCACTGCATACTATTTCCGTTATGCTTTCAAGAAAGCATTCTATAGACAACTATCTGACCCACCGAACTTCGTCCCGCCCACAATTTATATTTTGATTTAAATAAATTCGAACACCCACGTTCCCCTGGAAAATTATTTTTCTTTACGGTATGTATATTTGGGGTATATATTTTCAATTAAAAATTGAATGAAACACTTTTCGAATGCAATAGGGGGTTCAGGTTCGATTCCTATTTTGGTCGGGGGAATTTTCGGCAAACTTTCTCTGACTTGCACTTACCCGCTTCCTTCCAGTTTTTTCAGGTTGTTCGGCTGCTCATCTCAATTCCTTAATCCTCAGCAATTCTATCTCAAATTTCTGCGGAGGTTATAAATGGATTTTTCTTGGCGATGCGTGTGATAACACAATAGTCTGCCAGTGTTGTCTATCTTGGACGAGTCTTTAGCTGGATTTTTGAACCGTTTTGATGTTTTCGGACGTGCTGAATCGCGTTATTAACTAATGTTCTAGAGCGACCGATTATATTTGCTATCTTTTCCAGTGATTTTTCTTTGATTTTGAGATCCATGATAATATTTTCTGAGCTGAGGGTACATATTTGACCCATCTTGGTTGCCTATCCAATAAAAAAACGATGTTGTTTAATGGAACAAAACCAAACAGCAGATTTTCTGGAGTCTAGACTCAGTCATTCATGTTGCAGGGTCCTAGAGATTCAAAATAATTACCAAATTATCGAAACGAATTTTAGAGTAACTTGTGACTCTTTGCGGTCGTATGACTGCTCTCAACCATCATAAAAATGAATCATGCTAAAAACTTTATTTAACCATGTAATAGTTTACGCTTTTTCCAAAATTTTGATGACTAGTGAACTTGTTCACCATTTAATATGGAGTTTCTATGAATAATGGATAACGGTACTTGGTAGAAACAAAAGATTTGAGGATTTTTACAAGGGAATTTTTTTTCGGCCAGTGCGACACCCATATCAACATTTAATAAGGCTGCAAAAGTTCAAAGGAGGAATATATTCAGAACAATAATTATGGTATTTTTAATTCACATTTCTAAATCGGCAATTGGTTTTGGTTTCTCATGATGCATAAATTTCTATTCACAAACTATGCTATACAAGACATTACTTTCAGGTGATGAAAACTTTGCGTTGAATTTGAATTCATAAAAAATTATCGGTAAAAATTTTCCAAAATTTATTATAAATATTTTCTCAGTGGAAAATGAGCGCTCGGGTTGTCAAATTTCACGCATAGCACATAAAACTGACTCACATGTTTCTGTGGTAACCGCAACGATCAGATCATATAACCTGCGTACAGCTCACAACCAATAACTGCTCTTTCTCTATTGGCCTATTTATCCTGTATCTGCTTAAAATGGCACTATGAAGGAAAAAGCTCTGATGACGAGAAATTACAGCTGAACAAAACGACTGGCCTGGAGGGGGACAGCAAAAAATATTGAATGATAAAATAGAAGAAAAAAAAACTTCTGTCATTATGATGACGATAAAATGGCACATTTTTATCGATTAGTTCATTACCCCTCCTTCATAATCGTCCAACTAGATTTTTACAGTAATTTTTTTTCTTCCGTCTGCCACTCTGTCTGGGTTGTTTTGTGTCGGTTGTTATTTCTCGTTTGATCGATACCCACTGGTGCCAATTTATCGTTCATTTCGGCGGCGGCGGTCTTCCGTGCGCGTGATTTCGACATCTGTCAGTTTCGTTCCGATGCGCGAAAGTTCCCGGTCTGTCAAGTTCCCGGTGCCAAGTTCAAGTGTAAATTTCTCTGTCATTAGTGCTGGTTGCCGTGTCGAGTGCAACAAGTGGCCGTTTTAAGCGAATTTATTCCCACCCCCAGACTCGATAATTCGCTGACTCAATGTGGCATATTTTGATTGTTTGCAGCTTTGAACAACGAGCAACGCGTCATGAATTACGGTCGGAAGACTCCGTCGACCTACAGGTCGACTCCGTCGGTCTACTCGCACATCACGAGTAGATCACAATCGAATCTGCACTCGCAGCGATCGCGATCGATGAAATCGATCCGGATACCGTGGTATCAGAAGCCGATTCTGCACAATAACAAATACATGGACATCCAGCGGGGTGCGATAATTACTGGCACTTTTTCGATCTTCATAGCACTGTTCACGATTATCACTTCCGTCTTCGACATATACTGTCTGGTAATGGCTGCTCCCGGATCCACACACTACGGATACTACGTCATTTCGTATGAATTTGTGTACGTAGGCAACAAACACGTGCGAAATGCCCTAATGATCGCGGCACTATTCTCCTTAATCTGTGCGCTCGTAATCCTTATAACCAGCATAATGTTGGTTCACGCGCTGCGCAAGGAACACGAGAATCGAATTGTGCCCTGGCTGTGGACATTCGCCATCTTCACGATATTCAGATTTTTGGCTCTGCTGCTATTTTCGATCGTCAACGATCTCATCTTCGCGTATAACATTCTAATCACCCTCATCTGGATCGTAATTGTGATTGCATCCATCTATGGGTGGTTGCTGGTGTACTCGCTCTACCTGGAACTAGCCGACCTGACGAAGCTGGAGGATCTCGCTCATCTCCGGATGGGTACGATGCAGTCGCTCAACGCTTCGGTGGCGCACTCGCTAGCCGGGTCACGTCCCACGACACCACACAGCACGGTATCCACTATGCCGGTGGGAGGAATAGTCTAGGCATCCGCCGACAATCTGCTGAGGCCAGAATCTCAATCACAACAAATCAAATAACGTTAAGTGATGACGAAACCGTTGAACCATACGGAACATAGCTGTTAAGTCCGTCCGTCCGAGTTTTTAATTTTTAAGCCACTAGCGCAAACAGAGCACACACACCTTTAAACGCGAAAGTACTAACGAATGTCAGTGAACATATTTAACGAACCGTAAATGTGCCTTTTTGGATAAAATAAAAACTAGAATCGTGTTAGGTTTAATCCGTTTTAGCCTCGTATGTTTTCAGACGAAGAGACGAAGAGGTGTTTTCCTTAGATATAGCGTAGTTGTTAAGAAGAAACATAAAAAATATTAAAAGAAAAAACCGCAATGCTGTGTTTTGAATTCCAAAACATATCAACAGGTACCATCCTAGGTGGTTTCGGGTTCCCGTGTTCATCCGTGCGTTTCGGCCAGATCAATGACCTCATTCTCTTTTGTGGCGTCGGTTCTTGTTCGTTCTTTCTACCTTTCGTAACTTTCTACTTTCTGTTGAACGCATCTCAACGCACTCTGGCTCACATTTTGATTATGTTTATCTTTTCGTTAGCACCTACGCGGTGTGCACGTGCGCATGCTGCGTGTGTCTAACAGTTGTTTTTCTTCTTCTGCCTCGATTTATGTTTGGTGAGATGGCCAGCGAGAACCGTTGCTGGCCACAACAGATGCGTTTGTTTGTTGATCTTCCGTCTGTGAGGAATGTAATCTGAAAGTTTCAATTGCCATATGTGTATTTGACTTTTTTCAGTGAGCGGGCAATTTTCTGCCAAATGTTTGAAACGTTTGAAACGCATGATTTCCGATTTGACTAAAATTTTCAATCTGCCTTCGGTGCAGTGCTTTTTCGCAGATCAATTTATGATTCAAGACTTATATTTCAGAAGAGCGAGTATCTCCTCCAAACTACCTTCCAATATCGAATAGGTTGGTCAAACTGTTTCGAAGCCGTTGGTTACAATTAACAATTATGTATTTTTCTCTACGTTCTACGTTCTACGTAAAATTTAAAGAAAAATTATAATCATAAGTTTGCCGGAAATGTTATTGTGCAAATGCTATTGATGCGGTCTGAATGTAAAGCATAGCAAAAAAAATCGGAGCTCAAAGTGTTGCTGCTGGTAACGGTTCTGAAGCAACGGGGTGTCGTAGAACAAATTCCAATGAATATTTTGAAACTTTAGGATAATATCTAAAGCGTTACATAGGGGTTTTTAAAAGTTCGAAACATTTCCAAAATGGCGGCTATTTTTGTTAAAAATGTTTTTCATGGAAAATCGCTACGTAGAAGCTCATAAAAAATCGAAAAAATGGAATGTTCAAAAACGGCTATGTAAGGCTTTAGATAATTCATTTATATATGCCGATAACAAAATTCAGCCAAATCGATCGAGTAGATTCTGATATATCGATACTACCAGTTGAAGAAACATGGTTTCGAGAAAAACGCGTTTCAAAATTTGTGACTTCATACTTTCGGCTGTAACTTTTCAATGAAATAAAATATCGAAAAATCCTTGTAGGACATTTCTGAGGGTTTAAGCTTCCCAAAAATGCAAAAAACCAAAATTCGATTTTTTCGATTTTCCAGACGGGAGTTCCCCCTTAAACACGAGCATTCCTTTGTGTTTATTTATGTTGTTCTAAATATTCAAGCACGACATTCGGAAAAAATCAGGTAATCATTTCCTCTGTGGTTATTCTCTATTATCATAGTAAAGTAGTAAAGCTATGATGGAATTAGTTCACCTTTGTATACGATTACGGCCCACAAATGCTTTTTCAAAACTATCACAAGCATCATGCACGACTTCGATAGACATTTCGTCCCATATTTTCTCCAAACGATATTTAATAGTGTCCAAAGTTTAATTTACTTAACCTCCCTAGCATATATCTCCCAATACCAAAATCTAATGGATTCAAATTGGTAGATGGCGCTGGCAAGTCAGAGGTGCTGATGAAATAAGGTAAATTTCCCTTATACCATTTCTGAACAATCAATGCTTTGTGCACCAGCGTTTGATGATAGCCAATTCAATCTACATTTGCGTGTGATGCAGAAATACACAAGCGCTCTCCACCAGACGACATGACAATTGACGTTTTGTATGGTATCATTCACAACACGACGCATTATCGACCATCCGAAGTGATGTTAACCGCTCGCTGGCAGGAGAAAGACTGGTTGATTCAAAATTGAAATGCTCTGGCTTACGCTCTGGCCGTGTGACCAAGTTCCCACCGGCCGGAGCTTAAATTGTAATATTTCTTTCCTGCACAGCGTATGTTCAAATGTGGCATTGTTTATTCTCTGCGTTTGCATTTCAAGCGACAGATTTACGTCTGAATGATTCGTTGTATTCGCAGTTACTCCTTATTTGACAGAACAAATGTATGGGGGAATTGTTATCTGTTTTCAATTATTCACAGACTAGAGTATTGCATATCAAATAAAGCCTAGAGATTTTGATAGTATGTTATGTATGACAACCTGATAGTATGGTTTGTATGACAACCATTCAAATCAGTTCGCAGTGAAAATAGTTTTCAACGTTAAAACTATTTCATAAAAACGTGTTTTCTAATTTGACACCCTTACTAAAAGATGGAACATCTTTCGTTTCTGATTGTAGTCTCTCGTTTTTGAGGTCCAAAGCCAAACAAATATTGTTAACCGTTGGAATTGATATTTTGATATGAATATGAGAAACTTGACATTTGTCGGTTTTGTAGAAAAGTAATAACCCATCCATTTCTTGTCCTGGTCCGCTAAAAACATGTAATTACAAATGCAAGTTGAGTTGAGTTGTATGCAGATTTCTGCTTGTGAAATAGTGAGCGGCAAGTAACATAAAAAAAGTATTCCTATGTTATTTGTTAAATTGTTTAATTATTACTATTTGTATTTATGCTACAAAAATTACTGGATGAATTACTAGGACTATTTGCATTGTCCGGGTTTTTAGATGAGGAAGCCATAATTCTCAGGAGAACCTCAAAATACTTATATTCGAAGTAATCTTCGTTTGATTTTACAAATTTTGTCATCCTCTCAGGCATATTGTGGATTCCTTGAAAGAACATCATGCTGTTTGTTTCGAGGGAAACCTCCCCATTTTCGACATCTTCATTCGGCGAAGTGCAGCCCTACATTTATCTGCATGTACATGTATCATTGAATCGTAAAGATGATAATCAGACGAGAACAGATCTAGAAAATAGGGCGAGTGCGACTACGATTCCCAGTTGATTCGTTATCGGTCGGTTCTTCCGATTTTAGTAACACATGGTACATCATACCTTCCTGGTTTCACTATACACAGAGCATTGTGCTTTGGCTGAAACGGTTTGGATTTGCATTTGTCCGTCTTCACCAGGTGAATGCCATAATTTCTCGGGTTGAGGGTTCTTAAAATAAATCTATCTTTTGAATTGCCAAAACCATTTTTCACACGTTATCACTGCTGGAGAATGTTCACCATAAGCTTCCGTAAGCAAACGATGTGCTTCGACCGCTTTTTTCTGCAAATGAAGAACAAAAGTACTCTACATAAGCATACTTATGTTTATGTAGAGTAGTTTTGGGATAATGTTACAATCAGTAACAGAGTTCTGGGACCGATACCAGGTGTCTTGGCCAGATTCCAGAACAGAAAAATTGGATTGAAACCATCTCGAATTCTGTATGGAACTTTTCACTGTTGTTCGAGCATTTTCAAACATTTTCTATGCTTGGTCAAAGAAAATCCGTTCTTGATGGCCTGCGTTGCTCTTTCCAGCTCCTCCTTTTCCAACGTTGTCTGCCCATCCTTTCTTTTGTAATTCAGCGGCATCTGGAAACAATTAGACCAAAGAAAAGTCTCAAACCGGTAGGACCAATTCACCCCACAGATACATGTCCATGTCACCCCGCACAACATGCAAAAATTAAAATGCAATAAATTTCATTCATTGTTATCAAACATACAGTTTCGCTGCATCAAAACTCTTCTGTAGGTGAACAGAACTTTACTGCACAAAACACGAAAAGTTTGTTTAATCAGCGGGAAAAACTTTAAAACCACGATCGGAAAACTTATATTTTTTGAAATCAAAGTGCTTGCTATGTTCATGCTACCGTTCCCTCCACCTGTTAAATTTTACCATTTTTCTACGTTAGGTACATACGGCTCAACAATAGAAGGAGATGACATTATAAAAAATCCAAGTTGGGCCGTACTTTTTGAGATAAAGGATTGGTCCAAATCACCCCCTATGTCCAAATCCCCCCATCTTAACCTACTCACTTGTATTACACTAAATGATTAAACAAAGAGATGATCGAAGACTGTTGATCGCATATACGACCTGTACCAAACATCGCTCACCATTTTCGAAGCCTGCACACAAGTTTGAACCGCATATATCGACCCGTTCTACTATAGCGAAAACCACTGCACAGCCAAGTGCAGAGCGATAAATGATACAAGAAAAATTACGTCGTCATTCGGTATCCATTTGCAGAAAGCAGGGAATGGGAAAAGTGCTAAAACTAGTTTTTGGTTTCTCACTGGAGCGGTGTTGCTAGCAAAACTATGCGGTCTATATGAATATGAAGGGAAACAAAAACCGAAAATCATACATGATTCCGCGTGAGGATGTAATTTTAGCTGCTTCGATATTAAGCATTTTGAGTGGTTTAATATCAAAATTCAATTCGCTGATGGTTATATTTCGGTTTGTGAGTTAACAGAGAAGCGATATTAGATATGTACGGAAAAGCAAAATTCATTTTTGAGTGGAAAAGTTGAAATTTTTAAAATAATTATATTGGTGGGGTAAAACGGACAGTTGCCAGTGGGAGTGAGATGGACTGTTAAAAGTATGTTTAATCTATTCCAAAGGTATCCCCTGCTTCTAAAAATGGAAATAAAATCGAAAAATGTGGACTGTTTAGAAGCTGACTGGAACCAAAAGCAAAATAGTTGAGGGTCTGTCCGTTTATACTGCTGAAAAGCACGATATCACTTCTAGGTGTATTAATTCGATTTTTTCATCATTTAACGGACATTCGTGATGAGTTCAGAACTTGGTTGAATAAAATTATTCCTCTTGCGATCGATAAACCTCTACGCTTCATATATTATAAACCTGTCCATATTACCCCCACTACATGTCCATTATACCCGCATCGAAAAATATGTTGTACTTTTCGGTCTGTTTTAATTTTAGTAAAAAACATTGAAAAACTCTTTTTTGTAAAATATTTGGCCAATTAGGTAGAAAAACAGTATATTGAATTGCGAGAAACTGCATCAAAGTTTTGGGAAACATGAGTTTCCAAAGATATAATTGAAGTACTTCTTAACATGTCCGTTTTACCCCCACCTCCCCTACATGTCTCATTGGAGCAAAAAGGTGATAACCTGAGGGGGCCAGGTCTGGGGAATAGTGTTGCTGTGATAACGTTTCTCAGTTAAGGGCTTTTATTGCGTCCTGAAAGACATTAGCGGTTTCTTCAAAGAAAAGTCTCAATTAATCATGTATTGTTTTTCGGCCGAAACGATTTGGCTTTGCAGAGGATGGGCCGGCTTCACTCGGGGAAATTCATGATTTTTGCGCGCAGGTATCTCGAACGTGATAGCAAGCAAACGATGTGTCTCGACTTTTTTTTTCTTCAAACGAAAAAACAAAAGTAGCGAGTGCCGCAAATGCTCTTTATTCGGAACGAAACTCGAAATTTTTATTGCGCTGAACAAGCAAGGTACTTGGTTTTGCAGAATGGCTCTTATTCAGTTTTGAAATTCAATTTTAAATGAAAAAATCATATATGTCAAATCGAAACAATGCATACAAACCAGCTAGCCACATCTAAAACATCAACCGGACAATTTCAACTGCACACCCAGAGATGCCAACCTTCCGGATCTTTCAGGATTCCCCAGACTTCTTGGTTTGTTCCCTGATATCCTTACAAACACTCAATTTTGCAATTTTGATTTTCCAGAACTGATCCTGATTCCTAGTGATTTTTTAAAATTATTTGCTTTATCAGAATGAAAATTATCCTCTAAAAAGATACTGGGATCCATAAAAGTTTTCCTGGTTCGAAAGGCGAACTGTCATAAGAGCTCTCCGGTCCATACATTTATAATTACAGTGCTAAATAATTTCGTGGAGCCCGAATATGTGACAAATTTGATAGACAATATCGAAATTTTTTTTGAGGAACAATATTGCCTTGTATGATTTGCATATACGAGTAGCCAATAGTCAATATATTTTTTTTACATTTGCTCGTCAAATTCAAAGTATCAACTTAAATTGTGGAACTACAGTAAATACATTATAGATGGGCGAGCGCTCCCGATCATTCCAGCCGGTTCGTCAGAAAAAGCGAGCGATCCACGGTTCTTTAAAAATGAGCCGCGGCTCTCAAATGAACGGCTTTTGAATGAACCTCGGTTCAAAAAGAACTGCGGTTCATTAAAGAACCGTGTTTCTTTTAAGAGCCGGCTTATTGGTAAAGAACCGTGGATCGTACGCTTGTTCTGGCGAACCGTGGACTGCGGCAGTGCGGAAGAAATATATAAGAAATATATGTTTCCCATGTTGCTTTTTGAGCGGTTTGATTTAGCGCCAAAACCGTCAAAATTTACAAACATACAAAAATTTTGGCGGATAACATATTTTCTCGAAACTCCATAAATATGGCTATCTAATGAAAGGACTTGACTAGTCGGACACAGTTATTTATGTAAAATGAAAATACAAGATGGCGGCCGTTACAAAATGGCTGACAACAAACTTCGTCAAAACCCCATCAATATAGGTGTCAAATGAAAGGACTTAACTAGTAGAACACAGTTATTTATGAAAAATGCAAATGCAAAATGCAAAATCCAAAATGGCCGCCACCACAAAATGGTGAAATATGATTTTTTATCAAAGCCCCATCAATATGGGTATCTAATGAAAGGACTTGATTAGTAGAACACAGTTATGGCGACCGTTACAAAATGGCAGACTGCATTTCTTCTGAAAACCCCATCATATGGATATCAGATGAAAGGGCTTGACTAGTAGAGCACAGTTATTTATGATAAATCCAACTCCAAACTTGCCAATTACTTTTTTTATGCAACTCCCACATATGGGTATCGAATGAAATGATTTGACTAATATAATACAGTTAATCATGAAAACATTCCATTCGAAACAGTTTAAAAATGTTTGGGATATAAAACGGGGAGAAAACTGTGTCGTTATCGAAAACTGCTATACTCTCTCGACTGATAATTCGACATGATCAACATCATATAGATCAAGGGAAATCAGTTCTATCGGTGATTAGAAAAAGCTCTGTAATGAATTGATTTCGGAGCTGATAAAGCCTAACCAATACTGCTAGATCCTCGCTTTAAGCAGAAAGGTATTGGGGATAACAGAAAGTACAACTATGCACACCAGTCGTTAATAAGGACGCTAAAAATGACATCTATAGAATACACGCCTACGAACCTACCACAAATCGTTGGTGATGAAGCGCGGTCATCTGTATGGGAGGAGTTTGATGCATTGGTTGGCAATCATCGATCCTCACATGGTCCAAAAGCTGCTGCAATATCTATTGTAGATAAATATTTAGCGGAACCACATTTGCTGAGAATAAGCGACCATTTGCTTTGGTGGAATGAGAGGAAATCTATCTCTCCGCGGCTCTACCAAATTTTTTTAAAATATTATGTATTCCGGCGACATGTGAGCTAGTTTTTCCGAAAGCAGGACAAGTTAGCAGTGAAAGATGTAGTAGATTTTCATCAGATAACATTGAAAGGATAATGTTTATAATTAAAAAAAGTAAAGAAGATTATTGTGATGAAAATATATCAGAGAAAACCTTCAGTAAAGTAATTTTTTTTCCTATTCTCTGCGCTGATTATTATTTTAAACCTTATTTTTTACGTCTTCCATTCTTTACACATACAAATAAACCAGTTCTTGAAAAGAACTGTCGAGCCGCTCAAATGAGCCGGCTCTTTTCATTGAGCGCATGGCTCAGAGCCGCTCACTGAAATGAACCGTTTTGCCCATCTCTAAAACACATATATAATCGATACAAATAGTATCAGAATTCAACAACTGCAACAATTCATCCACTACTGATATGCTTCCCTCATTTGATGTGTTTTTGATTTCTCAGCAGATCACTGCAGTGATGCAGGTTTTCGGGAAAATTAAATAATAGATCAAAAGATCTCTGGAAAGTTCTCTCAATGGCAATAACTTCAACTATATGCCAGCTTAAAAAATGCGAGAAAACAACAATTTTTTGGAACGATAGGATTTTGAAGCTGCATGAAAGATAGCGAAATATTGTAGAACACAATAATAAGAATGTAGAATGAAATGGAATATACAGTGATACAAATTCGTAATCGTACTCCACCATGCAGATCTCTTTTCCCTTCATTTGAGGTTTTGGAACATTCTATTTAGGTAAAGTCATAGTGTCATATGAGAGTTGAAAGGTTTGCTACCTGTTTTCAAAATAATGGTTTTTATTTCGCTAAGAATAGCGAATGTATGTGCGAATATACGTAAATTGACTCAAACTCATATTCGTACTCTGAAATGCAGTTGAAATTTCAACTCGATTTACAAAGCGTTGATCGATTTCAGAATTCCATCCTTAGCATGGTATCCATTGTTCATTGCAACTATCTTTAGCTGTGTTTAGCCGTTATCTACGAGTTTTTTTGTGCATTAGGAAGAAATATTCATCCATTTTTTGACCAAGTGGTTTTTAAAATCGTTATTTTTAGAAAATTGATGGTTTCTAAATTTCCTACACAGGTTACTTCCATGGTTTTTTAACTGGGATTGGTGCCGAGAAATTGTGGAGGAGTATCACTAACTTTTTTTTTTTTACTTCATTTAATACTATGAATTTATCTAAACAGAATGTTCCGAAACCTTGTTTTCGACTTTCAAAAGGAGGGAAAAGAGATCTGCATGGTGGAGTACGATTACGAGTTTGTATCACTGTATGTACAAAAGTCTGCCTATAAAAATGATGTTTTCGTTTTCCCAAAAATCCATACGAACTTTCCGGACAATCCAATATGAGCTATCCTGATTTCTACCTGATTTTTATTTCTATTCCATTCTTCCTGATTTTTGTAAATAATGGTTGGCAACCATGTACACATCTGTTATAACATGATTATTTTGTTTTATATGAAGTTCGATTCTCTGCAACTTTTTCTCAGACACAATTCTAATACAATCAACAGTTTTCATGATATTTTTTTTAATGAATACAGGTATGCAAACACATACGCCTTATTGAAAAATTAGTCTTGAGTCTTAATCGTCAAAAGACCTATGGTTAGAAACGTTCAAATGCGAATATTCTTATGTTCATTACAAATTTAATTCATCTGGTTCCCCATCATCAGAAGCTATTCTTTCATAATAATTTCCATGAACATCAACTTGTAAGTTACGCTCATGACACCATGACTTTGAAAAAACTTGTTTTCGCTCTGGACTGGAATTCACGTTCCGACGTAATTCTAACGCTATTATGAAACTTTCATTTTGCTGCAAAACAATTGACGCTTGTGATAATACTAAAACGGACAACATGCACTTTGCAAAGTACACCGGCAAAGGTATCACATTGCTACCGTGCTAAACCTAATCGCGCGTGCCTTATTCCCCAATGATTAGCGGTGGGAGCCGGTTCGGTCGTCAATTAGAACCATTCTTTGATGTATGTACACTGTACACTGGAGGGGCCCTCTCGGAATGAACGGGTATGCAAAGTGACCGTAAGTCTTCACCGACAACATCACACACCTGTTTCGGCAAACTATTTCCGCTGGTTGGTCTAGAACTAGCAGGTCTAGTGTGTTGTTAGTCACGTGACGTCAATTGCTGCGGGACATTTGCGGGTATTTGCGTCATGTTCGCCTTTAGCCGAGAATGCAGTTCAGTCAGTCAGGTACTCAGCAAAAGGGGTTTGAATGGTCGCCACCACGGCAACCAACGCCCATAACAGAGATTCTGAAAGCGAGCGCATAGATTACGTGTTGTGTGTCTCTCCCCGTAGAATGGTGGTGGGCAGTAGCAAATCATCGGTAATGGCACGGCTAGTGGTGTGTTGGTAAAGTGGGAAATTCAAATGAGAGGTTTGTTTTGCTTTGATTTTAGTTTTCCATTAACTACTTTCTTCGCTAGGGGTTACACGGCTGAGCTCACGGCCGTGGGAGCAAGAATGCATAAATTTTGAATGAACAGACCTATTCTGTGGCCGGCCACCCGGTTCGGAATGCAGGTAGGGGAAACGCAGAGGTGAATGACATTTTGATTGGGTATTGAAACAGTTTCGTGTACCGTTACATGAAATTTATCTTGGATTTTGGAGTTTTGACCGGATGGCAACTCAGAGTGAATGAAATTTCGGAATTTGTTGTTTTGTGGATTTATCATTTATTAACAATTGGATTGGAAGAGAATCGTTCTGCAGAGAGTGTACTAAAGGGTGTGTCACATCAAATTGCATCACGGAAAAAACGCTGTAGAAATTTAATTTTTAGGAATTATATCTTCAGCTTTCGCTTATAATCAGATAAGAGTGTATAGATTACGTTGGCCATGCTTCACTGTCAATTTTTCGTAAATTTGGAAAAATGCCGTCGAACGAAAAAGAGCGTCGTGAATTAATCCTGTGCACTCATTTCGAGAATCCGGAGTTGTCACATCGGGACATCGGTAAGATGCTGGGAATCGTCCAATCCACGGTCAGCAGAGTACTGAAACGATACTTCGAGAACCTAACCATCGACCGGAAGGTGAAGAACGACAAAAATGGATGCTCCGTCAGTGAAAAAGATCACAAGCGCGTATTTAAGCAGTTTAGACGTGATCCGAGAAGTTCGGTCCGGGATGTCGCCAATAAGCTGAATTTGTCAAGTTCATTCGTCCAGCGGACAATGCAGCGGGAGGGCCTGCGTACATACAAGGTTCAGAAGGCTCCTAACCGCGACGAAAGGCAAAACATGGTGGGGAAGACGCGAGCCCGGAAGCTGTACACCGAAATACTGACGAAGCCGCATTGCCTGGTAATGGACGACGAAACCTACGTCAAAGCGGACTTTCGTCAGCTGCCGGGCCTGTTTTTCTTCTCCGCAGAGGACAAATTCAGCGTTCCGGAGGAGATTCGCAAGCAGAAACTATCCAAGTTTGCCAAAAAGTACATGGTGTGGCAAGCGATCTACTCTTGCGGAAAGCGGAGCGCCCCCTTCGTGATGACCGGCACGGTAAACGGGTAGGTTTACCTTAAGGAGTGCCTACAGAAGCGCTTACTACCACTATTGAAGCAGCACGAGGGCCCGACCATCTTCTGGCCGGATCTCGCTTCGTGCCACTATTCAAAGGACGTGTTGGAGTGGTACGAAGCCAACGGGGTCACCTTCGTGCCAAAGGAAATGAACCCGCCCAACGCGCCGGAGCTTCGCCCAATAGAGAAATATTGGGCGATTATGAAGCAGACCCTCCGGAAAAACCCAAAAGTTGTCAAATCGGAGGCGGACTTCAAGAGAAAATGGACTTCTGTTCAAAAAAAAAAACTACAACCTGACGTTGTACAGAACCTTTTGAAGGGGTAAAGAGGAAGGTGTAAGCATACGGGCTTGGGCTCGAAGTATGAATAAAAAGAAAATGCCAAAAGTTGTTTAATAGTTTTTATTTTACTGTCTAACATTTTCAAAAGGATCGGTCTACTACAGCGTTTTTTTTCGTGATGCAATTTGATGTGACACACCCTTTAGTAATTGAGTTTTTCTATAGTTTAGAAACATACTGTATAAGACGACTTCAGGTAAAAAATAATGTTTTGACTGCTTAAAATAATTTTATCTTGATAGCAACAATTAAAGTTGGTTGAATGCAAATAGCCGTTACATGATCCATCAAAAGATAACATTTATTCATTTTGTTTTAATATCGAAGAAGTTTTGTAGCAATGAAAATTTGGAAGCTTCTAGCAAGCAAGCTTAAAGCAATTAGAGCCCTTCTCCAAAATTTTCACCTTGAATTCTTTTTTTGTCTACTCTCGAGTAAGATTATTAAAAAAGGTACAACACGTTGTGGACAAACGATAAATTTTGGTCCACTCAGAAAAGGCCGAAAAGGTCAGTGCTGATGTGTGTAAAAGGCCCTAAAATAGTACCGATTAGCTCGGTAGTGGTGCCATAGATTTAAATTAATGGCGTCAAAATGGGACGAAAGGTTCTCGATGGGGCTATCATCTATCATTATGTGATGTTGTTGGAAAAAGGTAGAACACATTTTGGTACCAGAGGAAGTAGAATAATGGACGTCGTCCCCGATGTTACCGAAAAATTGGCGAGTTATAGCTAATACAAGGACATCAATTGGTTTGTAAAATAAAAAAAATGGAAGGTTCTCGATACATTAATGTGGGATTTTCACTCCATGACCTCAGCTCCGTTGATTTCAGCTTGAAACATTCCAACCCGAAAAAGCAATTACTCTATCGTTCTTATATCAATACTGGCGGTTACCATTTATCTTTATGCAACGGTAGATAGGTAAACAACATGTGAAACAAACTGGAATTATTCTGCCAACTATCAATTGTTTTAACATGCCTGTTCAAATTCCCCTTGAAGAAATTGTTCTCCAATCATGCACACCTGTCCCCTAACGCATCGTTTCCGTTTTCTGAGCGCATGCGAGCGCATGAGTCGCACCTGGGGATTCCTTCCCTCAATTCTGCCGTCGGTGTGGAAACGTTTACTGACCTACATAGTTCCTAGTAATGGATAAATAGAATCGTCATAAAACTAAGTAGGAACGAATGACGCCTTCACGTGCAACGTGGCGGATTAGTTATGCTCGATTGGTCGGCAGTATAACACGTTCCTCGACTGTTCATCGCAAGAGATTAAAAGATAACACAAGTTTTTGCGAATTGTGAGTATTTAGAGTATTCCCCCAAGTTATTTTTTTAAAGTTCATCTTCTCCTACATCTAATTTCGAACCAATGTCAAATCAGTCGGAACGGTGAAATAGCTCCGCGCCCGTTCGAATCCATTCGGGTGTAGATTGAAACGAAACAGTGCGGGAAAGCCAAAGAAAATCTCGTGTTTTGACTAGACAGTGAAAAGGGCATCTAAGTTCACGACGGAGCGAATTGCTTTCTGCATTCACACAGAGCGGCAATAGCAGTGAACGTTATTTTCCAGCGAGCGAAGATATTTATTTTCACTTTCAAATGGCCATAGGAAGGAAGCGTCGCGGTTGTCGATAGGGTGGTGCGATCTGTTCCGTATATAAATGGAACAGATTTGTTTTAAAGATTTTTTGGTCCTATAATCAGATATAACTATCTGCATTAAAATGGAGTCCCAATTAGACTGTGAGTTTCTTAGATACAGAAAGTTACACTATTTTGAACAAAACATTTGCAACTGTCTATAAATAATTATAAAGAGTGTCAGTTTACTAAAGTATCAATCTTCTAAAATTGGAACTAAACCATGCACTGTCGTTGACGGTTGACGGTAATTCGTAACACACGATCGCATGGGAAATAATCATCTAATCAGCTAATCAAAGTTTTGTTAACAAGCAACATTTTGTGTTGATCAAAACAAGTGCTACTTCATCTTTTTTCAATTTTTTTTTTAATCTAAGTACTGAAAAATCAATGTGAAAGGTTTTGTTGTGCAACTTAAAAGTTGTATTCTGCGTGCTCCTAATAATTTAATTTCAAAATATGAGTTGAAAACAAGAAGCGATTAATATTTCTCATTTATATAACATCTAGCATTCGGATATCACCAGACAGCCTTCCATTGGGATTAAAAAAAGAAAAAATTATGAATGATTATGGGCCCGGAATGTGACCAAAAGTGATTTGCGAAAAATATGCCAAATTTTGTTCAGAAAAAGGAAAGTGGACCACTGAGCTGATAAACCACGCTCTACTCATTCCAGAGACAATCCTATGATTGTGAGATGCATCCAGAAGAAACCCTCAAAAGCACCTTTTAAGGTACAGCAAGAGTTATAGCTATCGGTGTAGGTTCGAACAATCAATCAGTGTTTTGATTTCTCTGAGATGAATTTATTTGTCGTGTATGTTAACCAATCGACGCTGGGAGACGCATGTTACTGTCAAAAGAATATTAAACATAATGTGATGGGCAGGGGTTCTTTTCCGCAAACGGCGTTGGTTCGAATTTATCGAATCGTAGAAATTCTGGACGTTTTTCTTGTGTAATAACATCTTCATAGAGCAATTCCATCCCAAATAAGCCGGCTGCTGATTCTCCGATTTAATTGAAACTTGATAATCATGATGGAAACTACCTAAAATCACAATTTTCATTATCATATGACCAATTTAAATTATGACTGATTTTTTAAAAGGACGTAATTAAAATCATTGATCTTGATTTTAAAAAATCGTAACTAAAAATTCAGAAGTCTGATTAAAATATTATATTCGACAAAGTTGTTGTAAAATAAATGAACCATTTAGGAAAAATCGTATTTCATATATAGTGTTGAAAATTTTTCTCAAAAATTAAATTTAATAATAAAAGTTATATCTTAAAATACCCTCCCTCCGACCCTTTTTTTTTTGCATATTTTTAATAGAGATTTAACAAAGTTTGACGTGCAGTGGTGCCCTGATAAACGCACCAAAATTGAGATATTAATTTTTGAAAATTTTTGAAATTTCAATACCATTGAAGTCGTAACCATATAAGAAAAGTAACATCAAAAATGAAATGCGGTGAAAATTGATGAAAAGCTATATACAACGTTTTATCCTATGACTAACTGTTCTCGAGATTTAATATAGTTGAAATCATGTACGTGAAATATTATTAGGTGTACCGGTCAGTTTTTTCGATTTTACAACAGATGGCGTAACTTGATTATTATTCCAGTGAATCAAATTTCCAGACATTCGTTGGAAAGCTACTGTCGTTGCACGTCTTTTTCAGTTCATGTCAAAAAGTTTAAGCGTAAACAACATAGTTTTTGCCACTTCGAATATGTCGAATTTCGTATCAACGAGTGTTTTTGCGGGGAGTGTTACTTCATTACTTCAATATGAAGAAAAAAGATGCGGAAAGTCATCGCATTTTGGTGGAAGAAAGGGTTTTTTTTGCATCGAACCGTTACTGGCGATGAAAAGTGGGTCCATTACGACAATCCTAAACGTCGGGCAACGTATGGATACCCCGGCATTGCATCAACATCGACGGCTGCGCGGAATATTCCACGGCTAGAAGGTTGTGCTATCTATTTGATGAGACCAGCGGGGTGTGGTGTACTATGAGCTGCTAAAACCGAATAAAATCATTACGGGGGCCTCTACCAATGACAATAGATGCATTTGAGCCGTGCACTGAAAGAAAAACGACCACAATACGAGCAAAGACACGATAAAGTTATTTTGCAGCACGACAATGCTCGGCCGCATGTCGCTAAACCGATCAGAACATACTTGGAAACGCTGAAATGGGAGTTCACATCCCACCCGCCGTGTTCTCCAGACATTGCTCCGTCCGATTACTAACTTTTTCAATCGATGCAACATGGCCTGGTTGACCAGCACTTCTCCAATTTTGATGAAGTCAAAAATTGGATCGATTCGTGGTTAGCCGACAAGCTGGCCGATTATTTCCACAAAGGGATCCGTGAATTTCCAGAAAGATGGGAAAAAGTTGTGACTAGCGACGGGCAATGCCTTGTATATTAAATTTGTAACCATTTTTGTAGAATAAAGCATTAGTTTTTGAAAAAAACCAAGAAACTTACCAGTAATCCTATTAAAAAATGCATAATGCTGTTGGACATTAAGACTATAGTTCCGACATCGTATAGAAATTTCACTAACATTATTTTCACTACAAAAAAATGTTATATCTCGAGAACAGTTATTCCTAGGATAAAAAGCTATACATAGTGTTTCGTATAGAATCACTATGTAGAATGTAGATTTCACTTTTTATGTCACTTTTCCTAATAGTTACGATTCCACAAAGCATTCAAAAATATACATCTCCATTTTGGTGAGCACCACTGTACGTCAAATTTTGTTAAATTGGAAGGGTTTTCTAATAGAAATAGGTGTTTCGAGATATAAATGTTTTTAATATGAAATTGATTTTCTGAGTACGATCTTTTAGGAGTACATTTGAAATGATATTTTTCCTAAATGGTTAATTTATTTTTTAACAACATTGTCAAACATCATATTCTAATTGGACATCTGATTTTCGATTTTTTGAAAAAAAGTTCAATGTTTCTGCATACGTCCTTATGAAAAGTCAGTCGTAATTAAAATTGGTCATATGATAATGGAAATTATGGTTTTGGGTAGCTTCCATCATTTGTACCAAATTTCAATAAAATCGAAAAGGGTCGCGTCAAAATTGGCTGATTTGAGGTGGAATTGCTCCATAGAGTGGAGTATGCTGATAAGATGATTTTCAATGCGATAATAATTTAAAGCCCGCCGCTAAGGTGATCGAACAGTGGTTCAATGATATAAAATCACGTTAATGAACGGCCCACTTCACTCTCCGAATCTCAATCAGATTGGGAACCTATGGGAGATCGTTGATCGCAGAATAGAACGTAATGGTTTCCGCATTAAGGATCAATTGTTCGTACGAATTCCCAAGTCCTGGGCTTCGATTGCTCAAAACATCATTGACAAACTAATCCAGTCCAGCCCTGAAGATACAAGTAATTAAACAGTTATCAAAAATAAAGGATTCGCTGCAAAATATTGAAATATTGTTTCAGATCGAAAATCAAGAAATGCCATTATAATACCAAGTGGAAGAATCGCCCATAAATATGAGGTTGACGGCATGCGTATTTCATAAGGCAAATTGTCGTGAACTGTAATACAAAACAAACCTTGCTTTTTATTAAAAAATAATTAAATAAATTCAGGTAAAAGCAACACGAATCGATGAACATATTTTCTGAAGTGTTTCAATCATCTAAATGTACCAATCGGCGTCATTGTTTACGTCTGTGAAATGTCCATTAATTACAAATTCATACATGTATCGATACGCGTCGGTAGGTTCCAGATCTAAATTAATTCAACTTTATTGAATAATTCCGTTATCCAGATTGAGATCCAAAATGAAAACTGGACGTGAAACATTTATTTTAATAAGTTTAAGAAATGTGAGCTTTATTTCTTTCCGTTTCAACTAGGACAGTCCTTGTTTTGATGATATGAAACTTAATATTCCAGGGTTTAGATGTCCTAATTCACATAACATTGAGAAAAAGGCCAGTGCTCCCCCATTTTAGGGTACATATTTGTTTGAAAACTTACAAGAAACATTTATTCAAAATAATTTATACTCCAAAAACTATTTCTGTATTGTTTATTTTTAACTCTAGGACAAAAAATATACGTAAAATATATGAGATTTGTTTTTGAGTTTTAGATTACATTAGCATCATTTTCTTAGTTCAAAAACAAAATCCAGATGTCTCACTGATCGTTTACGTTTTGCGTTAGATCGCCAATATAGAAATCAAAAACCCAGTCTTACGTCAAAATTGTTGAAGCTTTTCATTGTTAGATTCAACGAGAGTCACTGTGTCAATGCTGAAATAAGATGCTTCAAATGATGGACAATCCCAATGTTTGATTTTTATAAGTACTTTGACTACTTTTATTGATTGTTTTAATGTGTTCTGTACAATTTATACTGTAAATTTTTACGCAACTTCAGTCTTTCTCCATCCAATTACATATACACTGCGTTTCACAACTATAGAGCCACTCATTTTTTCTGAGTTTCCAGAGATATGTAAGAAGTCAAATGAATTGAAGTATATAGTGTAAGACATAACAACTATTTTCATTTGAAAAACTGGCCGTTTGAACTTTATTTTTGTGTTTAGATGCGAAACATTCAAAAAACAAAAATTCCAGTGTTTCATAACTATAGAACCAGATAGGAAAACTGTCACTCCTTTACAAAATTAACGTCAATTTCACATAAATTACAATAA
This sequence comes from Toxorhynchites rutilus septentrionalis, assembly GCF_029784135.1. Lineage (NCBI taxonomy): Eukaryota > Metazoa > Arthropoda > Insecta > Diptera > Culicidae > Toxorhynchites > Toxorhynchites rutilus. Next base: position 103,706,282 of record NC_073746.1, read on the forward strand.
GTTCCTAATTCGTAGGTCATCTTTAGTTCTCAATCAGTTTAAATAACCCATTCGGGGTGGGTTTGACCAAGCTGCACCATGTTGTAGTGTGTATCTCGTTCTACGCAGAAGATACAGCTCGTTACAGCTCTTCAAATCACTCATATTGCTTGTAAGCTGCATCTACTATTCGTACGATCACTCCTTATAAGTTCTTGATTGAGTTTTGTTATGGTAGATAAACTGACCAGTCCAGAGTCTGAAGCCTCTATTCAATAAACCAAATGAAGATAGTTGTTATGTCCTACACTATAAACTTCAATTCATCCGACTTTTTACATATCTCTGAAAACTCTGAAAAAATTAGTGGTTCTATAGTTGTAAAACGCAGTGTAGGTAGTTAGAAGATATAACTAAGTAAGATTAGTATAGCTTGGCAGTATGGAATTAAAAAGCTAGACCCGTTATTCCATCAAAAGAAAAAAATCGAGGAGTGGTATTCGAGACACGACTGCTTAGGACGTAGGACTACGTAATCTTTTTTTTTAAATTTGTTGATTTTTCATTTCGGATATTATTTGCGAATACGACACAAGTTCATATATAACTCTTTGGTAAAAAGTTCCGGGATCCTGAAAAGGTTTAATGGCTTGCGTGGTTTTGTAGAATCATTTCTAAAAGCAACGATTCTTTCTTACCAATGCACGCATTGCACTGGGTATTTAACGAGAGGCATATTCCGTTCATCGCCATTCAACAAGCACACAGACGTACACAGTTGCAGAGATAAAAATGAAACATGAAACGCGAGAATGACCGTTTATGAAAAATCGATTCTCGATTCTCGGTCAAAACCGTCAACAGAGCTGTATTGCATCAGAACAGAGTCGATGCGCACGAGAGCAAATACGAATGGCGACTAAAAGTATCGAAGGTGTGCTATTCACATGTACAGCTAGCGTTCACAGCTCGAGGTGAAACATAAAACACAAAACGAGCAAAATATGCGACCTTTAATATTTCGAGCGCAGAAAGATTCTGAGAATTTTCCTCAGAGGAAATATTCTCTTTTCGCTATCCCCCTTCGTTTTTTCTATTCTTCTTCTTCTTTTCCTTTATTTACGGAGGCATTACATCCAACGATTCATTCGTCTCCAACTGTTCCCATTCTGGCGGCTGCATAAGTTGCTCGTTATTGACAGCTCTGTTCGGGAAAGTACTCAAATGGACAGAACAAATGTATGGGGAAATGGAAATGCTTTCATTTTTTATCAATTTAAACCATATACAGACTATGGGATTGTAATGTATAATATATCACACCAGTCTTAGAAAATTTCCGATTCGATTGGTATGCAAATCGTTAAAATCCATTCGCGGCAAAACTAATTATTAACTTTAACTTTATTTCATAAAAACGTGACCTGTTTTCTGATTTGTCACCCTTAATGTAAGACGTAGTCCTACGTCAAAAAGAAGGTTAATATTAAACTGAATTCAACACTTGAAGATGGAACCACCCTAGTATCGGAAGCCAATGAGATGGCTTAACGGTAATTAGATAAGCCTTAAATCTCAACGCGGGTGAAAGCAATGCAAGAGAACCTCTTACCAACAGAGAAAGAGGTGTGAACAGGCCATCGTTTGGTGCACCTGTGGGGGGCACACCAAAGCGAGGAAGAAAATATTATTAGTTTTTTTTTTATTGTGGCTCGATTACTCTGTGCATACATTTTTACGACTTCTGCGGTAGGTGTGAAACGAGATTTTTTTTCCGTTTGTCTTGATGTGTTTATTTGATATTCCAAAGTAAATGTTGTCTAGAAGGAAGAGGTGTAGAGCATTCATCCCAAAGGATTCGTTGTGGGAGTTTATGAGCTTTGAGAAGTAGACTAAAGGATCTTAATGAAAATAAACGGTCGGAAGGAAGATTAGGGCTAATCGATTTACGGTGTTTAAAGTGGGATCCCAGGTGTTTGCACCGAACATTGTTTTTATGACTGCAAGCCAAATCGGGTAACAGTAAATTGATTCCGAAATAATATTGTTTGTTTCTCTTTTTTCTCACTGTGGGAACCGCTCAGCGTTAATTTAAAAACTAGTCTCGCTTATCTAAAGTGAAACTTTTCTAATTTTCCGATCGGATCTAACTTAATAGCGTGCGAAATAGCTGTGGAAAAGTTTCGATTTTAACTTTTCCCATCGTGACGTGCATATGGTGTATTACGCCGAAGCTATAGAGCACTGGAAACTTGCGGATACTTTACTGAGTAGGGAGTGAGATAAAAGCTAAACGTGCGGATAAATGCCACTGAGCACGCAATCGGCATTGTGGAGATTAAATGGTAATTCTTCTAATTAAAATTTTGCTGTGTGGAGCTGTGTTCCATGAATGGATTGCGTGTTTGAATTGAATTTCTTTTTGATCAAGAGTACAATAAGAATAACAATTTTCCATTTTGTTGAAACTCGTGCAGTTGATGTTAGAACCTTTTTTTCCTCCAGGTTTATTGAAGTAATAAATTTCTTTTCCCCAACCTTATATGAATTCTTTCCTGGTCCAATATGACCATACCTATAGAAATCGCAAAGGAACAGTCGTCGCGCGACACGTTTTGAATGATTTTTCATTTCTTTGGTCAATTTCTTTAAATTAAAGCTTCTCTGCCGATGAAATCTCATCATGGTTCATCATGTATCAATTTATTGATGATATATGTCTATGGGTATTCCGAAGAAACGCTCACTGCCGAAAATTTCACCCGAATCTATTACACCTGTTTCGGTCATCTACTATTAGATTGTACTTTTACAAACACCAGAACAATGGCATCCATTAACTGTATCCAACAAGAGGCTTATACCCGAGCTGCGCGATTTTGAAGGCATGACTCATCGTCGCGTTATTTGCGATATTGGTATTCCTCCAGCTTCCAGCGATTCCATCGACTCGACCAAGCTGTACAGCTGCAATGGGTTGTAGTGAAACTGTGTTACAATCGTTCGGAGCAAAAATAAAAACAACAACACATGAAGTGACTGAAAAATAAGTGTGTCACTGCGAACCAAATCGATTGCAACATTCGTACGCTTGGTAATGCCTCCAAGCGCTCCGTATTCAGTTCGTAAATAATTGAACATAATGGGAATGGTTGCGCCGTGTGTCGCTATGCGGTGCAACCCGTTAACACTTTCGACGCCCCGTCACCCACATATGGGTGACACTTTCCTCGTTCAAATTGAATAGGATTTTTCGAAGGAATTTGATAGAATAGGCACCCAAATGTAATTATAGGATATGAAGAAAAATATAACAAATAAAAACATAACCATTATATTATATAGTTTATACTATACTTTTTATTAATTTATAGTACGGATGGTTTGTACTGTAGTTTTTTGCAAGACCCCTAGAATATGACTTTGGCATGTGTTATTGTCATCAATTCGTTTTCAATTGAAAACAAACATTGCTAGATCATGTAAAAGTTATCTACAAACTTAGTTTGATCTTCATTTAATAATTTATTCGCAAGTTGGGCCCTGCAAGAAACTCAAAAACGTCGCGTTGGGCGACGAACGTGTTAAAATGACCGATCAATGTTAAACTGTTCAAACGCGTCGCGCTGCGACACCTTGACCCATCCCGTTATTCTCGTTTAACCTTCTAATTCGCGTGTTTTTATTTCCTAACTTCTTTTTTCAGATCCAAGACAAATTAGAGGAAGTCTCGCCCCCGCTCAAACCAGTCCGGCTGAACAACGTCTCTCTGCTGCGGGAAGTGGTCGATCGGTGTACGTTGTCGCGGAACCCAAATGCTCGGGAACTAGCGCGAATATTTCGCTATCCCCACTTCCGTGCCCTGATCCACTCCCACGACGAGGTCGGCGAGATAACGCTAGCGAAGCTGAGTAATCCTCCCAGCGAACGAAGTGACGGTAAAACACCTGCGTCTCCCGGTGGCAGCAGCGGATCGGAGCTAGACGGATCGCTGACAAACTCAGTGACCACGGCCGGGAACGGAATGCCTGGGGAGACCATCAAAATGGTTGGGATTCGGCGGAATCCCAACGAACCGCTCGGTCTGACGGTTGAGGTCGACGAACACAACCAGCTGATGGTGGCCCGAATCATTGCCGGCGGGATGATCGACCGGCAGGGACTGCTGCATCCGGGCGATGTCATATTGGAAGTGAATGGCGTACCGGTGGCCACGCCCGAAGATCTACAGACCGAGATATCTCGGGCGAAGGAATCCGTGACGCTGAAGATTGGACCCAGTCTGGAGGAGGAGATGAAATCCGCCCGGATTGTGATGGCCGGTGGACAGGTAAAAAGTGGGAAAAATTTAGAGACGGGGAAGAAATTGACGGTAAGTTGTGTGGTTTTTATTCTTGTTTTGTTTTATTTTCCTGTGTAGCTTAGTTTGCGCTTAGTTAGATACCATTGTTTGTAAGAATATTGTTTTTGGTTTTGTTGAAGTGTGAATTTAGTTTCCGAAGGGTTTGGTTTGTTGTGTTGTTTTTAGGCGTGGAATGGTTACGCTGCTCAGATAGTGGAAAAACGAATAGCCAAAATTCATTTTATTCCATTAGGAATATTTTCATCGGCAACAAACATGCTGCGTCTGTTTCCTAATTTTGCAACTAGGTAGCACTGATATATACTAAGCGCAGACGTATCTATCGAAAACATTTGCCGAATGAGTAATCAAGTTACGGTAACTTGACCCTCCCTGATTTCAACGAAATTTCCAACATGTCTTCAGTGAAGAAGATAATGGTTGAGCAATTTCACGCTAAATTAATCGCCCACTGGCCTGACCCTCTGCGATTGTTTAAAAACTTTGTACATAAGGTGGCAACTATCCAGAACTTCAATTTTCATTATTATGACACCAATTTTAATTGGGACTGTTTTCTTAATGGTGTATCCAAAATCTTTTAGCTTTCTTCAACAGTCATCACTAAAAATTCAATTACCTGATTCAAATATACTACTCCATAAAATTTCTTGGATGACCGTTGGAAAAATTACTAAATAAAACAAAGTCACAGAAGGGTTGTGTCCGAGACACGACCGCATAGTTGACATAGGATTCCGTTGGGCTATCTGTTGATTTTGGATGTGTTGGAAAAATTACATCGGTAAACCTTTTGATAACCACCAGTGTGTACCGAGTGATGATGATAGAAGGATGGTAAATAGTCGTTGGATGGTGCGTATCCGATATAAGATGCCGAAGTGGAACGAGGTATGATGAAAACCGCCCTCTGTGATCCTAGACGAGATGCCTCCTGTGTTATGTATGGATGAAATAAAGAAAAAAAAACTCATCAATGTAATATAAGAATATTACCAATACCGAATATAATTATCAATTTTTCTCATTAGTAAAAACTTCTTACTTTAATATAGAGAAAACATATTTGAAATGGAGAAGGTAAAATTCTTTTAGAATTTTTACTTTCTGAGTGTTTATTCAACCCAAAGCGAATTTTAATTGGACTAACAACACCTATACTATACTATGTGTAGAGCATATGAGAAATCACTTTTCTAATTTTTCTCGCCGTATAAATTTTCCTTGGGTGAAAATGAATACAACAAAACAGACAGCTTAAACCGAACGACCCATTCTCGAGCGGGAACACACCTTGGTTTTTGTTTATGAAAATTGAAATAAATCGTTTCATATATCAAGTTATTTTAACACAACTGCTACCATATACAATTACACTTACACTTGTGCTAAATTTTTCAACGATCGTTCATTGATATGAAATTTCACGAAGCAACCAACATTAAAGCTCCGAATTAAAATTTTATTTGCTAGAACTAATCGTATCACCCACCTTACTTGCAATGTAAAAATGCCCTCGACTTGCATATATTTGCAATGCCGAGTTCGCCCGGGCACCTTGGTTTTGATGTCTCTGTTAGGAAACACTTTTCAGTGGGAACAAAAGCTCCTACTACTTTCATGTATTTGCAATGTCGATTTCCTCCAGGCTGCTAAGTTTTGATGCCTCTGTTAGGGAACCGCCGCATGTGTCTTCAATTTCGACCAATCAGAAGAGGGTATTTCCGTTAGGATAGGGGTTGAGATTTTTCAATTGTTTGATTGTTAGTTTCATGACATATATTATTTTCTTCAACATAAAACATTTTTTGGAGTGCCGAAATCGATTGACGCGAAAATTCCATCAATTCATCATGAAATGACTGAGCAATAAGCGTTTGAAATTATACAATTTTCACGATGTGCTCGATTTTCGATTTTCAAATCCTACGTCAAAAGGGGAACTAAACTCTGCAGAATGTACGGATCTGCATGACTAAGCTCTATAGTCCTGACTAAGGAATGGTTGGACGATGAATGTCGACTTTTGGATGCTGGCTATTTCTTTCTCCGTATTTTGTTCGTTCTATTCAAAAAGTATCGCATATTTTTGATTTCCGTGGGTTACCTATATTCGATTTTCGATTATTTTTTATGGCGTTATGTTGGTACTCATGTCTCTCACTTAACTCGACAAGTTCGGCCCTTTTGAATGTTGAGGTACACTTGTTGATAGCTTGCTGCAATTGAAAAGGCATGCAGTTGAACACATAGAAGTGTGAAGTGATATGATTTACTCGTCAGCGCCTACACATCCTACACATCCTCGGCCAACCTTGAAAAAATTGTAAGGGGTTGTATCTAGGACCCGACCGCATATTTTCGACGTAGATCTACGCAATTATATTATGCAATCCACTTGTTTACCATTTCGAATATTATTATAGAATGCATCGAAATTTTTGTAATAGATTATGTTCTTCGTTACAAATAAATTTTATGAACGTCTTTCTACGCTGAATATGATGCCTAGGACTACCAAAATATCTGAGCGGAAAAATTGTCAAACGATCATTGTATTTTACATTTTCCTCTGAAATTATTGCACATCCAAAAATACCCCCGATTTGCATGTATTTGCTATGTGGATTCCCCTAGGCACATTATTTTTTAAGTTCGTGTTAGGGAAACACAGCTCAGTGGCAAAAAAATACCCCCGACTTGCATGTTTTGACAAACGGTAACGGTATTGAATTAAAGAGACTTTAAACTCTGAGAGTTCATTCGTCTCTTAATTTAGACAAAGCGGATTCTCCCAGGCACATTGATTTAGAAGTCCGTGTTAGGGAAACACAGCTCGGTGGGAACAAAAATACCCCCGACTTGTCTGTATATTTTCAAAGCGGATTTCCACAGGTACATCGATTCAGAAGTCTGTGTTGAGGAAACCGTAAATCGGGCCAATCAAAACAGTTGGCAGTTAGAGCGCTTAGATGACGCTTGACATTTTACAGTTACTCAATTGGCGATCTAACGTACAAATCTACACCTAGGTGGCGCTGCGGTGAAAGTGAAGTGAAAGTGATGGTTTTAAATTTTGCAATGTGAGTTTATGGAAGGCTCGTAGTTATTTCCATTAATCACAATGTTATAGTCATAAAAGATTATTTGATTGCGATCAGTTTGTAAGAAATTTAATTCTGCACAATTTTATATATAACATGTTATTTTCTTGCCTATTTTAGTAGTGAAAATTGTATAAATGTTGACAATGGTTGAATCAAAAAAGAAAATTCGAGAGCACAATCAAAAACAAGTTGAAAAATACGTGTTTCCTACATGTGAGAACTACCTTCGAAATACCGGAAGTAAAATATACGTAATTTGTTTTTGAGTTTAAGGTTACCTTATCATCATTTTCTTAGTTCAAAAACAAAATCCAGATGTCTCACCGATCATTTACGTTTTGTGTTAGATCGCCAATTGTTCATCTCATGAAAAATAACATTTAATTAATTGTGATAGACGCGTAGAAATATTTGCTATCAATTGATGCAAACATCTTTTCGATCTGTTAGGAAATGTTCGAGTTTTAAGCATTCGAAATACGGGTAGGGTTAGCACACAAATCGGCAGAACAAATGTATGGGAAAAAGGAGGTTCTTCCAGTTTTCATGAATTTAAACCGTTTAGAGATTAGCGAACTGTAATGTATAGCATATCAAACAAATCTTAGAGAATTTCCGATTCGATTGATATGCGAATCATGAGGAATCGTTCACAGTGAAAATAGTTATTAACGTTAACTTTATTTCATAAAAACGTGACCTGTATTTTGATTTGGCACCCTTCCTGAAAGACGTAGTTCTACGTCAAAAATCCGAGATCTCGGAAAACTGATTGACTCCAAAACGAAATTCAACAAACTCGACACAAGAACTTGCCTTTCAGCTTCTTGCTTTCCTCGCTTTCCTTTTTTGTCGAAGTGAAGAATCCCAGTGAGCTCCAAGTTGTTTATAGAATTCGTCTCAAGCCATGTTTCTTATCCTCTTTTCATCGCAGGTCACAATTCGATGCAGATATGACCTCCTTTTGTACCTGGTGATTTTTCGGTTTTCCTGCTGTTTCTTATTCAGCTTATGTGGAGTCCCTTTTCCGACTTCAGGATCTTCCCATGGTCTTCATGTGGAGCCCCGTTTTAGATTTTCTGGAACACCGTTTCTTATGATAACATCACCGTTTTATTTTTTTGAAGCACTCAAATCACGGTGATTTTCCATGAGCATGTCCACCGACATGGACAAGCATTAGATGTTATTTTGCAGCAGATTCTTCCAAATCGTAGCAGAAAATCAATGCTGACCGCAAATTGCACTTTCCACTCACAAAACCCGATTTTCAAAGCTCTGCAAACCTAAAAATTGAAAAAAAATTTATAGGAGGTTGTGTCCAAGACACGACCGTATTGTTGACGTAGAACTACGCTGTTATTTTATATATGTCGCTAGTGGAGAAAGTTTTGCTTCTGGCGAGCGAAACCAAATACAAAATTTCAGAACAACATTTACAGATACAAATGGGGTTTCAGCGTAGCGAAGATGCACTATTTTTACGTACGAGTTATGAAGCACGCACGTACGCACACAAATATCCATATATCGATGGCTTGAAGCAACTAAATATACACACACTTATCTGCGTTTTACACTCTTCTCAACAGAAGCCCTTTCTGTTAATATTGTCGGTCTCGATTAGCGTAGCTGTCCTCATTGGTGAAGAATATTGTGCTACTAGCACGCTAAAGCAAACCACAGATAAAATTCCAGAACATTTATTTTCTCAGTGAGCCGACGAGAGCCCAGCTTGATGATTCCACACACAATTGTGTAACTCAAAACATTAATGCAATGGCGTCAGTTTGATGCAATGATTGCAATGCCAGAAGCATCAGCGAGTGAGTATCTTGGTCACGTCCACAGCTCAGTCCGAAACGAAGACATGTGATGGCGCAAAAGAAGGAAGAATAAGCGATGTTCATTGCTTCTTTTCCTTTTCTTGTTGAATTAAAGAGACTTTAAACTTCTTCAGTTCATTCGTCTCTAGCCTTCAAAAACGTCCTTCAAAAACTCTACTCTTTCCTCATATTACTCCTCCATCCCAATTGCCTTGAGAATGGCACTCGATCCCTCATGGTCCAGCTCGCCCAGCAACGGTGTTGTCCAGTCGGTGTCCTCATGAAGAATGAACGTTTGCCTCAGCGAGACCCACTGTTTATACTCTAGACAAATATCCCCCTTCGTTGATAAGTTGCTCGATATTGACAGCTCTGTTCGGGAAAGCACTTAAATGGACAGAACAAATGTATGGGGAAATGTGATTGCTTTCAATTTTCATCAGTTTAAACCATATACAGACTATGGGATAGTAATGTATAGCATAACAAACAAATCTTAGAAAATTTCCGATTCGATTGGTATGCAAATCGTTAAAATCCGTTCGAAACAAAAATAGTTATTAACGTTAACTTTATTTCATAAAAACGTGACCTGTTTTCTGATTTGGCACCCTTAATGAAAGACGTAGTTCTACGTCAAAAAGAGTTCTGTTAAATGTCAAAACAAGACAATGTTGCCAGGAATGCATTATGATGATAGTTACATTACAATTTGTTTGCAAATTCCTGTTTCGTATTTATATTCCTGGTAAAAATTCATTACCATATTTTGGTGAGTTCGACACGGCACCACTATACGTCAAACTTAGATAAATTGAAACAGTATTTTTATAAAAAATATGTGAAAAAACATCGCAAGGGGGAATGTGATAAAGAGATATAGAAGTTTTTGATAAAAGGTGTATCGTTTAAAATCCGCACACACAAAATTCATCCTCAAAGTTCGAGTTTTCATCCGATTAGCGCCAAACTTTCAGGGAGTAAAAAGAAACAATTGAAGTTAGTTGTTTAATCATAAGATTCAGTCAAACAAACCAGATTTAATCCGTATTACTAGCTGTACAAAAAAGAGCTATAGACCAATCTCGTGTCAATATAGAATGTCCATAAATTCAAGAGATAGAATCCGTAAAACAAAAAAGGAAATAAATCACCCGGACAAAGGTCCGATTAGCCAAAGGCTAATTTACGTATAGCCACATTTCAATATCTCCAAATCGCTTTTCTACTAGCATTCAATAGTGCGTAGCAATTTGCGCAACTCAATTGTTCATATCAAAAGGGACCTGTTCTCTATTATCCTCTAAGCTAGATGTACCGATAGCCACCGGTCAAATAATATAAAACGCACTGTGAAATGTACAGAACACTCGAAATCAGTGATGTCTAAATTTTTCATTTATTCGATTTTCGATTAATCGTTGGGGCCTTTTTCAATATTCGATTCATTCGAATAATTGTCTTTTAATATTCGATTAATAGAGCGAATATTTTTTTCTTGTAATAATCACGTATCATGTTGTCATTCTGGTCGCGTGGTCTATCAGGTTGTCGATGTTCCATTATTGGATAACAAACTGTTGAATAAAAAAAAATATATAACCTAATTCTTAACCTAAAAATGCATTAACCTTGAGAATAATGCTTTCTTTCATTAATCGCGATTACAGTGACAATTATTCGATGTATTCATATTTGAATTTTAAATTATTCGATACAAAATTACTTAAGTATAATTTCAGATATTCGATTATTTGAATTAATCGAACGATTAACCGACTTCTTTACTCGAAATATATCTGTCGAACCAACCGCATTAGGTTATCATTTTTCATCTCGCAAAGTTCTTTTTCGTTGTCGCGCATTTAAACCGCTTCTCTCCGAATAGTGTCGCAAAAGTAATTTGCATTTGTCGTGGCGACACATAAGTTTTAGCATCATTCATTTCTTTTATTTCGCCGTTATGTTCGAATCGCTTATCAAATTAAGAACTTCTTGGCGAACCTCGACATCTTCTGTGTCTGGAGGTTCTCAAGAGCATTCAACTTATCCTTGGCAGTCAAGTACAGGTTTTCTGGAATCTGATTGAAATCCGCCTTCACATATGTCTCGACTTTCATTACGCAGCAGGGTGGTTTCATTAACTTCTGGTCGTACTACTTCCGGTCACGGCTTGTTGCGACCGTATCCTGTTTCTCGCACGGTTTGGGGACTTCTGAACTTCAAACGTACGTAGTTCTGATCGAGTTTTGGAATTCTGCACGAAAGTTTTTCTCACATGCAACTTTTTAGCCACACCTTAATCTGAGGCGTTCCAACCACGTGTTTGTGCCCGTTCTTGTTTACCTAACGGCTTTTTTTCGGATGTTCGCTTCCGATCAACAGTCAAACTTTCTTCGAATCGTTTTAGGATAACAGACACCGTGGAATTCGCGATTCCCAACTTTTTCCGATGGCACTGTGCGACATATCCTTATTCTTCAAGTACTTGTGCAACACATTTTCGCGCACGCACTGTTCTTTCGTCGCCAATTTGAATGTATTTGCCCACCTGATGAAACTAACTCACAGAGTGTAAACAATACATATTAAACTATGTCTACGCGAAATTTCAAGTAATTTTACCCAACTGATCAAAAGTTAAAACAATTTGAGTGCATGTAGATTTTAAACGGTACACTCTTTATTAAATTAGATTTTGAGTTAGTTTTATTAACATTGTATTTGAAATGTTATTTTTCGTAGAAACTTCAGTGACCTTCCAACAATTTTATGGATCACCATATTTCAATTATACAACTGGATTTCGAACTACGATTTGTTTTTGTTACAATTAAATTTAGCCATCTGATAAAAAGAATTGTAATTTGCACAAGGTTGAGGAAAGTCATTACAATAATTTGTGACTTAAAATGTAATTGAATCAAACCTATACGTTTTTATCAACCCTATTGCGGCACTATCATTCCAGCAGCGTTCGGCTTTGAATGTGAACGCTAATTACTATTCGGCATTTTGCTTCGTTAGCGTTTTTGTTTGTATTATTATTTTGTTACTTATTACACTCCAACGTACTATCAACACTATGAGATCACCGCAGATGAGTAGGCAGCAATCACCATCCATCCATAAGAGAGAGCACACGTGTGTATAAGTTTGTAAAAATACAACCTTATTACTAGCACTTGTAGCTGTCCCAAAGGTAGCTCTTTGTAGGCTAAACGTGCACTTCTTCAATGTTTAACTGTATGTATGTAACATTCCACGTGTGCTGACTAAACACCAGTTAGAGGTTAGAATTTCTGGCGAGACAGATGCATTGTCGTATGTTGTGATTTGTGAGTTTGCAATATGGGCCGATATACGTTCTATCAAAAAATAGTAGGAGTTGATCAATGTGCAAAATTGTTATTATTCATTCAAATTTATCGTATTGAGTTCAAAGTTGTCCCATTTCGTGGAAATACTCTAACTATTTCTAATTCAATAATCAAACTATTTTTTATATCTCTCGTAGACTAAAAACGATTTCTTGAAGTGGTAATTTGAGTTTTAAAATGAAAAAAGCTGGAACCATGTCATGAGATTTCGGTGGTTGCTAATATTGATTTAACTTTACATTCATAATGTTAGTCCACAAAACTGTCTTTTCTCGACAGATTACATCCCTTGAATGTCACTAATAATATTTTTTACCGTCTGACCTCCTTGCAAGGATTTCGATTGGACAACATTGCGATAAACATAAATAAAAACAATACTGCCTTGACTTTTCATCGATTTTTTTTCGGCTCAGTTGGGAGACGTTATTCCAAATCTCATTGACTGGTTTGTGTCTTAAACTCGTAAACCCATGTCTTATCTCGTTTTATGATTATGGAGTTGAAATTGATCTGTTCTATCCTGTTTTCAGCAATCTATACGCATTTGATTTTTTGAATGAAACTTATGTCTTTCAGGGCGGACATAAATGACAACGCGGTCCATGTTCAATTAATCGTGTAAACTCTACTAATTTTTATAAACTCACAAAAATGTGAACTGAGAATGCATTGTATACAAACTCAATGACAGATCGCGCTCAAGCTCCACATCAAAGCAAAGGTCTGCCAACTTGGCGACGATGCTTTTTAATGACCAATTCCCATAACCATTTTGACTTTTGTGTATTTTCCCAAAATATCCTTGATATTGCGAAATAGAGTTGCTTCTCAACGTACACAAGCAGAACTTGCAGAACACAAATACAAAATGCATCTCGTCGCACTTTAGATTAGCTAGGGTAGTGGATTCGAATTTCATAACCTTCTAATAATTTATTACACAACATTTCTTTCGCGATCAAATTTTCAGTGTTACATGCGCACGCTGTTCGATTACGACCCGGCGGAGGACAACCTACTGCCCTGCCAGGACATAGGATTACCATTCCAGCGCGGTGATATACTGCAGATCATCAACGTGAAAGACCCCAACTGGTGGCAGGCTCGTCACGCCGGCGAAGATGGCCCCATCGGGTTGATCCCTTCCCAGGAACTGGAAGAGCGTCGCCAGGCGTACGTACCACCGGAGGCGGATTTCGTGCATAAGATAAGCATATGCGGCACGAGGGTGAGTTTTGCTCTCGGTCTTATTGTTCATCGCGGTTCTAAACCGAAATTTTCAGATTTCCAAGAAAAAGCGCAAAACTATGTACAAAACCAAGCAGAACGGCGAATTCGATAAGGCTGATTTGATGCTGTACGAGGAGGTCACGAAAATGCCACCCTTCAAGCGGAAAACCTTGGTACTGATCGGGGTGTCGGGTGTTGGGCGACGGACGCTCAAGAATCGGCTGATCAACAGCGATCCGGACAAATTTGGCTCAGTGTTACCTCGTAATTTTTGCTTGCAATTAATACCTATTCTTTGTATAATGAGCTTGTCTTTTTTACAGATACTACCCGTCAACCGAGGCCTCTGGAGGAATCCGGTAAGGCCTACTGGTTCACCGACCGGGAAACTATGGAGCAAGAAATCAAGGAAAATAAATTCCTAGAGTTTGGAGAGCACAATGGAAATCTCTACGGGACACATCTGGATTCCATCAGGGATATTATTCGACAAGGTTAGTTTTCGCAATTTTACTTCGACCAACAAAAAGTTCGAAACTTGTTTTATTTCTAGGAAAAATGTGTGTTCTCGATTGCGCACCAAGTGCGCTGAAAATCCTGCATAATAGTGCTGAATTCATGCCATACGTAATATTCATCGCAGCGCCCGGAATGGAACAGTTGAAGTTGCTCTACTCGGAACGCAGGTCCGGTCAGGGTTCGATGAAAAGCTTACAGGTGAGTAGAGGGGTATATCCAAGTGTTTACAGTGAAAGGTTGCGCCTTGTAATGTTTGATTTTGCATGCGCATTGTTGTAACCAGAACGTAAAATTATTTGACGAATTGACGCAAAACTACATCAGTTCAGGCGACACCTACATTTGAGCTCAAGAACCCCGGAAGTGTTGGTGTTTGTATTTCTACGCGCTTAACCCTACTGTACTCGCGCGCAAAATCGTAACTCGTATACTCTGTGGGTGTCTCTGTAATATTGTTATTGTGTATTTTAGGTGTTATCGGTATTTATTTAAAGAAAAAGATATAATTGAGTGAAAAAAGTCCAGAAAATATATTTTCTTTAACTTAATTCAGTTTCAATGATCATTTAATTTAGCCACCTCATTGATTCTCGTTCTGCAGACCGTATGCGCGAGTATAGGAGGGTTAAAAGCGAAATTCGGTCGTTATTGACGAATTTACGCAAAGCTGAATCAGCTCATGCGACATCTACATTAGAGCTCAGAACCACAAAAGTGAGGGTGCTTGTTTATTTTACGCACTGAAAAGCAAGATTCGGTAGTGATTATTCATTTTATTTCTGTTCAGATTCATTTCAACCATTAACTGTCGTCAGTATATGGTAAGAAAATTAGGGCTTTGTATATTTACGATGGTTTCAACACGCGATTTGACCAAAGTCATGGATAATCTTCGAAAATTTTAAATTTGATAATGCATGCCGGTTATTGATACCATGGATAATTGCGATGAAATCGACATCATATCAAATTAGCTGATATCATTGATTATAAAGGGGCCGATACGAGAAGTATTTTCAGTATTTTTAGCACAAAACACCCTATTCATCGTTTACTTAGTTGAAAAAAATTAAAGTTACAATACTTATAACAAGCCATTCCTCCTAATATACATAGCACATTGTAAAATGATGATTTTCTAACCTTTTCAGCGTGGAAAGTATACATGAAACCGGGAAATTTGAAGATAAATTCTGATTTTTCTAGAAAATTTGAACGAATTTCATACCAAAAAAAAACAAAACATCGTCATTTTACTCGCTGCGCCATCTGGTTGTAAATCCAACGTAAATTCGTCAATTACAGAAGAAGTGGTGCGGATTATTCGCGACAGCGAGTTCTATAGTAAATTTAAAGGCCTTATTGGAATTTTTTAGTGAGTGGTAGGGCTATGCTCTTTTGTTTTGGTCATGAATTTCAAATTATTTGACCACTGGGGTACAAGATGGATAGTTTCATGATTCTTGTATTGATAAAGTTTTCATGCTAAGTTTCTTTTTTCGTGTTTGCATATCATTTAACTCCTTAATGGTGTATACGCGATGATCTTGCCAGACTATTCCGAGGATAATCCGAGTTCTACTGTTTTCATTTTATTGACGTAGGATTACGTCTTTGAATTTTGTATACTACATTCGACAAAAAAATAGAGGAACAGAGTGCGAAGTCGGAAATGTTAAGGGATTTTTGACATGCTGTAATTTCGTGAAAAATCAACGCATATTGATGGGATGCGCATAATTTTGAAGCTACAACTTTCAGAATATTTTTAATATTTTACGTGCATATTTTTATTTTGGTGGTTGTAGGTGACGTGAGCAACAATATCGGGAAGAAATGAAAAATCGACTTTTCTTTGTTTTTTCTTGACTATTTAACACATTTTTTTGCTAACCACCTCAACAGCAAACCCAAATTATTTAATTTTTTTTGCATGGATTTCAAAAAAGTACCAAAAAGAGGATTTTTATAGTGCTTAGCAGAATCTACTGTAATTCTGCAAATATCGCAGTAGGTTCTAATGTTTGCAGGAAAATTTTTAGC